>NC_079447.1:6455227-6462727 GCF_903798145.1 Danio aesculapii | reverse complement strand
ATAGATAGATAGATAGATAGATAGATAGATAGATAGATAGATAGATAGATAGATAGATAGATAGATAGATAGATAGATAGATAGATAGATAGATTTGACCATTTTAATCATGTTATTGAGAAACAAAGTCTGGCTTCAATCTGTAAACTCATTCTATAATGCGAGACGAAGGTTTTCCATGAAGGAATTTCCCCACAGAACTTCAAATAATGCTGAAAAGGACTCCAGAAAACACTGCCAATACAAACACAACGCCTTAAATAGATCACTGACATTTGTAATCGCTCTAAAGCCATTTGGTGATTGCTGATGTCCTAAGTGGGTTTCTTATCTCTTCGCAAGGCAGATTCTAATTTCCACCACGTCATAAAACCAGGTGAAAGAAAGAATGAAGACTCGTCAAGCGAAATGCTTGGCCTGAGATTCAAGAATCTGTCACAGAAACACCAAGTTCTGGTGAAAAGTGTCTCCAATAGGCTTCCTTGATTGAAAAGATGCATATAAAAATCATCCTGGTCAAAAAGATTATATCCTTTTTTTATTATTAAAAACTTGTTAATGATAAATGGGTAAAAACCTAGTTTAAAGATTCTCTGTGGATACCTTAATGTCAAAACATCATCAAAAAACACGTCAAAAATGCAAATTGATTTGTTGTCGAAACCTTGATGTACTTTTGACCTCTAAAATAACAACACAAAAAGTATTTTAATATAAGAAAAATGCGATTCATCTGAAAGCTTCAATTGCAAACTACACTCACCGGCCACTTTATTAGGTACACCTTACTAGTACTGGGTTGAACTTCTTTTGCCTTCAGAACTGCCTTAATCCTTCGTTGCACAGATTCAACAAGCTACTGGAAATATTCCTCAGAGATTTTGTTCCATATTGACATGATAGCATCACGCAGTTGCTGCAGTTTTGTTGGCTGCGCATCCATGATGCGAATCTCCTGTTCCTCAACATTGCAAAGGTGCTCTATTGGATTGAGCTCTGGTGACTGTGGAGGCCATTTGAGTACAGTGAACTCATTGTCATGTTCAACAAATCAGTCTAAGATGATTCACGCTTTATCACATGGCACGTTATGCCATACCTGTTAACCCTTCCGTTTTTACCGGGATTCTCCCATATTTCACAGTTCTATCTCGCTATTTTCCCGTATTTCTCCTGTATTTGCAGTCTTTCTCTGGAGAGTGGCAAATAAACATTAAAGAGCCGAGCCATCCTATACGCAACCCATACCGCCGAACCACCAGGGGCCGCCCCTTGCTCTTAAATGTGAGTCTGTTCTGTGCCTTCATTTTGTTTATGGCGGGATTCCCTTCCTTTTCATTACAGGTCCCCTTCATATGCAATCCTCAAAACAGTCATGTAGTGGTGCATGACTGTCAGCTGACGCGGTCCATAGTGATAAATAGACACTGTTTCCCAAACGGATTCTGTACACGTGATTTGAAGCAGAGTGAAAGTCTGGGTTTTGGGTGCGTGTTTGAACAGACATATACACATAGTTAATAATAAGAATATCTAAAGATGCTGTCTTGGAAGGTTTTCTTTCAAACACAACTAATTTCATCCTAAATGAGCATAAAAAGTTAGAAAAGCAATTGAAAGCTTTCATTATAATGTTAGATGTGAGCATTTTTAAAGTGACACCTGTTATTTAATGTAATGAAAAGAAAAAATCTAAATAAATGAGAGATTCAGTTGTTGCTCTTTAATCAGAATGTGTAAGTTATACAGTAAAGAAACGGCTAATGAGATTTGATAGCTTGAATCTAATTATAATAGCTTTTAATTTTAATGAGCTGAACTGTTTGCTAATGTATTTGCTGCTAATGTATACCATTTAATTTTTCTTTTGTAAATAAATAAATAAATAACAAATATTACTGACCATTTAACTGTTTATTTACAATGAAACAGCTCCAAATGAACATATTTAGTAATTTAGGGATTTTTTGAAAGGGGGGGGGGGGTATATCCCTTATTATGGTGGCATATCCCTTATTTTTATGGCATATCCCTTATTTTCACATCCCAATGTTGACAGGAGTGCGTTATTCTGCTGGAAGTAGCCACCAGAAGATGGGTACACTGTGGTCATAAAGGGATGGACATGGTCAGCAACAATACTCAGGCAGGCTGTGGCGTTGACATGACGCTTAATTGGTACTTATGGGCCCAAAGTGTGCAAAGAACACACCCCTACACCATTACACCACCACCACCAGCTTGAACCGTTGATACAAGGCAGAATGGATCCAAGGAGTTGGGCAGGTTTACCTAATAAAGTGGGCGGTCAGTGTATAATAACAGTACAATAACAGTGCAGTCCTGTAATTGATGTCTGACACAATTTTTGGATGCAGGTGTTAGATGTTAATTTGAAGTATTATGGACATCAAAGCAGGCAATTGATATCAAATCGGTTTGCACTTCTTAAGTGTTTTTTACATGTTTTTTAATGTGTACATAAAGGTGCGCGCTGGCATAAAGTGCAACGATTTCAGATTACAGTTGAGACCTTTTAATATACATTAATGTCATAAATGTCCTAGATCTAACTATTCAAGATTTGTTTGGTCTGTACACAATAAAAGGCATTTCAGTGATTCTTTTCCTGATAATAAATCTGTTATTATTGAGGTCTTTCACAGACATGAGAAAATTACTGAAATGTTTAAAAACAATGTTCCTCAAAGAAAGAGTGGAAGACATCTGGATATTTCACCTGCAACATTGACATAACATAATTTAAAGGTGCAAGGAATCTGGAGGCATTTCAATGCGTAAAGCACAAGCCTAAGATCAGCACTGCATCAAGATTTGTCATTCATCTATAAGTGACATCAACACACAGGCTCAGGATTACTTTGGCAAAACTTGGTCAAGTATTACAATACGTAGTTACATTCAAAAATGCCAGTGAAAACTGTACTGTGCCAAAAGGAAGCCCTATGTTAACAGTGTCCAGAAGCGCCGTTGAATACTTTGGGCTCTGAGACATCTGGGATGGACAATCACACAGTGGAAATGTACACTGTGGTCAGATGAATCAGTATTGCATGTACTTTATGGGAGAAATGGATGCTGTGTACTCCAGACCAAAGCAGAAAAGGATCATCCAGACTGTTAGCAGCAACAAGTCCAAAAGACTCTGTCATGGTATGGGGTTGTGCAGTGGTGTAGTCCTAAAAAAAATAGGTGGTGTACTATTATCCACCCAATCCAAATTTTAAAAGTAGGCAAAGAAACGACGAAAGTCAATGTATCTTTGATTCATTTGATATATATATATTCTGCATATATATTCTATATATATGGATTCTGCCGCCGTTTTTATATCAAATTTAAAGGGGACTGAGGCGATCATTTAGTAGTGTACAGGTAATCGCAAAAGTGTTAGGGGGGCTGAATGGAAATATAGGAGGGCTAAAGCGACGCCTATGCTGTTTTACAATTTTACTTGAACGTTTCAGCAAGACATCATTCAGCTGATTTGTTGTGATCTTCGAAAAACTGAAATACTCAATGTACAAAAATTAGGGAAGTCTAATCACCAAAACAAGTGAGTATACCGAGAGTATGATCCTCAGAAGTTGTAATACCCAAACAGCTCGTGGAAAAAAGTAGGCCTACTGAGTGTACGTGCGTATAGCAAGGACTACAGCACAGGGGTTGTGTCAGTGCCCCTGGCAAAGGTAACTTGCACTTCTGTAATGGCATCCTTAATGCTGAAAAACATGCTGCCTTCTTTTTCCATGGATGTCCATGCATATTTCAACAAGACAATGCAAAGCCACATTCTGCACACATTACAAAGTCCTGGATACAGGAACTTGATTGGCCTGCCTGCAGTCCCAACCTGTCTCTAATAGAGAATGTGTGGTGCATTTTGAAGTGCAAAATGCAACAACGAAGACCCTGTACTGTTGCCCACCTTGAGACATGTTTGCAGGAATAATGGGACAAAATTACACCTCAACACTTTATCACTGGTGTCTTCAGTCCCTAAACGTCTTTTAAGTGTTGTGAAAAGGAATAGCAACATTACAAAGTGGTAAATGCTTTACTGATACAACTTTTTTTTTTAAATGTGTTGCAAGAACCAAAATTATAAAATAAAAATAACGAGGAACACATTAAATAGAGTTTGTTGTACACTCTGCAATAAAATACAAGCATTTAAAAGATCTCATAAGTGATGCTCTGTCCTCTGGCTGAAACACAGAGACGTGTGAAGGATGGGGAAGGAACAGCATCAATGATTAGATCCCATCATACTGAGCGGCCCTTCCTCGCGCCCCTCTTATCTTTTCATTGCCATGATCTCTCCATTCATCCGTCAATGTGCTTCCTGTCTGGGACGCCGCAGGGTCAGTAGAGTGACAAACACATAAATCCACCCCAGCCCATCCCGGACCGTCCAACCCCGCGGCCCCCTGCCCTCCGGTTCCCACAGAACGAGTGTCCGTCAGACTCTCTGAGTGACAGCACTATAATAAACCAGCACAGACCCTCAATGCCAAACCGTCACGAGTCCAGGAGCTGTCCGTCACTCATACTGCACTAAAGCACTGATGGGTCAAGAGGGCCAGCAAATAATGAGCCCAAAATATGGCTTCCGGGCTCATATGCATAACACTTAATGTTACCCAACATGCATTTCTTCCATATTAGCCCTCTTGAATTATTAGCCCAAGTTCAGTTTAACGGAGAGAAGATTTTTTTTTCAACACATTTCTAAACATAATAGTTTTAATAACTCATTTCTAATAACTGATTTCTTTTATCTTTGCCATGATGACAGTACATAATAATTAACTAGATATTTCTAATGCTGTGTTCACACCAGACACAGAACGCACGGATAAATAGCCGCATGAATATTTGAGTTTACTCACTTCATTCGCGCGTTAAATTCACTTCAGATCAGACGCGGATTCGCATGATGGGCAGGGCTTCTGTCTGCCCGGTGACTCTAGCTTCGTTGCTAAATGGCTAACCTGGATTTTATTAAGAAAATAACAGTGTTTATGTGCTTTATGAAGGCTGAAAAACAGCGTCGATATGTTTAGGGCTGTGTGTGAGTCCACTGGATCCTTTCAGAGGTGCATCCAGCTCTGTGAGCTCATAAACTCCTCCAGAAACTTAACCTGGATGATGGAGGCTTTCAGCGGTGCTTTATTTCTTTTTTTTTTTTAATGCATGCATAAACTTTATTAAAATGAATAAAAATGAATAAAAACCTATGAATAACCTATCGTCTTAAAATGAATAATTACTCGCGCCTTTCAGCAAGACATTTCTAAAATTGAACCTTGTATGAATTCGTACAAAGAAGCCAATGGACGCTACGCTATCTCATAATGCTATGAGAGAGAATTCATGAATGAGAATGAAGCGAAACAACTGACGTGGGTAGGTCAAGTGATAATGACAATAGCCAGGTAGACAACATTCCTTGAGTTGCTCAGGCGATACTTCCGGGTTTCTTCCCACCACAGCCTCAATTTCGCTTTTTTTAATGGCGGCCGTGTGAAATCAGTCTATAGAGTATATAGTCCTATATAGTAAGGATTTCAGATGCAGCCTGTGTCTTAAATGTGCAGTAGGCAATCTGCCTAAATGCTAACCGCTTAGCATAATATGTTTGAAACACAATCCCTCCCCTGCCGTCCAAAGCCACGCCTCCTGAAATCGCGAACGCGCACATTAAAGATGACAGAGACCCACTAGATCATGTCATTCGCCAGTTAGAAACCTTTATTGTACATTCTATTACTACAATTCTGAATGAAAGACTACTATTTCTAGCACGTTTTCAGTTACGAAGTTACGAAGTATGCTATCCATCTCAGATGCAGAAAAGCTAGTCCATGCTTTTATGACTTCTAGGCTGGACTACTGTAATGCTCTGTTTGCTGGCTGCCCAGCATCCTCTATTAACAAACTTCAATTAGTACAAAATGCAGCTGCCAGAGTTCTAACCAGGTCTAGAAAATTTGATCACATCACCCCAATTTTATCCTCCTTACACTGGCTGCCTGTTAAGTTTCGTATTGAATTTAAAATATTGCTTCTTACATATAAAGCTCTAAATAATCTAGCTCCTGCTTATCTAACCAATCTTCTGTCTCGCTACAATCCAACTCGCTCTTTAAGATCTCAAAACTCAGGACTTCTGGTAGTACCTCGAATAGCAAAGTCGAGTAAAGGAGGTCGAGCCTTCTCATTTATAGCTCCTAAACTCTGGAATAGCCTTCCTGATAACGTCCGAGGCTCAGACACACTCTCCCAATTCAAAACTAGATTAAAGACCTATCTGTTCAGTAAAGCATACACTTAGTGCACCACTTAGGGGGCTTCCACACAGGTTATGCATCTTGCTGATATACACTGTGAACATCAGCTACGCTAATTATTTTCTTTATTCTCCATTTCCACCTGGGGATACTCTTCCCGAGGCCCTCAGACTATGCAGAGTCACTGATTCGATCCAAGACCAACGACGAGATGATCCCAAGGTTTCCATATCCTGGACCTGGCCGAATCCTGAACAACTACTGCGATGGTCATGGAAGAGTGGAGAACATGAGACTGTTTCCTATGACGCTCCAGAGACAGACGAGTCTTCGCTGAGGCCAGCTTCCAGCCTCCGCCACTGAGACTGCAGCTCTGCACAAGACGTTTGGCCAGCGGAGAAATTAAAATGGTCGTGCCCAACTGAGCCTGGTTTCTCTCAAGGTTTTTTTTCTTCACTTCCGCCTTTAGTGAAGTTTTTTTTCCCTCTCCGCTGTCGCCACTGGCTTGCATGGTTCAGGATCTGTAGAGCCGCGCATCGTTGGATTTGCTCTTCAGTGTTTGGACTCTCAGTAGTGATTATTAAACCACACTGAACTGAGCTAAACTGAACTGAACTTAAACACTACAAACTTAACTACACTGTTCCTATTTACTGTGACCTTTTATGTGAAGCTGCTTTGACACAATCTACATTGTATAAGCGCTATACAAATAAAGGTGAATTGAATTGAATTGAAATTGTGTAGCAAGGAAAACTTGTCATAATGTGCGATATTTCATGCATGCAAGGATCGCTGGTCGAACTCTCTCATGCGTTTTGTCCTAAAGCCACTACTGCATGCCTAGTGGTTGGCCGGCGGCGTGCGGGAATAACACTCATTACTAAGCCATTCTTACATGCTATTTCAGAGTATTCAGAGTAGCATGGTAAACAATATAGGAAGCGCGTCACAGGTTGACATTGTTTAAAAATGAACCAACGTGAATACAAAACCATCAGCTCAGTAAAGCAGGCTAGTGGAATAGCGCTGTTTACAGATGTTTAGTTGTTAAACTAAATAAAAATCTACATTATCTATGCAGTAAAAGGTTCCTTATGAAATTGAAAATAGTCACATCAATCGTTTGACGAAAGATTTTAGTGGTTGAACAACACTTCTGTGCATATAACCCATTCATAACAAC
>NC_079447.1:6397727-6450227 GCF_903798145.1 Danio aesculapii | reverse complement strand
GAAACGCTGACCTTCGTAAATTAGATTTAAGTGTACAGACAATGAGAAGGCTTTGTTTTCATTCATGTTGTTATTCAGGGATCTGAGATACCGTATAAAAACATTGTCAGAGGTCGACCAGGATTGGTTTTACACTCACACAGTTGATTCTCTTGAATATTGATGCTAATCAGTGTACACTCAATGTTTTGTAAACAATTTTAGGCAAAAGCATCGGGAAAGAAGTTTTAATTTGCTCAAAAGTTTTAATTTTCTCTGTTTTCTAGACAATCAAGCACTCTTCATGCTAAATTTAATTTAATGAAATGCAACAAAACTTTATTGTTGTTTTAATTTCAAATTAATAATTATATATGATTTATGTTTGCTATGGACTTCAGTAAAAACTTCCTTTAACTTACGATGCTGTAAAAAAAGATTAAAAAAATTAAAATAACAATAATTTACAGAAAGTACATGCAGAAAATATTTATTATTATATTAATATTATTGATTATTAATAATTGTAGTATAAATAAATACGCTATTCAGCATTTTTGGCTGTTTTTTTTATAACAAAGTTGTTTTCAACTCTTAAAATAGACCTCAAAGTAAAATATAAAGGTGTCACGGAGGCGGGTAGTACGATCGCCTCACGGCAAGAAGGTCGCTAGTTCGAGCCTCGGCTCAATCAGTTGGCATTTCTGTGTGGAGTTTGCATGTTCTCCCCATGTTGGCGTGGGTTTCCTACGGGTGCTCCGGTTTCCAAAGTCCAAAGACATGCGGTAGGTGAATTGGGTAAGCTAAATTTTCCACAGTGTATGTGTGTAAATGAGAGTGTATGAGTGTTTCCCAGTGATGTGTTGCAGCTGGAAGGGCTTGCGCTGTGTAAAACATGTGCTGGGTAAGTTGGTGGTTTATTCTGCTGCGGCGACCCCTGATTAATAAAGGGACTAAGCCGAAAAGAAAAAGAATGAATGATTAAAATATGAAAAGCAAATAAATAAATTAATTAAAATACACAATAAATTAAAATACACAATATTTGTGTATTTTAGCACATTTAAATACACAAATAAATAAATTAAAATGCACAATTTAATACATTAAAAAATATATACATATATTACTTAATAGATTTAATATGTATTAAGTAATATATGTATAAGTAATATAATACAAGTTCTAATATATATTATAAATATGTAATTTATTATATTATTAAATAAATAAGTTCTAAACAATAAAAAAATCTAATTGTTGTAGCAATTATTATTAAATATCAATATATACAGATTTATATTAATATATATATATACTCACCGGCCACGATACACCTGTCCAACTGCTCGTTAAAGCAAATTTCTAATCACCCAATCGCATGGCAGCAGCTCAATGGATTTAGGCATGTAGACATGGTCAAGACGATCTGCTGCAGTTCAAAGCGAGCATCAGAATGAGGAAGAAAAGTTATTTAAGTGACTTTGAACTTGGCATGGTTGTTGGTGCCAGACGGGCTGGTCTGAGTATTTCAGAAACTGTTAATCTACTGGGATTTTCACGCACAACAATCTCTAGGGTTTACAGAGAATGGTCTGAAAAAGAGAAAATATCCAGTGAGCGGCAGTTCTGTAGGCACAAATGCCTTGTTGATTCCAGAGGTCAGAGGAGAATGGCCAGACTGGTTCCAGCTGATAGAAAGGCAACAGTAACTTAAATAACCACTCGTTACAAGCGAGGTCTGCAGAAGAGCATCTCTGAACACGTCCAACCTTGAGGCGGATGGGCTACAGCAGCAGAAGACCACACCGGGTGCCACTCCTGTCAGCTAAGAACAGGAAACTGAAGCTACAATTAGCACAGGCTCACCAAAATTGGACAATAGAAGGTTGGAGAAACGTTTCCTGGTCTGATGAGTCTCGATTTCTGCTGCAGCATTTATATGGTAGGGTCAGAGTTTGGCATCAACAACATGAAAGCATGGATCCATCTTGCCTTGTATCAATGGTTCAGGCTGGCGGTGGTGGTTTAATGGTGTGGGGGATATTTTCTTGGCACACTTTGGGCCCATTAGTACCAATTAAGCATCGTGTCAACACCACAACCTACCTGAGTATTGTTACTGACCATGTTCATCCCTTTATGACCACAGTGTACTCATCTTCTGATGGCTACTTCCAGCAGGATAACGCACCATGTTATAAAGCACAAATAATCTCAGACTAGTTTCTTGAACATGACAATGAGTTCACTGTACTCAAATGGCCTCCACAGTCACCAGCTCTCAATCCAATAGAGCACCTTTGGGATGTGGTGGAACGGGAGATTTGCATCTTGGATGTGCAGCCGACAAATCTGCAGCAACTGCTTGATGCTATCATGTCAATATGGAGCAAAATCACTGAGGAATATTTCCAGTACCTTGTTGAATCTATGCCACAAAGGATTAAAGCAGTTCTGAAGGCAAAGGGGGGTCCAACCTGGTACTAGTAAGGTGTACCTAATAAAGTGGCCGGCGAGTGTATATTTTAATATTATTTTTTGTTTAATGTGTATTTCATATTTTCAGTTTGTGCTTAATTATCAAGAAAATGTTGGTCAAAATGTAAATAAACAAGCAAATTCGAGAAACATCTAACAAAACAGGTACCATTTTTCAAATTATCCTTTATTTATTAATCTATTTACTTGTTAAGTTTGTACATTGCCATAGTATAACGCAAAAACAAACGTAAGGCATCAGAGTGTGTGTGTGTGTATAAAACCAGACCTGAGCTCTGTTGTGTTTGGCAAGGCTGGTGTGAGGTTTAGGTCTGTGTGTGGATGTGTGTGAACCACTGATCTGCTTCAAGACTCCTTAAGACGCCTCACTCACGCAGCAGACAGAGGGAGAGACACGTCTCCATATAATCTCCTCCAAAACACACAGCGAGTGAGAGAATGTGAACCCGCAGATCTGCTGCATTATCTGAAACTCATCCTGGTGAAAGACTCCATATATGGCTGGATTTATGCTTTAAATCACACATCTCTCATTCACTTCTGCATCATTGGAGCTGGGAAAGGTCCGGCAGCGTCAAGAACGAACACTCAACACTATTTTTCCATCAAACGCACATGGAAAAACAAAGCATTTCTTCAGCGAAGTTGGAAAGCAGTAACTACAAGATGCATAAATTGGCATTAAATGAATAACTCACCCTATAAAGGACATTCTGTCATTATTTACTCACCCTCACGCCCTTATAAACATGAATGCATGATGTTCTTCCTCAAAAGAGATGCAGTTCACGTACAATGAAAGTGGTTGAATATGCACATTGTAAACCCTAATGTTGTCTTTATCTAATCAATCAAGTTGACTAAATAAAATTTGTGTTTGGTCTAGTCATTTAAAGGTGAAGTAGGTGATCTGCCTTAATGCTAACCGCTTAGCATAATATGTTTGAAACACAATACCTCCCCTGCCATCTAAAGCCACGCCTCCTGAAATCAAGAACGCGCACATTAAAGATGACAGAGACCCACTAGATCAGGGGTCACCAAACTTGTTCCTGGAGGGCCGGTGTCCTGCAGATTTTAGCTCCAACCCTAATCAAACACACCTGAACAAGCTAATCAAGGTCTTACTAGGTATATTTGAAACACCCAGGCAGCTGTGTTGAGGCAAGTTGGAGCTAAACCCTGCAGGGACACCGGCCCTCCTGGACCGAGATTGGTGACCCCTGCACTAGATCATGGCTGTTTCTCAATATGCGTTCTTTAGCGGTCTTGCGTCCTCGTGTAATGTCATCATCAACTGTCAAAGTTCAGTTCCAATACTCAAGACCGCAAGAACGGAGGACGCGTGAAACTTATCATATGTGTTCTTGATATCGAGGACGCACCGATGCAGACTTGAGTAGCGAACTCTCTCTAGAAGTCCCAGAAGTCATTGCGACTGGAGGTGGGAAGCGCAGCATTTTATATAGGTTTATTATTAAAGTTCAGAGATAAAACTTATTTACCTCAGGAGTTTCCCTAAATGACAATGTAAGTTATTGTATAGCGAAGGCAGCCACAGAACAACGGTGCCAGCGCGCTCACCACAGACCAGCTATTGGAGGAGTGGAGAGACAGTGATAGAGCCAATTTGGTGGATGGGGATGATTGGGAGGCCATGATGGGTAATGGCTAATGGAGGGAATTTGGCCAGGACACCAGGGTTACACCCCTACTCTTTGTGCCATGGGATTTTTAATTACCACAGAGAGTTAGGACCTCTGTTTATCACTGTCTCTCTACTCCTCCAATAGCTGGTGTGTGGTGAGCGCACTGGCACTGTTGTTCTGTGGCTGCCGTCGCTATACAATAACTTAAATCAGTTATTAGAAATGAGTTATTAAAACTATTATGTTTAGAAAAGGGTGACGCAGTGGCGCAGTAGGTAGTGCTGTCGCCTCACAGCAAGAAGGTCGCCGGTTCGAGCCTCGGCTGGGTCGGTTGGCGTTGAAACACAATCCCTCCCCTGCCGTCCAAAGCCACGCCTCCTGAAATCAAGAACACGCACATTAAAGATGACAGAGACCCACTAGATCAGGGCTGTTTCTCAGTATGCGTTCTTTAGCGGTCTTGCGTCCTCGTGTAATGTCATCATCAACTGCCAAAGTTCAGTTCCAATACTCAAGACCGCAAGAACGGAGGACGCGTGAAACTTCCCATATGTGTTCTTGATATCGAGGACGCACCGATGCAGACTTGAGTAGCGAACTCGCTCTAGAAGTCCCAGAAGTCATTGCGACTGGAGGTGGGAAGCGCAGCATAGGTAGTGCTGTCGCCTCACAGCAAGAAGGTCGCCGGTCTGTGTAGAGTTTGCATGTTCTCCCTGTGTTCGCGTGGGTTTCCTCCAGGTGCTCCGGTTTCCCCCAAAGTCCAAAGACATGCGCTACAGGTGAATTGGGTACGCTAAATTGTCCGTAGTGAATGTGTGTGGGTCAGTGTGTGGATGTTTCCCAGAGATGGGTTGCAGCTGGAAGGGCATCAGCTGCATAAAACATGTGCTGGATAAGTTGCCAGTTCATTCCGCTGTGGCGACCCCGGATTAATAACGGGACTAAGCCGACAAAAAATGAATGAATGAATGTTTAGAAATGTGTAGAAAAAAACCTTTCCGTTAAACAGAAATTAGGGGGAAAAAAATAAACAGGGGCCTTATAACTTATAACAGGGGGCTTATAAGAGGGGCTAATAATTCTGACTTCAACTGTACACACACACACACACACACACACACACATATATACATATATATATATATATATATATATATATATATATATATATATATATATATATATATATATATATATATATAGAGAGAGAGAGAGAGAGAGAGAGAGAGAGAGAGAGAGAGAGAGAGAGAGAGAGAGAGAGAGAGAGAGAGAGAGACAGAGAGAAAAAGAGGGAGAAACAGATAGATAGATGGATGGATGGATGGATGGATGGATGGATGGATGGATGGATGGATTGACAGATAGACAGAAATGTTATTGTTTACTTTATTTTTTACTTATTTAAATGTCATTCTTTGTTCTTGTGATCATATGTACCTGTATGTAAAAAAATAATAATAATAAACCATGGCGAATAAAGCTCATTCTGATTCTGATTCTATATGGTGTTAAAGAAAAAATCTCGTAATGCAATTCTGGAGCATAAATAAAAAAGGGGGAATATTTCTACACTGTAGTGCTTTTGGAATGGGATAAAACAAATGTATTACTCAGTTTTCAGCGCAATGTTCTTGAGATGCTAAAATAATGTTTTGCTTTATTTTAGACGGGAGATGTGATACAGCAAACAGCAGAGATGATGGACAGTAGCAGAGTAATTGAAAAAGCAGTGCATGATGCACTAGCGCATCTGAAACCGCATGATCTGCTGCTTCTCCTCAGGTTTTAATGAAGCATGTCTCCTCTCGACTCATTTAATGACTGTTAATTAAGACCACTGGATTCACCAGAGCTCAGACAGGAGGCTAGAAGTGAGAAAGCAGACACTCAAAACATTAGATCAGAGCCAGAGTAACCAAAGTGAGTTTGTTTTTCAGTATAAACAGACTGTGACCTAAGATATGAAGAGATCATCTGACTGATGTGTAAAATGAGCACAGTTGACCACCCCTTTTGCCTTCATAGATTCAACAAGCTACTGGAAATATTCCTCAGAGATTTTGCTCCATATTGACATGATAGCATCATACAGTTGCTGCAGATTTGTCGGCTGCACATCTCCCGTTCTACCACATCCCAAAGGTGCTCTATTGGATTGAGATCTGGCTACTGTGGAGGCCATTTGAGTACAGTGAACTCATTGTCATGTTCAAGAAACTAGTCTGAGATGATTCACGCTTTATGACATGGTGCGTTATCCTGCTGGAAGTAGCCATCGGAAGATGGGATTGGGAGTGGCACCCGGGGTTGGATGTGTTGTGCATTCAGAGATGTTCTTCTGTATACCTCGGTTGTAATAGGTGGTTATTTGAGTTGCCTTTCTATCAGCTCAAACCAGAATGGCCATTCTCCTCCGACATTTGCGCCCATCACAGAACTGCCACTCATATTTTCAGTTAATGAAAAGTTAATATCTTAATAATAGGCCGGTTTAAAGCCAGTAGTCAACAGCATGAATTGTGACCTAAACTAAAGGTAACCAGTTATATTATAATAAACAGGGTTATAAAAAAATTCAAATGTAAAGCATTGTTTAGTACAGTCTAAGCACCAAGACATTTGACCAAAGAATAACCTGAAAATTATTAAGATTAACTGAATTTAGACGTTTCAATGGTGTAAATGAATCTGATTTTGTATAAACATAAATACTGTCACCCGACAATGCAAAGACTTTGGTGAGCAAATCAAGTCCAAGGCAGATTCTGCTCGACTAGTGTATTTAGCATTGAACTCCACTGTGTAATCAATGTGATTGTTAACACATTGTTAATATGTGTAAACTTTTTTTAAAAAGTTTTAATTTAAAAAGTTATACTGAATTAGTTAACATGATTTAAAGCAGGGGTGGGCAAACTCGGTCCTGGAGGGCCGGTGTCCTGCACAGTTTAGCTCCAACTCTAATCACACACACCTGCTTGTAGATTTCTAGTGATCTTAAAGACACTGATTAGCATGTTCAGGTGTGTTTAATTAGTGTTGCAGCTAAACTATGCAGGACACCGGCCCTCCAGGACCGAGTTTATATATAATTTTTTTTTTTTTCGATTTGGCTACAGAACAACTGTTTTCCAGTGATTTGCCTAACCTAATTAACCCATTTAATTTTTTCAAATATGAAAAATATTGGCTACTAATTATGTCTTTAACTTTATATCATTGTATCATGTTGCAGCTATATTAAATTGCAAACACATACATAAAGCACTTGACAGCATTAATCTGATTAAACAGTACCATAGAAATTATGATCACATCACCCGCTCCTTAAGATTTCAAAACTCAGGGCTCCCGTAGTACCTTGAATAGCAAAGTCAAGTAAAGGAGGTCGAGCCTTCTCATTTATAGCTCCTAAACTCTGGAATAGCCTTCCTGATAATGTCCGAGGCTCAGACACACTCTCGCAGTTTAAAACTAGATCAAACATTTATCATTTTAGGCATACACTCAATGCATCACATAACTGTATGATGCATGAATGTGCTCCACGCATCTCGTTTATATACACTATGAACAGCAGCTACGCTAATTATTCTCTTTATTCTCTATTTCCACCTGGGGATACTCATCCCGAGGCCCTCAGAGATTATGCAGCGCCACTAATGCAATCCAAGACCTGTGAAGAGATGATGCCAAAGTTTTCACAATCCCAAACCAGGCCGTATCCTGAGTAGCTGCTGTGGTTGTCATGGAGGAGTAGAGCGTATGCGTCTGATTCCTGTGACGCTCCGGGGACAGACAAGTCTTCGCTGAGGTCCAGCGTTCTCCAGCCTCCGGCGCCTAGACTGCAGCTCTGCACAAGTCGTTTGGCCATAGGAGAAATGGTTGTGCCCAACTGAGCCTGGTTTCTCTTGAGGTTTTTATCCTTCACTTTCGTCAATTGGTGAAGTTTTTTCCTCGCCGCTGTCCCAACAGGCTTGCATAGTTCGGGACTTGTAGAGCTGCGCATTGATGGATTTGCTCTTTAGTGTTTGGACTCTCAGCAGTGATTATTAAACCACACTGAACTGAACTAAACTGAAAACTGAACTACACTGTTTCAATTCACAATAATCTTCTTGCTGTGAGGCAACATGCTAACCACTGAGCCACTGTGCCACCCTTAAACAGTCATATACCTCAGAATACTTTTTTTTCCACATCAGCATTACATCTTTTTGACGAGTCTGTGATCAGCAGTCCAGTTTCTTTCAGAGAAAGAAAGAGAGAGAGCTTTGGACAAGAAAATGGAGAAACAAAAACACAAATAGTTCCTCCACCCATTCCCTGGAAGACAGACAAAGTTACACAGACAGTCCAGAATAATCCAATGTAAAAATACACCCTGGCCACATCACAACCAATCAGCTCTTCGTCATGATAGATATACAGTGCTTAGTAAATCAGCACATCTGATTGTTTTATTAGCCAAATAAACGCTGGATTTAGGAGGATGTGATGCTTGAAACATTTCTGACATCGCTGAAATGTGTGTTAAATCAGGAAGGGCGGTAAATGTCTGAGCATCTGTGATTTACACACAGCGAGGATGCAGAAAACACACCACAAAGAGACGTCAACACAAACAAAATGCCAATATGTGTGAATATTTACTAACCAGAAGAAAGACATTCTGTCATCCTTTGTTGTCTGAGAGTTTGAAAAATGTTGGATGTTTTGTATATATGTGAGACAGGACCACAAAACCAGTCATAACAACACTGCAAAAAGACTTTTAGTCTTGGTTCTAGTCCAAATTTTGAAATCAAGCAGCCTTTTCTAGCCACTTAAAAAGAATAATATTGTTCTTAGAAATAATATGTCAGAAAATTAAGGGAGTTTCTCCTTAAAACAAGTTAGATATGATGTAATATAATGGGGTAAGCAAAATAAACTCATTTTTGCTTTGACAAGATTATTTTGCTTACACCATTGTCAGAGTATTTTGCTTGTTTTAAGGAAAAACTCTCTTAATTTTGACATTATATTTCTAAAAACAAGACAATAATTCTTACTCATTTAGGAAACTCTTCTTGATTTAAGATGTTTGTGATATTTGTACTAGACACAAGACAAACATTTAAGTAAAAAAGCAGTTAAGTGTACAATAAATTTGATGTATATACAGCGTAGGGAAATAAGTATTGGACTCGTCATGTTTTTTTTCTGAAAAAAGTGTCAAAATCTTGATGGTTCTGTGGGTCTTGTCTGTCAAATCTGATCTTTAATTTGTATTTTCTATTGGATTTAAGTCAGGTGATTGGCTGGGCCATTCTACAGCTTGATTTTCTTTCTCTGAAAGCATTTGAGAGTTTCCTTGGCTGTGTTTTGGATCATTGTCTTGCTGAAATGTCCACTCTGGTTTCATCTTCATCCTCCTGCTAATGTAGATGTTGGACTGAAGCAGCTGAAATTCATTTACACTGAGGAAGGGCAGAGGATTGTTGAAGAACTACTGAGAGATTTCAGCTGCTGTCTGGGCTTTCACTGCCTTTCTACACCTCCCTTTCTTCATGTGTTCAATACTTTTTACTGGGTTATTTCTATATTATGCATAACTTTATTTGTAAACTAATTAGTTAAATTTTCTCTGCATATATTACCAACATCAGGTGAAAATTTCAAGATAACAATAACTTTAGAAATGTTTTCTGAGAAAAATGAAAAATAAATACTTATTTCCCCTGCTGTACAGTATCACCTGAATGCTGAATTAATAAGGTTTCCATTTATGTATACTTAAATTAGGATAGGACAATATTTGAGATTTAGATAAATTGGCGGTTCATTCCGCTGTGGCGACCCCAGATTAATAAAGATAATTTTTGTAAAAATTCAGTTATTGACATATTCTTATTAAATGACACTTTATTTACATTATAGGGTGTTTTTTATAAGTTGTTTACATTTTAAGACTTTCATTTTCTTTTCGGCTTAGTCCCTTTATTAATCCGAGGTCGCCACAGCGGAATGAACCAACATCTTTTCCAGCACATGTTTTTCGCAGCGGATGCCCTTCCAGCTGCAACCTATCTCTGGGAAACATCCATACACACTCATACACTACGGACAATTTAGCCTACCCAAATCACCTGTACCGCATGTCTTTGGACTGTGGGGGAAACCAGAGCACCCGGAGGAAACCCACACGAATGCCAGGAGAACATGCAAACTCCACACAGAAACGCCAACTGACCCAGCGGAGGCTCGAACCAGCAACCTTCTCGCTGTGAGGCGACAGCACTACCTACTGCGCCACTGCTTCCCCTATTTTAAGACTTTTTATTTAAAAACAAATGTTATACACGTATTGTTTGCTATACAGAATGCAAAAACTTTGAAGCTCAATATCTCAAAATCATTCAGAATGCAGATAGAACCTTATATACACACTGCACCCATACACACTCATTTACACACACACCGGAGCACCCGGAGGAAACCCACGCCAACACAGGGAGAACATGCAAACTCCACACAGAAATGACAACTGGCCCTGCTGACGGTGCTAACCCACTGAGCTACCATGCCTCCCTTTCCTTTGGTGATCCACAGAAAAAAGTTATAATTTTTCAATTGAACATTACATTAAAACAGAACTGTTTAAGCTCTTTACAAGACCAGATCAATATTTTCCAAACCCAAAGCTGCGCACTCTTTTCTGGCAGCCGATCACATTTACATCAACCTCATTACGATGCTTTACCAGGCATCATTATGCTTAACGCTCCCAGAAAATGCAACTGGACCCAAATGAACTAATACGAGTCTCATAACAAGATCTACTGGGAATATGAACTGTGCAAAAGAAATAAAAAATGAAGTTGAAAAATAAACCCGCAGAACAATAGCAGTTCTTGGAATAATGGGCTATAACAGACTATTAATGAGCAGAAGTACCGTTTACTGGATGAAGATCCGAGCCAACAGCATTTACAGCATCAAATGAGGTGTGAAGAGCTGAAATAAAAAGACAAGGAGGGTGAAAGAGTCATATCTTTAGCTGAAAATACAAATGAAGAACAGTACTACGCCTGTTGCTTTTACAGACAAAATAATTGCACGGACGCATTTATCCATGGCAGACACCAGGTGAGAGCAGCTCATGAAGAAAACCAGTGGCTAAATCACCATTACAGCACACATACATGACCTCAATCTTCAAGAAAAACACACTTATTCATCAGGTTTTGTAAGTTAAACATCTAATAATAATAATTCCTTACATTTATATAGCGCTTTACTGGACACTCAAAGTGCTTTACATAATTTTGGAGGGAATCTCCTCATCCAGCTAGATGACGCGACAGCAGCCATATTGTGCCAGACCACACACCACACACCAGCTGATTGGTGGAGAGGAGACAGAGTGATAAAGCCAAATATGATATGGGGATGGTTAGGAGGCCATGATGACCAGATGCTGTGGGCAAATTTGGCAAGGATGTTGGGTAAACCCAAGCAGCAACGTCCCGCTCTCCCTTGTGAAGCAAATACGAAAGTAACTAAAACTGCAATTCATCTAAATTCTGCTAGTCCTGGCTCCATATAGAGCAAATTTCTATTGAGCCCACTGTTAAAATGGCCAACTTTACTGTTTACAGTGTTTAAAGTCTGAATAATTAAGGGCGTGGCCACTTGAGTGACAGCTAGGTCTCGCTGATCGCCGTCACTTCACCTCAGCTGATTCCGGCTGATTAGCGCACCTCTCAAAAAATGTAACTACACATCGCAACGACATGTAGCGCAAGCTCTGTGATTGGTTGGCTTGGTAGCGCTGACGAGTGTGGGCGGGACTGAGAGCCACATGCCCGATGGAGCGATTGTTTACAAGTGTGGAGTCCCGTGTAGGAGCTCCGGATGGAAAGTTTTGTTTTGTGTTTATCTCATGGTTAAAGTTGTTGCACGTCCGCCGGCTCCTGCCTCAAAATGAGTGAGTTTGAACCACTTGTACATTAAGGAAGCCTTCAGAAAAAACAAAACACCAGTGAAGAAACTCGACACAGAGGAACATAAACACCTCACTGCTAACTAGCATGTCGGAAGTGTTATTGCAGAGCAACACAAACAGCGCGCAGAAGCATGAATGCACAGCTACGCGCGTTGCATGCGCCGTGGGTCACGTTGATTACTTGACGCAGAAGTTTAAACCAGGCTTAATACATTTGGTCACCAAAATCGTGATGCCATTACAGTACATCTTTATAAACAACAATGTGGCTTAAGGCTGAGGCTGGACCATGAACGGCAGAAATATTCTAATATTAAATCTAGACATTTTCTGTGGAGCGCAGGCCAGCTCTCTCTCTCTCAGCGGGGTTTCAATGCCACTGCCAAACATTAGAGAACAACAACAGCATTCAGAAAAGTGCAAGATTTAGAGTTTCAATATAAAAAGCCCATTCCACTTCACTTGAGGTTTAGAGGACAGAGAGAGAGAGAGAGAGAATATTCATTTTCCATTGTCCTGCTCCAAAACACACCTAGACATCATAGAGCTGACAGCATTTATTACACAGTTCATGGGTGATTTCTAAGGCAGTAACAGACAGATCCTTCAGGGTCTGAATGCACATTGACTGTAAATAAATCGTATTTAAACAAACAGAAACACAATCGCATAATATGTGGATTTCAATGATAATTTGAGGTGTCCTGTACGCCAACAGGCCACAGACTCACCCAAGCATCATGGTTCAAAGCAGACGAATTTTACTGACAGAGCCAAAGGGAAGGCGGGGGTCCCACAAACCCCAGGCCTAATCCCTCAGAGAAAAGCCCTGCATTTAGGCCCTGGTACACTTAATCCCGGGCCCCTGTTCACAATACACTTCAGATCTTCCTCTTCCGCTCGGAGCCCATCCGGGTGCCATGAAAATCACAAAAAGAGGGAGAGAAAAGTTAGGAAAACTGCGACACAGGAACGCATTCACCAAATCAAACTTGTGCCATGATTTACACAAGGCTTGACGTGATCATCGCTGCTGATTGAGCCATTTAAACAAGCAGCGCTCAACAATATCTGATGGATTTCAACGGCAGCCAAAACAAACAGCGAGCATCCAAAAGCACACCGACTTTTATTTACAAGTCAAAGGCACAAAGAATAGGAGTGAAACAATAATACAGACACACAAATAGAAAGTTAACCCCTCACAGGACACGTAGAGTTGAGTCAGAGTTCATTCATCCATTTTATTTTTGGCTCAGTCTCTTTATTAATCTGGGGTCGCCACAGCGGAATGAACCGCCAACTTATCCAGCACATGTTTTACGCAGCGGATGCCCTTCCAACTGCAACCCATCACTGGGAAACACCCATACACTTCCATTCACACACATACACTACGCACAATTTAGCTTACCCAATTCACCTGTACCACATATCTTTGGACTGTGGGGTAAACGTAGGGAGAACATGCAAACTCCACACAGAAACGCCAACTGACCCAGCCGAGGCTCGAACCAGCGACCTTCTTGCTGTGAGGCGACGGCACTACCCACTGCGCCACCGCATCGCCTTGAGTCAGAATTATCAGATTCATTATTTCAACACATTTCTAAACACAAGTTAATACCTCATTTCTAATAACTGATTAATTTAGTTTTCGTCATGATGACAGTACATATTAATATTTGACTAGATATTTTGTAAGATGCTAGTATTCAGCTTAAAGTGCAGTTTAAACTTAATTAGGCAAGTCATTGGACAACAGTGGTTTGTTCTGTAGACAATTGAAAAAAAGGGGGCTAATAATATTGACCATAAAATATGTTTGTAAAAATTGAAAAACTGCTTTTATTCTGGTCAAACTAAAACAAATAAGACTTTCTACATAAAGAAAAAATACTGTCAAAAATACTGTCAAAAATTTACTTGCTCTGTTAAAAAATAACTTGGGAAATATTTGAAAAATATTGTAAAAATATTGCTGCTATAAATGTTTTAGTTGAATCAAATGATTCCTTTCTTGTCATTCATTCATTTTCTTTTCGGCTTAGTCTCTTTATTAATCTGGGGTCGCCACAGTGGAATGAACCGCCAACTTATCCAGCACATGTTTTACGCAGCGGATGCCCTTCCAACTGCAACCCATCACTGGGAAACACCCATACACTTCCATTCTCACACATACACTATGGACAATTTAGCCTACCCAATTCACCTGTAGTGCATGTCTTTGGACTGTGGGGGAAACCGGAGCATCCGGAGGAAACCCACGCCAACACGGAGAGAACATGCAAACTCCACACAGAAATGCCAACTGACCCAGCTGAGGCACGATTTAGCGACCTTCTTGCTGTGAGTTGAGAGCGCTACCCACTGCACCACCGTGATGCCTCACTTTTCTTGCCATCTCAACTTAAACAAACTGTCTAAATACATTCACTGGCCACAACTGCTCGTTAACGCAAATTTCTAATCAGCCAATCACATGGCAGCATCCCAATGCATTTAGGCAAGTAGACATGGTCAAGACGACCTGCTGCTGTTCAAACCGAGCATCAGAAAAAGAAAGAAAGGTGATTTAAGTGACTTTGAGCGTGACATGGTTGTTGGTGCCAGACATGTCCAACCTTGAGGCAGATGGGCTACAGCAGCAGAAGACCGCACCGGGTGCCACTCATATCAACTAAGAACAGGAAACTGCAACACAATCTCACGGCAATTCGTAACTTTTTGATTTAGTGGCTAATTCGTATCAATTCGTATGATTTAATTCGTACAATATACTACGATTTGCTAATCACCCAATGACGGTTGGGTTTAGGTGTGGGGTTAGGTGCCACGCCTCCTTTTTAAAAATCGCACATTTTTGTATGACTGAACTCGTACGAATTCGTACGAATTAGCCACTAAACTGACAAAGCGTAAAATACTTACGTTTTTTTCGTGAGATCAGGCTAGAAACTGAAGCTACAATTCGCACAGGCTCACCAAAATCGGACAATAGAAGATTGGAAAAACATTACCTGGTCTGATGAGTCTCGATTTCTGCTGCGAAATTCAGATGGTAGGGTCAGAATTTGGTGTCAGCAACATGAAAGCATGGATCCATCCTGCCTTGTATCAATAGTTCAGGCTGCTGGTGGGGGTGTAATGGTTAGGGTTAGGTGGATATTTTCTTGGCACACTTTGGGCTCATTAGTACTAACTGAGCATCGTGTCAGTCTCACAGCCTACCTGAGTATTGTTGCCGACCATGTCCATCCCTTTCTGATGGCTACTTCCAGCAGGATAATGCACCATGTCATAAAGCATGAATCATCTCAGACTGGTTTCTTGAACATGACAATGAGTTCACTGTACTCAAATGGCCTCCACAGTCACCAGAGCTCAATCCAATAGAGCACCTTTGGGATGTGGTGGAATGGGTGATTCGCATCATGGATGTGCAGCCGACAAATCTCCAGCAACTGCGTGATGCTATCATGTCAATATGGAGCAAAATCTCTGAGGAATATTTCCAGTATCTTGTTGAATCTGTGCCACGAAGGATTAAAGCAGTTCTGAAGGCAAAATGGGGTCCAACTTGGTATAGGCAAGGTGTACCTAATAATAAAGTGGCCGGTGAGTGTGTGTATATTAAGTTAAAATTTGTATAACTCAAACTATTTATTTGAAACCTGATTAACTTAACTCAAAATATTAATGTTTACTACTAAATATGCTAAAGCAACACAACTCTTGAGTTTTTTGGGGGGACATCTTAACAGTTTTATGTTCAATCAACTTACATTTTTTAAAAACTAATAAATTAACTTAATCCTTACATGTTGTCCCAACACAAATCATCTGTGTGAAACCCAGCATTTTTACAGTGTTATTAATATAAGTAAAGTGGCACAAAAATATTGTGTAGTCCTGACTTTTGGTCAATACTCCTTTTACAGTGTATAAAAGTTTCACAGGATTGCTTGTAAATTTGTTTTCAACTGTATCAGTGCACAAGAGAAACACTCATCCTTCCTGAGTCAAAGCCAGCACAAACATGTATAAAGAGCACGTACAGATCACAAACACACACTGGTGGGCATTGTGAGAGTTTAGACGAAGCCCCCGTGTCGAGGCGGAAAAACAGGCTTCTCTGCAAGAACAGATAAAGGAGGTCAGGGGAGAGATACAGGAGACGTGCATGTTTGCCACACGCTTATTCAGATGCTGAAATATGAACTGCTTAAAAAACACAGATTCAATGTACAAGTCCAGATTTGAAATTCCATGAAATATGATGGTAAGATTGACATTTAGACCACTGTTCTTTAGTTTAGGTTACAATTCACCTTATTAATAAACCATTAACTACCACTACTTGCTTAATACACTACTAATAAGCTGTTAATTAATAGTTAGTAAGGTAGAACTTGAGTTTAGGTTTTGCAGAATAACATCTAAAGATTGTTGTGCGTGAAAATACCAGTAGATCAGCAGTTTCTGAAATACTCAGACCAGCCCGTCTGGCACCAACAACCATGCCACGATCAAAGTCACTTAACCTCCTAGGGCTTGAGTGGCCACATACACTGCACATTTTAGCTCTTAAGTGGCTATTTAAAATACTTTGAATGTTTTATATTTTGTTACAGACATACAGTGTCATCCTGCAACTGTTTTGCAGCTTATGAAATGTCCCAAACCCTATTTTTAACTGTCCAAAATGGGGGAAAATTGTTTTTACTCTCTGATAGTCAAAGCAAGTTCAATTCTATGTTAAATATGCATAAAAAAATCAGGAAAAAGTGTTTTGTGTAAATTCGGACCACGAGTCCACATATACGGACATCATTTTTCACTAAAAGTACATCATATCAAAAGATGATACTTAGGTTTTTATTCTAATTAGGTTCTAATAAACCCAAATAGCAAAGAGAAGCAAAAAATGCATGTAAAAAAACACACCTTGGGCTTTAAGAGGTTAAATCACCTTTATTTCTCATTCTGATGCTCGGTTTGAACTGCAGCAGATCGTCTTGGCCATGCCTACATGCCTAAATGCATTGAGTTGCTGTCATGTGATTGGCTAATCAGAAATTTGCGTTAACTGTAGTTGGATATACCAACCCAGGCTCATTCTGAGAACGTAGTGCCGGGGACGTTTCTGGAGACCGCGAAATACGTCCCGGGAGGTACGTATTTTTGCAGTTTTTGTTTTCGCAAATCCGCGAGAGGCCGCTGTGCGCGCTTTTTCCCGCGCCGTTCTCGCGTAAACCCGCTAGAGGCCGCTGTCGAACAACCTTCCGCCTGTCTGCCTGGATGACAGAATGATTGACCGTGCGACCGGCCAATCGGCTGAACCACCCTCCTCCGTCCCTAAACCCAACCAACGACGATTCACAAAAGAAAAAAGAAAAGCCCTCGTCTAATTTTTACCACGTTTTCAGATTTTGACCACACTCTCACCCTGTGATGAGCTTGTTCGCTTCACTTTTTGGATTTTGTTTTTGTTTTCTTACCTGATTTCTGGAACCGCTCTTTCCCGGACTCGAACCCCGTCGTTGTCATGGCAAAATGCAGCCGTACGTACCCCCGGCTACGTATTTCGCGGTCTCCAGAAACGTCCCCGGGACTACGTTCTCAGAATGAGCCTGGGTTGGGATATACACTTAAAGGAAAAATGATTAGCCCTGTTGTAAAATTTTATTCTATAATAATTATTATAAATACTAATATTGCTTTAAGATTGACTGCAAATAAAGCCATTTCTAATTCATTTGACATTTTTAAGGTCAATGTTATTAGCCCCCCTAAAAAGCATTTTTTGTGTCCGATGACTTGCCTTATTAACCTAATTTGCCAAACCTAGTTTAACATGAATCTGAATACCAGTATCTTTAAAAAAAATAAAATAGTGCAACTGTATGTAACACCATCATTCATTCATTTTCTTTTCGGCTTAGTCCCTTTATTAATCCGGGCTCACCACAGTGAAATGAACCACCAACTTATCCAGCACATGTTTTACACAGCAGATGCCCTTCCAGCTGCAACCCATCTCTGGGAAACATCCATACACACTCATACACTACGGACAATTTAGCCTACCCAATTCACCTGTACCGCATGTCTTTTGGACTGTGGGGGAAACCCACGCCAACGCAGGGAGAACATGCAAACTCCACACAGAAATGCCAACTGACCCAGCCGAGGCTCGAACCAACGAACTTCTTGCTGTGAGGCGACAGCACTACCTACTGTGCCACTGCATCGCCATAACGCTATTATGGCAAAGACAAAAAGAAATAAGCTATTAGAAATTAATTATTACAACTATTAAACTTTAAAATGTGCTGAAAAAAATCTGTTAAAATTCACTTGGTAAATATTTGAAAATGAACTACAATTTTGCAGGCTTTCAATATGATCCTGCTCATATAAGAAACTAAATCTTGACTGTTGGAAGCTATCCACACTGAACTACGGTCATCTAAACACCGTAGCCAACGCCAGTGTGTTGTGGCTAATGAATGATGGCGGAATCATTAGCAGAGGTTACATTACATCCTCTCATCTCATTCCATGTTTACCGCTTTCCTTTTCCACACATCCCACCGGTTCATGTGGCATATCCATGCGGAAACCCAGCGGTTAATTGCATGAAACATGAAGAGAGTCTGAAAGCAAGGAAAAATCCTCACAAAGCAGTCAGCGTTTCTTTCCTGTGGTCGCCAGGTCTTCGCTGTAAAAAAAATGCAGGATTCCACACAGTCGATTCGTGTTGAGACAACATCAAGGAATTGAGTTAACTTGTTAGTTTTTACAAATTTAAGTGGCAACAATTAAGTTGTCCCAAAAATAAACAAAAGACTTGTGTTGGTTCAGCTTATTTTAAATAAGTAGCTTGAACAAACAGCTAATGTAATTTTTTTTGTGATCTTATCAAATCCAAATGCATTTCGACAAATCAAAAGACAAATCAAAAAGCAAAACAGAGGAGATTTAAGCAAAGTCTACACTACCTCACAAAAGTCTTGTCAAGTTTGGAAAAGAGGCAGAAGGTGGATTTTTCTGATGAATCATTTGTTGAACTGCATCCCTATCAACACAAATACTGCAGAAGACCTACAGGAACCTGCATAAACCCAAGATTCTCACTGAAACCAGTCAAATTTGGTGAAGGAAAACTCATGGTTTGGGGTTAAATTCAGTATGGGGGCGTGAGAGTGATCTGCAGAGTGGCAACACCTGAGATGGCAACATCAACAGCCTGAGGTATCAAGACATTTGTGCTGCCCATTACATTACAAAGCACAGGAGAGGGCAAATTCTTCAGCAGGATAGCTCTCCTTCTCATACTTCAGCCTCCACATCAAAGTTCCTGAAAGCAAAGAAGGTCAAAGTGCTCCAGGATTGGCCAGCCCAGTTACCAGACATGAACATTATTAAGCATGTCTGGGGTAAGATGATGGAGGAGACATTGAAGATGAATCCAAAGACTCTTGATGAACTCTGGGAGTCCTGCAAGAAGGCTTTCTTTGCCATTCCAGATGACTTTATTAATCAGTGATTTGAGTCATTGCAGAGATGTATGGATGCAGTCCTCCAAGCTCATGATGGAGTCAGACACAATATTAACTCTTTTTCCACTGCACCATGACTTTATATTCTATACTGGACATTATTTCTGTTAAGTGACAAGACTTTTGTCTAAGCAATGTCAGACCTTACTGTCCTAATTAAATCATTAAAAATCAAGGCATGATCATATTTTATTTTGGCAAAATAAGCATAATCTAGAGGCTTTTACCTTTCATATAAGCCACTTCTGATACCAATCAACTAGAAGTCAAGTTATTATTATTGTTGTTCCTAAAACTTGGATAGGCGAAAATACTTTTGTCAGGTAGTGTGGTGTTTAAATGGGTTTTAAAGTATTTCAGATATAAATACGAGCACAATGGTTTGAAACAATTTGATAAAGTTCACACAAAAAGCTTTACAAGATGTTGAAAGTATAACTTTAACTTTTCCTGACTTGATTGTAACGCATTAATGTGCACCTTTTGTAAAGCTGCTTTTAAACAATAATTACCTTGAAAAGCGATAACAAATAAACTTGAATTGATGTGAGTGCTGACATCAAGATACGTCTCAAACCATCAGCACTAGATCCCCTTTTAACCCTATGACTTTGAGTGGTTTATTATAGAAGGTGGCATTTATTACAGTCTACAATATCCCAAAGGAATAATAACAATAAAAAGGCTTATAATTTAACAAAATAAGGTCATTTACACTCAAAAAAACACATTTTTGTTCACACTACTTTCTTAAACTGAGCTGAAACAACACAATTTTTGAGTTTTTAGGGGGAGGAAAACTGGCAATGGGGTAAGAGAAATACATTAGATTTTCCTTTTGACATAAGATAGTTTAGCTTACCCCATTGGTGGATTATTCTGTTGTTTTAAAGAAAAACTCACTTAATTGTGGCACTATAAGGCAGTATGTTTTGCTTGTCTAGAAAATGCTTCTTGATTTAACAATTTTTAAATATTTGGAAAGAAACATTTCAAGTATAAACAAACATACAAACTAACCAAAAATAAACAGATACAAATACTTCAGATAATCATACTTGGTTAAGCACATTTCATATTATTGATGCAAACGTTGAAGCAAGAATAGATGATTTAGAACAAACTAAATCATTTTTTCAGTCAACTGAAATAGCTTAGAGCCTTGTTAAACACAACACAGCCAAATTGTCTAAAACGATGGGGTGAAGCCTGGTGTTTTTACAGTCATGGCTCCAGAGCGCCGCTGGCACAGCAAACACAGTGCAGCCACACACCAACACAACCTGACAGCACCAGGGCAGCACTGAGAAAGAGAAAACACTGTTACAAAGCAGAATCCAATGTAAGAGGAATGAAGACAACAAACCCAAAACATACCATGTAGCAATGCCTACAAAAAAATGGCATTGGCTTTCTTTGGTGCAGCTTTAATGTCATCAGGCAACTTTCTGTGACTTCCAGAATTCTGGATTCACAGGGCAAAACCTTAAAGCCTGAAAGTCATGCTTATAAATACTGAATATAATTATGCAGGTTCAATGACAACAAGAGACTTGTTTATAAGAAAATGAACCAAAATATTGATCTGTGCAACTATACATTCTAAAGAATTTGATATATTCAGGTGATTTCTTGTTCTGGCGGGTTGTCTCTTGTAGCTTAGCTTTAGCTTAGCATAATGAATTGAATTGTATTAGACCATTAGCATTTTGTTAAAAAAATACAAAAGAATTTTGATCATTGTCCTGACATTACGCAGCACATGAATTGGCTGTTTTCAGAGGGTGCCTTGAAACCACAGAGACATGTGAGACACACTCGCACTCCATCCTAAAACACAACAGATTTAGTATAATTCAACATGTGTTGCATCATAAAGAGAGTTCCAATAGCAATATTGGCTTAGAAAATAGTAACTTTAATTTTCCATTGGTTTCATTACACTATGTAACTACAGAAGACTTGAGCTTTAAATAGAAAAATATCATAATGTAATAATATCATATCAAAACTACCAAACCTTGATCATTTTTTTAATTCATTGAGATAAATGCTATTGGTCTAATCTGATTCAATACATTATGCTAAGCTAAGCTTAAAGGAACTGATTAGGAAGCTGACTTGAACCATTTTTGAATCTGTTCGGGCGATTTCTCGTTTTGACGGGTTGTCTCTTCTTGCTTAGCTTAGAACAATGAATTGAATCGGATTAGACCATTAGCATTTCGTTAAAAAAAAAAATTTAATCCAAGAGATATCTTGGATAATGTAAAAATACCAATGGAAAACTACTATTTTTATGTTAATATTGCTAGGAACTATACTCTCATTATGGCGCAATAAAAAGTAATTTTCATTTTTCATCTGATTTATTACACTATCTATAGAAGACTTGAGATTTAAATAGGAAAATATCTTAATATAATAATATTAATATCTTTACTACTTTTTTTTTTTTACTTTTTTTTAACTAAATGCTAATGGTCTAATCTGATTCAATTCACTATGCTAAGCTAAGTTCAAAGGAAAACTCATTTTACAAGTCTCAAACAGCAGACTGGAAGCATTTTTGAATCTATTCCGGCAATATTTTGTTCTGGTGGGTTCTCTTGTAGCTTAGCATAGCATATTGAATTGAATCGGATTAAACCATTAGCATTTTGTTAAAAAAATTCAGAAAAGAGATACCGTTGATACTTTTCCTGCTTAAAGCTCTTCTGTAGTTACATCATGTAATAAGGCCATGGAAAATGAAAAATGACTATTTTCTATGTTAATATTGCTAGGAACTATACTCTCGTCCTGGGGCAATAGTCAAGAAACGCTGATGCTGTACCATGGCTGCACTACATGGTTCACTACATTCCTGTCCATAACTCAAATAAACTGTTATTCATACTTACAGCTCTGGTCTCGTCCCCCTTCAGTGAAAATATCATAATAAAAATAATATCATATCAAAATTCTTTTTAACATTTTTTTAACAAATTGCTAACGGTCTAATCTGATTCAATTCATTATGCTAAGTTAAGCTAAAAGAGATCTTGTAATCATAAAAATTGGTACGATGTACAGCAATAATAGATATACCAAATGTCTGGCCACATTATTGTCATTCTAATTTGGTCAGTCTAAAATCCTGCAGCTAAAGTCTGTCATCACAGTGCTTCAGTATTATTATTATTATTATATTATTATTATTACCTCCAGATCTGTCTTGAGTATCTGCAGTACCAAAGAATGTCTCACGGCTCCAAAAGTCACAGCGCGTTCATTGCGTTTCATCTTCCAAGGCGCAAATCTAAATCTATAAATGTATTATAGAAGAAGAAGGCCCACAGTGGCTTTTCCTACCACAACAAATTCCATTGTTAGTTTTGATATTTGGCAGCAGTTTATCAGGAAGTATATTCCAGCACATTCAAGACTAATTTGCATCTTTGGATGGAAACATCCCAAATAAAGTGCTGTCAAACCAGTTGCAAAAATAAGGTCTATGGACTTTATGGCTAATGGTCTAACCCGATTCAATTCATTATGCTAAGCTAAGCTAAAAAAAGACCCAGAACAAGTAATCGCTTGAATGGATTCAAAATGGTATCATTTATTCAATTCAGCTGTTTAACTTCAGGACACTTGTAAAATGTGTAAAAAATGGGTGAATAATTAATCTATGCTAGTTAATCCAATGAAGAAAAAATGTTTTCAGTTTCAGTTTTTAAAAATTCTTTATTTACTGAACATTTCACAGCAGAGCCCGACATTCACCTAGATGAATAAAAAAATAATAATTAATAGATAAATAATTATAAAGAATACAACTGACATCTACAATAGGAAAAAGAAATACAATAGAAGTCAATGTTTGGTTAGGTTTTCAACATTCTTCAAAATATCTTCTTTTGTGCTCAACAGAACAAAACAAACTCATGAGTAAATGATGGCAGATTTAAAAATTTTTCTGTGAACTATCCCTTTAAACAGAGCAGGTGGAGATAGTCTCATCATCGACTAGATCAACTATTAGTTATTCATGCGGTCATCCAAAAACATAACGAATTGCATCAGATGTCAGATGACTCCTTGCTAAGGTCTCGCTCTTCATTTCGCACGTTTCCTGGATCTACAGCTGGCTCTTGCTTTTGGTTCAACACCAAGGCCACCCAGCCCTGCTCACCAGAGCCAGCTCAGCCGACAAAACACAGCGATCGGGCCAGACAGAGAGTCAGCATCAGCATTCACACGTTACTCTTCAGATCCCAACCAAACACTGGAGCTCGGCCCAGAGACTGTCACCTACAGCTGGAAAACAGGACAGGCTTTCTGCAGGTTTTATGACGACACATTTTGAAAGAGCCTTCTTAAAATGAAGGGAAAACCACACAGCAATAGGTTGAGAACCACGTATGTCTAGGGTGCACATGACACGTTGAATTTGCTTTTCTGATTTGCAAATTTTACCTAAAGTATGTTAAGGCTTGAGTACTTGTGATTCAGAAATTACTTTAACCTTCTGATTAGACCCATATATATCTATATGAAGTAGCTATAGACCATTTCAGTGTGGACATGTCATTGGCCATTGAACATTTTCCGCTTGTTATCAAACTATTTAATAACTGTAACAAGAGGCAATTTAATCATAACTTCATGTTAAAACAGACATCATAACATTATTTATCAACATGATGGATTTTTGAATTCTCGAAAGCTTTCGAAATTAAAAATGTAAAACAGGAAATACATTGAGACATTTTTGTTTTTGTTTACATCCTTTAAAATGGTCCATAGCTACGTTTCCATTCACCTATTTTTTTATTCTTATTTAGTAATACCACATAAAATGGTTAATGCAAACACCATAATACGCATACATTTAAAAAAATGCATCGGTGCAATAGCCTAGCGGTTAGCGCGTCGACATATGTTGAAGTAGCACGTCAGGGCGTCCCGAGTTCGAATCCCAGCTCAAGGACATTTCCCTACTCTAACCCCCTCTCGCTCTCTCTCCAACTTCGCTTTCTGTCTAAATACTGTCCTATCTAAAAAAGGCCAAAAATAAATCTTAAAAAAAAAATGCACAAAAAAAATTATGAACACAAGTAGGATAAACATTGTATAAGACAAGAAAAAGTGCATAAACTATGACAGAAACACATTTGCCAATAAATAATTCCAGTCATGTGATTTTGTTTTAACAGATCATGTAACCATAAAAATGGTTGCAATGGACAAACCGAAGGTCTGGCCACACTGTCATTCTAATTTGGTCATTCAAAAAACCCTCAGCTAAAGTCTGTCATCACATTGCTTCAGTATTATTATTATAATCTTATTACCTTCAAAACTTACTTGAGCACTTAAATTCCCAAAGAGCATCTTATGCCTCTAAAATGGACAACACGTTTATTGCGTTTCGTCTTCTGAGGCGCAACTCATTTATTATACAAGAAAAAGGCCCACAGTGGCTTCTCCTACCGCATAAAACTACATTTTTATCTTTGATATTTGGCGCTTGTTTATCAGTAAGTGCCGATTTTGACTCACTGAATGGAAGCGGTGCTTTATTAGCAAATGTTATGTGCGATATTCACAACACGTCACATGATGATAACCTGTCTGGTCAGTAGGCGGTATTTAGAGGCTGTTTGACCACATTCAACCACATGTGCGTTCACACTGGTAGAACAATCAGATCGAATGTGTTTTTGAATGTGGACAAGCTCAAAAACGTTTCAGACCCCGTTCACACCTGTACAATGAAAACACATCTTAATACTAGGGGCCCTTTCATACCCCCAGGCGCAAGGTGCAACTCAATTGTTGTTTGCTAGTTTCAGCTTGGCGCAAGAGTCATTTTGAAATTTTGCGCCGCGCTGTTTAAATAGCAAATGCATTTGCACTCATATGTGCACCCTTAGGCGTTCTGGTCTAAAAAAGGAGGCGTGTTGAGGCGCATTGCTGGCGCGTTGCTATTTTGAGGAACTTAAATAGACTGTTCAATAAACCAGATCAAATCAGGTCTATAGTTTTTTATAGATTTGTTTTACTAAAAACAAGCTTAGATTTGCCCACCTGTCAGGTTTTGGACCATATGGGACGCAGCATGTGTATTTGGAAATAACGTTTTTTGAACACACTTCATTATTATTGTTCATTTATTCGTTTGCTGGAAATTAGAACTGAATTTAGAAACAAATCTTTGTTTTGAAACAAATCTTTGCATTTACCAAACTAAATTAATTATTCATAGGCTAATAGATGTCTGTGTGTACAACACGTTTCCCTATCCACGAGAGTGAAAGCGAAACTGAATAATGAGGAGGTTCATCTCTCATTCTCATGCTGCAGATGCTCTGTTTAACTGTTTTATTGCTAGTGAAGAGCTCAGTTTTTCCACTTACAAAGTCCGCCATGTAGGCTAAATAGCAAATGCACCATGGAGCGACGCAACTGACTCTTAAAGGGAATGGGAGATGAGACTCTGATTGGTTTATTCTCAAAAACACACCTATAACTCATTAAGAGAATAAGCTCAACCCTGTTAGACCATGCGCCACGGTGCAAAGCGGATTTTTCAGTCCTTAAAATAGCAAAAGTGGATTCTGACGCGCCCTTAATGCGTTTGCGCCCTGCGCTTTGCACTTTGCACATGGATCGTCAAAATAGAGCCCTAGGTGTGAACAGAGCCTTTAAAATCAATGTTTCCATCCAAAGATACAGTGTTGTCAAACCAGTTGCAAAACTTTCGTGGCCCTCGTACATCAATAAATCAAAATCAAACCAGCGATTTACACCATTTTTTAAAATTTTTGTTTAAAACAAACCAATAATATTAAAATAAATGCACTCGAGCTATCACCTCAACCGAAAGTCAAAGTGAGAAAATCTGTTCAACAGGAAAACGGCTCCATTCGCTCGCTGGAAATTAGAACTGAATTTAGAAATAGTTTTGAAACAAATCTTTGCATTTAACAAACTAAATTAATTATTCATAGGCTAATGAATGTCTGTGTGTACAACACGTTTCCCTATCCAGGAGAGTGAAAGCGAAACTGAATAATGAGGAGGCTCATCTCTCATTCTCACACTGCAGATGCTCTGTTTAACTGTTTTATTGCTAGTGAAATGCTCAGTTTTTCCACTTACAAAGTCCGCCATGTAGGCTAAATAGCAAATGCACCATGGAGCGACGCAACTGACTCCTAAAGGGAATGGGAGATGAGACTCTGATTGGTTTATTCTCAAAACAAACTCATTAAGAGAATAAGCTCAACCCTGTTAGACCATGCGCCACGGTGCGAAGCGGATTTTTCGGTCCTTAAAATAGCAAAAGCGGATTCTGACACGCCCTTAATGCGTTTGCGCCCTGCGCTTTGCACATGGATCGTCAAAATAGAGCCCTAGGTGTGAACAGAGCCTTTAAAATCAATGTTTCCATCCAAAAATGCAGTGTTGTCAAACCAGTTGCGAAACTTTCGTGGCCCTCGCACATCAATAAATCAAAATCAAACCAGCGATTTACAGCATTTTTTTATTTATTTTTGTTTAAAACAAACCAATAATATTAAAATAAATGCACTCGAGCTATCACCTCAACCGAAAGACAAAGTGAGAAAATCTGTTCTACAGGAAAACGGCTCCATTCGCTCGCTGGAAATTAGAACTGAATTTAGAAATAGTTTTGAAACAAATCTTTGCATTTAACAAACTAAATTAATTATTTATATGCTAATAGATGTCTGTGTGTACAACACATTTCCCTATCCACGAGAGTGAAAGCGAAACTGAATAATGAGGAGGTTCATCTCTCATTCTGCAGATGCTCTGTTTAACTGTTTTATTGCTAGTGAAATGCTCAGTTTTTTCCTCTTACAAAGTCCGACATGTAGGCTAAATAGCAAATGCACCATGGCGCGACGCAACTGACTCTTAAAGGGAATGGAAGAAGAGACTCTGATTGGTTTATTCTAAAAACACACCTATAACTCATTAAGAGAATAAGCTCAACCCTGTTAGACCATGTGCCACAGCGCAAAGCGGATTTTTCCGTCCTTAAAATAGCAAAAGTGGATTCTGACACGCCCTTAATGCGTTTGCACCCTGCGCTTTGCACATGGATCGTCAAAATAGAGCCCTATGTGTGAACAGAGCCTTCAAAATCAATGTTTCCATCCAAAGATGCAGTGTTGTCAAACCAGTTACAAAACTTTCGTGGCCCTCGCACATCAATAAATCAAAATCAAACCAGCAATTTACAGCATTTTTATTTTTATTTTAGTTTAAAACAAACCAATAATATTAAAATAAATGCACTCGAGCTATCACCTCAACCGAAAGACAAAGTGAGAAAATCTGTTCTACAGGAAAACGGCTCCATTCGCTCGCTGGAAATTAGAACTGAATTTAGAAATAGTTTTGAAACAAATCTTTGCATTTAACAAACTAAATTAATTATTCATAGGCTAATAGATGTCTGTGTGTACAACATGTTTCCCTATCCAGGAGAGTGAAAGCGAAACTGAATAATGAGGAGGTTCATCTCTCATTCTCATGCTGCAGATGCTCTGTTTAACTGTTTTATTGCTAGTGAAATGCTCAGTTTTTTCCTCTTACAAAGTCCGCCATGTAGGCTAAATAGCAAATGCACCATGGCGCGACGCAACTGACTCTTAAAGGGAATGGGAGATGAGACTCTGATTGGTTTATTCTCAAAACACACCTACAACTCATTAAGAGAATAAGCTCAACCCTGTTAGACCATGCGCCACGGTGCGAAGCGGATTTTTCCATCCTTAAAATAGCAAAAGTGGATTCTGACACGCCCTTAATGCATTTGCGCCCTGCGCTTCGCACATGGATCGTCAAAATAGAGCCCTAGGTGTGAACAGAGCCTTTAAAATCAATGTTTCCATCCAAAGATGCAGTGTTGTCAAACCAGTTGCGAAACTTTCGTGCCCCTCGTACATCAATAAATCAAAATCAAACCAGCGATTTACAGCATTTTTTTTTATTTTTGTTTAAAACAAACCAATAATATTAAAATAAATGCACTCGAGCTATCACCTCAACCGAAAGACAAAGTGAGAAAACGGCTCCATTCGCTCGATAACACAGCACTTGCTTTGGATAGCGTTGGTTATTTTAGAAGAATGTGCTGTAAATACTGCGAACAGTGAACACTTTGGGATAGCAGTGATCCATGTCATAAAAGGCCAAACTTTTCAGAGCAACCGCACACCAGAAATACCAAATCCAGATAGGTTATGTATATTCAGAATTGTGTTTCCCCCGTCACACATCACTTGTTGTTATATGGCTATTTTAGATGTGACTGTTGAGTTATACAAGACAATACTTTGGCATACATTGTGAAGTACCATATATGCCTGGTCGTTGCGTGTGTGCGAGTGGGATTATTACAAAGCGCTGCTTGGCCAGATAATATAAAAGTAGAGTTCGAAGAGATTACGAGAAAGACTGGGCGATTCACAGAATTACAAAAAAGAACGAAAGCAAACTGTACACACAGATGGAGAAAAGACTTCTAGAGGAGAAAACAGATGAACAGCAGACAAATAAACAAGCGGGAAGACAAAAGCAGAGAAGTGAAGAAGAGTTACATGTTTCTGAAAGACAGACAGACAGATGCTTGTAACGTTTAAAGGGCTCTATGCTCTGTAGAGCAGGATTCTCTCTGCACATGTCTGGCCCACCAGACTAGCGTACTGCTCCACTTCCTTCTCATCATTCGATCCCTTCCGCTTACGAGCGTAGGCCGCGTAGGGCATCACTGTTCTCCTGTGGAGCACTAACACCCGTCCCAGATCCTTCAGTGCACGAGCATCACCTGCACAACAACACAAAGACAAGAGAACAGTTAGACACACCAAGATGGTGAACTTTAGAGCATGTTGAAACATTCTGAATGTTCCAATTATTTCCAATTACAATAGTTTGTGGATTTGATACAAAACTAAATCATGCTCTGAAAATACTGATAAATGTCCAATTGTTTCTATTTAGTCAGCACTTAAAGGAATAGTTCACCTAAAAATTAAAATTGTCATTATTTACACTCCCTCATGTGCTTTTTTATGATATACATAGACCAGAGCTGGGTATTTTACAACCCCTGGGTCACATGCGGCCTGCTGGCCTTCTTTGATAGACCTGCGGAAAGTATTTATTTAATTTAAATTCTACCGCAAACAGTGCCTTGCAATGCGCAGGTCTGATATTGCTAGTCAACAAAAGGGGACTTTCACATATGGCGTCTTTTGCACGCTCAGATTCGTTAATTCAAATAGAGACGCGCCTGTTCAGTGTGCAAATAGGAAGGGATGCACATGCAGTATGTCACACTCATGTTTTCCAGGCACTGCGAGTTGAAAAAAAAAAAAATCGAAACATTTCAAAGTGCCACGAGTGAACCACAAGTCATGTGACCGAAACCAACCAGGCAGCTTCACTATTCATTCATTCATTTTCTTTTCTGCTTATTAATCCGGGGTCACCCCAGCAGAATGAACCGCCAACTTATCCAGCATATTTTTTATGCAGCGGATGCCCTTCCAGCTGCAACGCAACACCCATACACATTCTTTCACACCCATACACTACAGCCAATTTCGTTTATTCAATTTACCTATAGCGCAGGTGTTTGGACCATGAGGGAAACCAGGAGGAAGGAAACCTACGGTGAGAACATGCTAACTCCACACTTAAATGCCAACTGACCCAGCCGGGGCTCGAACTAGCGACCTTCTTGCTGTGAGGTGATGCACAATCGTGACGCCCTAAAGGTCGACTAATTACCTCAGATTAATGATTTAACAAATACAGATACAGATCTTCTATCAGTGATTATCATTACATCACATATCCACCTCACATTCAACCTGACTTCAGAGCACTTGTTCAGCCCAAAACAGGCTAGAATTCTCTAACTGAACATAATAAATAACGAACGAACGAACGAACTAAATAAATAAATAAATAAATAAATAAATAAATAAATAAATAAATAAATAAATAAAAATTAATTAAGGAGCAATCAAACAAACAACCCTGTGGCATTTATATGAAGTTGATATTGTGATGATGGTCTTTAAAATACTAAGAGTTTTTACGAATGTTTATGGAATAGTTTCACAGATTGTTTGTTTGTTTTTTTAAATGCAAATTAACTGTATTGGTTTGGCCCTCTAAAACTGCCCCAGAGACTAAAAAGGCCACTTGGAAAAATTTATTGTCCACTCCTGACAGAGACTGTAATTTACATTTTTAATTTGATTGTATTTTAAATTATGCAGACCTCTATAGAAACTTTTATTATTATTATTATTATTATTATTATTATTATCATTATGTTGAAAATGACTATTTTTTAAAATGCATTTCTTACAAGTATTACACATCATACAAATCACATTCATTTCAAGATAGCAGTCCAAAACTGAAAACTGAATCTCCAAACAGCAAAAGTTCACTTCACAAATGAACAATATGGCGTCAATGAGTGTGAAGGGTTGACCAAATGGAGGAACAGCTACTAAAAGTAGTACAATATACAAAAAATTAATTAACTAATGGAAAGGATAGCCCCATTATGTGTATACAATTATGTGTTCCAATTTTAAAGACATGGTCTGGCTTGTTTGACCCCTTAAAAGTCAAATAAAAGTAACTTAAAAATGAAAAAAAACAAACAAACAAACAAACAGCTCTTATCAGACGCAGATAAAGCACCAAATGCGAGTGATTTACATTTTAAGTCAATTCGGTCAATTCAGTCAATTCAAAGGCGCGAATAGACATCTGGCAGCACGAATGATGCGTTTCGTATGAATTGAGCATTTTGGCACCAACAACAGGTGCTACGTCACAATCACGCCAAAACTAGAGCAATCTCCTGATTGGTTAATGCAGCGTAAATGTCCACTCACGTGATTCGCTTGAGTTGGAAAATCTGAACTTTAGTGGACATTCGCGCTGCATTAACCAATTAGAAAATTGCTCTGGTTTGGGTGTGATTTTGACGTAGCACCTGTTGTTGGTGTCCCAAGGGGAAATCCTCCTGTCAACACTTGACAACAGCTCATCAAACTGGGATCGGCTCAGTCAGAAGCACCGCTGAAAGCCTCCATCATCCAGGTATAGTAATTCTGGAAGAGTTGATGAACTCTCAGAGCTGGGTGCACCTCTGAAAAGATCTAGTGGACTCAGACATGGCGCCGAATGAATCTATGGTGTTTTTCAGCCTTCCTAAAGTACATAAAGCACAGCTAGTCTCTCAATAAAATCAAAGTTAGCCATTTAGCATGTTAGCTATTTAAGCTAGTCACTGGGCAGACAGAAGTCCTGGCCAAGACGTGAATGCGCATCTTTTTTTAAGTCAATTTGATGCACAAATAAAGCAAGTAAATTCAAAATGTTCACACATCTGTTTGATTTATTCGCGCATGCCGCATCTGGTGTGAACACAGCATTACCCGACACAAAAAAAACCACAGGGTTCCACACAATTCCTTCTAATACATCTTATAAGTTAACTAAACAAATTTAAGTGGATGGAACATAAAACAATTAAGTTATCTCAAAAACAATCTCAAGAATTGTGTTGTTTCAGCTTCTTTTTATTTAAGTAGTTTGGACAAACAGCAAAATCTTTTTAAGTACTAGGCAAACACGATGACTATTTGCTGATATTTATGGTAAGCAATTGGATTTATTTACATCTTTGAAGCAAAATTGAATAGATCAACACCCAGGTAATCATCCAAGACACCTTAGTTTTGACCTTTACACATTTACTTAAAAATATTGCCTTTGTAGGGAACTCTCTGAGCAACTAAACAACTTTAATTCCAATCATTCACTGTCACAACATATAGTTAAGGCACTGGGTGGAGGGATAAACATCACTGCACTTTGGTCTGAAAGTTCACATGAGGGTCAGGTGCAGATCTGAACTAACAATTTCCCAGGTATGACAATGAAAAAGGATCTGTCCACCCTTAGGCAACAGCAGCAGGTCAGTAAGGGTTACAGCTACAGCTTGACCTCAATCATCTCAAACACGAAAAACTGAACGTTTCTCCAAAAGCAGCAACTCGGTGCAGAACAGCCATAGATGTGTAACAATGACTCCTTCAGTGAAAGAACAGCTTGGTCGGTTCTAACTTGTTTATAGGACTTCAAGCCACTCCGGCAAGCCAAAATTCAGACATGCATTGCGTATTTGGTCAAGACGCCAACACCTTCCCCCATGAGCTGTTAAAACAGGAATTGCAGCAAAAAAAAAGAATGCAGTCATTTGTGAAAAGGCTGAAAATGGCCCTCCAAGGCAGCGGGAGGTTAAAAAGGGGAGAATACACTTATTAGGCCAAGGCTGACTATTGCAAATTAAGTGTTACAACGTCAACTCAAATCAACTCACCGAGCAGCATTTTCACAGAAAGCTCTGTCAAGACATTACAAACTTTGATTGCTTTAGAAAGACTAAGATTTGTATGTTTTACTTTATGACTTTGTTTTACTTTATGACAAACTCTAAACTCTAAAAAAAAACTAGTTAAAGTTGCAATTTAAGGCACAAAATGCAAGACTTTTTTCAAAAGAAATGCCTAATTACAATGCTCTCAAAATACATTATAATTTGAAATGGCATCTGCACTTATGTTTGTATGTGCATGTCTGTTTTTCCTTATCCCGAGGTCTCCATAATCCTGGACCAGGCCGTATCCTTGGCAGATGATGTGGTGGTCATGGAGGAGTGGAGAGTGTAGCTGTGCGTTCACACCGAAAGCGTTGAGAGCGTCCAAGGTCGCTCTGGCCGCCCTGGTGACAACGCTGTCTGCCTTTAGCTCCAGCGGCGAGAGCGTCAAAATTCACTACATTGATCTCGTATTTAAAGGAGCCGTGGCAGAATATCAGTTACATTCCTGCATAAAACATGCTTTCTAGCGTGAAAATGTTGCGTACTTCTTATCAAATTCCTTTAACAATGGAAGATCAAGTTGCGTGTGGTGTGGCTTTGCTCCACTTAATTATCCAATATGTGTCCATATGTCTGACATATTTTGAAGCAGCAATACTGTTTGGTACTGTCGCTTGAGATTCCCGCATTTTTAAAGATAAATACATACAACATTAATGCACATTAGCAACTCGCCAGTAACTTATTTTATGCATGTTCCTAAAAGAAAACATTATAAATAATTGAAAATCCGGCGACCGGAATCATCAAACCTCTGGGAACAACTTGGGTCGGAACCGAAGTTCACAGGGCTGTGTTCCCTGAACTCCTCTCAAGCGGTGGACTTCTTCATTCTGATTGCTTGCCGCCGAACTGCGCCATGGCTCATTACCATAAAGTTGACTTGATTTCAACTCTCCTCGACGCCCACATCGGCGAAGACGCACCGCGCTGCTCTTCACCGCTTATCGCCGCCGGCTCTGATTGAAAATGAATGACTTCCGGCTACTTTGACGCTCTCGCCGCTTTCGGTGTGAACGTACGGTAAGAGTGATTCCTGAAAGTCTCCAGTGACAGACAAGTCACTGCATTGATCCTGTGGGCCAGCCTGAACACCTGCCGGTGACCTGCTCACACCTGCAGCTTCTCCAAAGTAATTGTACCATGGACTGGGTTTCAGGCAGCCGCTGCAATCAGATACTATACCATACGACCCGGGGGTGTTACAGACTGTACCAAAAAGCTGCAGACCTGCAAAGGGGTGAAATCACGGGAGTTTTCGGGGAGAAATAACAAAATGGAAGGGTTTTGAGAATCACACACCCTTGATTTCCGATTTGGTTTAAAAAAAAAACAAGGAAATACCATAAGATGCTTTAATATGTTCTGTGTTTTATTAAACTAATAATAATAATAATAATAATAATAATAATAATAATACCTTTAATTTTATATGGCTCTTTTCTGGACACTCAAAGTGCTTTACACATTGTTGGAGGGAATATCCTCATCCAGCACCAGCGTGCAGCATTCACCGGCATGACATGATGGCAGCAATGTTTCACCAGACTGCACAACACACCAGCTGATAGGAGGCGTTGAGACAGAGTGATGAAGCCAATTATGATATGGGGATGGTTAGGAGAGCATGATGGACAGAAGCCAGTGGGCAAATTTGTGTTCTGTTTCCACTGATCATTCTTGAAATCTTTCAGCAGTTTAACTGGAGTTCACCTGTGGTAAATTCAGTTGATTGGACATGATTTGAAAAGGCATACACCTGTCTATATAAGGTCCCAGGGTTGACAGTGCATGCCAAAGCACAAACCAAGCATGAAGACAAAGGAATTGTCTTTAGACATCCGAGACAGGATTGTCTGGAGGCACAAGGCTGGGGAAGCTTACAGAAACATTTCTGCAAAATTCTGTCGTGCGGCGCTGCGAAAAGGGGCGGGATTAAACAAGATGATTAGACATTTAAAAAAGATAGCTATTTGCTCCATGTTTTAAATTTCTGTCCAGAGGAATCATGTTTTGATCCTTGATTGGTCTCACGCAGTCAAGTGATGCGATTTCGCAGGTCAGAGTTCACCAAGCTTGAACTTTGCACCGGAGCGACCTGCGAAACATGATGCATGACCTTGCGTTTCCAGTCTGATGCATTCCCGTGCATATGAATGGAAGTCTATGGGAGGAAAAGCCCAGTGTGACCGCAGCTTCAGTCAGGGAGGTGATCAATAACCCGATGTTCACTCATTCTGAGCTCCAGCGTTCTTCTGTGGAGAGAGGAGAACCCTACAGAAGGACAACCATCTGTGCAGCAATCCACAAATCAGGCCTGTATGGCAGAGTGGCCAGACGAAAGCCACTCCCTGCCTGGAATTTGCCAAAAGGCATCTGAAGGTCTCTCAGACCATAAGAAACTAAATTCTCTGGTCTGATGAGACTAAAATTGAACTCTTTGGAGTGAATGACAGGCGTTACGTTTGGAGAAAACCAGGCACCGCTCATCACCAGGCTAATACCATCCCTACAGTGAAGCATGGTGGTGGCAGCATCATACTGTGGGGATGTTTTTCAGCAGCAGGAACTGGAAGACTAGTCAGGATAGAGGGAAAGACGAATACAGCAATGTACAGAGACATCCTGAAAGAAAACCTGCTTTAGAGTGCTCTTGACCTCAGACAGGGGTGACGGTTCATCTTCCAGCAGCACAATGACCCAAAGCCACACCGCCAAAATATTAATGGAGTGGCTTCACAACAACTAAGTGAATGTCCTTGAGTGGCCCAGCCACAGCCCAGACCTAAATCCTATTGAACATCTCTGGAGAGATCTGAAAATGGCTAAACATCTTTGCTTCCCATCCAACCTTATAGAGCTTGAGAGGTACTGCAAAGAGGAATGGGCAAAAATTCCCAAAGACAGGTGTGCCAAGCTTGCGGCATCATATTGAAAAAGACTTAAGGCTGTAATTGCTGCCAAAGGTGCATCAACAAAGTATTGAGCAAAGGCTATGAATAATTTTACATTTCTAAAACTTCTCACATTGTCATTATGGGGTCTTGTGTGTAGAATTTTGAGGAAATAAATGAATTTAAACCATTTTGGAATAAAGCTGTAACATAAAAAAATGTGGAAAAAGTGAAGCGCTATGAATACTGTCTGGATCCATTGTACTGTGCCTTTAATCCTGTCATTTAATTTAAAATTGCAATCAGGTCAATGTTTGTCTCGCCAACTCAAATTAAATTCAAATCAAGTGACTATGGTGCACAATTTGGATGCAAGAAATGCTTAATAAAGCTAAAGAGCATACTAAAATACTACACATTTTTTAAACACACAGCATGTTCTTTAGCTTTATGAACTGTGGTGCCATACATTTTGGCATAAAGCACTGGGAAAATACCACAATACTGCAAACGTACATTGCCATTCTACAAACTGACAGAAATATACAAACTGTAGGCCACCAGCCTTAGATAGAGCTGGAAGAACACAAGGGAAAATAAACACTGGGATATGCAAAACCCCAGGCCAACAGTGACAGGGGAGTAACAATATATCGCTCTGGCAATTATTTGCAGTGAAAGTTATGATTGTTATTAACAGATCTGACACCAGCTCACGGCTCTCGCTCTGTGAAGCGCCTCATCTGGAAGCCAGCTGACTGAGGTTTCATAGGGGATCCTGGGTAATGTAAATTAGTCTTCATTTCACACACATAGGGGTGGGGGGTGCGGCTTAATTTTCAATGTTTCCCTATAATATTACAAGCAAAACCATTCGCCACACTCAAAATTGAAGATATTGGAGAGAGATGGAGGGGTGCAAAAGGGAAATTAAATATAAACTAGAGCATAGCTAAAGCACCAACACTGTCCTTTCATTCTGATACAGTGAAAAGTGAAGATGATGTTGAAAGGCAGGAGTTGAAAACATTTTCTCTGTATATGAACATAATAAACGGTAAAATGTGGAAGATAAAACCGCAGATCAGATGATCAACATCACATGACATATCACAGCGTGTCATTATTTATTCACCAAAAATAAAGCCAAGATAGAAAAGCCATGGGTGAAAAACTTTTGATTTAGATCCTGTGGATCCACTTTTAGCAGACATGACTTAAAGTAATTATTTTCTGCATGAGCTATTCAGTTCATTCTGGAGGGGTTTTGGAGTTTTTTTGCACAGCATTTCAGTCAGCATGAGCTCTGGACTATTGAATTTATTTTTCAGCTGTTCTGATGTAGATTTGCTGCTGTGTTTGGGATCGTTGTCTTGTTCAGGACCCAGTGTTGGCTCAGCATTATGTCTGGGGTGGACATTGTGTTCAAACGGTCACAAATTTCTACTGATCATCAGTTCAGGCAGTGCATTGTCGGTCATCTGACCATGTTGTTGATCATCATTTTATTTCCCCAATTTTAAGACCTGCCAAATATCAGGGCCCTTATTAATACCTCAAGTGTACATAGTATTACCTAAAAAGTACAAATACATTAATTCATTCTTTCATTTTCCTTCAGCTTGTGCCTTTACTCATCAGGGGTCACCACAGCGCAATGAACCACCAACTTATCCAGCATATGTATTACACAGCGGATGCCCTTCCAGCTGCAACCCAGTACTGGGAAACATCCATACACACTCATTCACTATGGTCTATACAATTTATGTCTTCAAACAGAAATTGGAATTTCATAGGGTGTCCAAACTTTTTCACATGACTGTGGTGTTTCAGATGCTGGTGTTCTTAACTAGTAGTGAAATCCACACTTGGATTAAGACGTTCTTTAAAAACAATATAGATTAGAAGCAGTTTGTACTTTTGGCATACTGTGGAACCTGAAAGCATTTGAACACTTATCAACAACAAAAAAAAATGTCTGAATTATCGACCAACAAAAGATGCTTGACAACCACAATACGTGGCATTGTTTGATCTTAATTTTGAACACTACATCTATTGTTTTCAACCCAGGCATTGGAAAATATGTGCTATATTTTTGCAAAACGTAAAATGCGTTGTCCCGGGCGCGTTTCGCAGCACGTTTCAGATGACAAACCCTCAAATAGAGGGCGCTGTTTGCATTTTTGCAAATCTGAAATACGTTACTTAGGCTGTGCTTTGTTATACGTGTCATTTACACATCCTTCTTTATACATGTCCATGAGAGGGTGACCTAATGACCAAACCCTTTCCAAAAACCAACCAATAGTGTTTTATTTTTTTTTAAAGCACGAGAGAAAATGGCAAAGTAACCACATAGATTTACCTTGATTTTACATTGCTCTCGAAACTGAGTGTTCTGCAAGTACAAAACCTTATAACTTATAACTTAATTGTGTTGTTTCTATACATATATATATATATATATATATATATATATATATATATATATATATATACATATACATATATATATATATATATATACATATACATATATATACATATATATATATATACATATATATACATATATATATATATATACATATATATACATATATATATATATACATATATATATATATATATATATATATATATATATATATATATATATATATATATATATATGTATAGAATTTTTTTCCAATATTTCGACATTTCAAATATTTGTATAATATTTCTCAAACCTCAGGGCTTCTGGTAGTGCCCAGTAAAGTCTACTAAAGGAGGTCAAGCCTTCTTGTATATGGCTCCTAAGTTCTAGAACAGCCTTCCTGATAATGTCCGAGGCTCAGACACACTCTCTCAGTTCAAAACTAGATTAAAGACCTATCTTTTTAGGAAAGCATGCGCACAATGCATCACAGAACAGTATGATGCACAAGTGTGTTTTATGCAGGTGAGTGGGTTTGACAACCACCTGTAGGACTAACTCCTGGTCTTAATGCACCAGACATTTTGTTAGAAATACTCATATGTATTTACATGTTTGTTTCTATGTTTAGTTGTTGCAGGTTTAATATGTATATAATATAATATGTATATTATATCAATATCTATATTATATCTATCTATATCTATGTATATAATATAATATATAATATAACTTATATTTGATTGTAACTTTAACTTCATTTGATTGTAATGCTATTATGTGCACCTCTTGTAAAGCTGCTTCTAAAACAATTATTGTAAATAGCGCTATACAAATAAACTTTAACTGAATTGAATATATTCACAAACATTTAAATGTATAATCTTACCATTTCTAAAGATGTTTAATGACTAAAATATTATTTTAATAAATATATTTGTTTAATAAATCCGTTTTTGTTCAAATGCACCAAAATATATGACCAGCAGTCACTGAGAAATGGATAAAAATACTCATTTTCAAAATGGAGTGTACTGTATATGCCGAGCACTGTATATCAACATGTATCATCTAAAACATTTCGATACAATGACATTCAATCATTCATCATAAAACTGTCCAAATACTAGAGGTCACTGTAGCTTCATAGGCTTTGTAACCACACGAACATCTGTACGTTCTGCATCTGATTTGTCCTGATCCTCGTCCATAATAGAGAGAGATGCTATAGCGACTCCAGACTGTAAGATGATAGCTGCCGCGCAGACAGATAAAGCAGGATATATAGAGTGCGACCAAGACAGACGGTACAAGAGTGAGAGAGAGAAAAAAAATGGAGAAAGGAAAAAGAGAGGTAGCTTGCAGTCCATCACACTACATCCAATAAATTATGATAAATGAAGAGCAGACGAGACCCGTGAACAGCAAGTTCTGGACGTTCTCGCATAACCATATGAAGCCCCAGCATACACCCCCAATCCAAACACTGGGAGCTTTATTATTTCCACTCAAAAAGCAGAAAAAACATTCCCTGGAAAACCCCTTCAGGCGCTCAAACATTGGCTTTCTATTGCAGTAAGTTACTGTTGGAGAAAAATGAAAGCTTACTTTAGACTTCTCTACTTTATTTCTTCATTCAGTGGCAGTTTTATGTATAGAAGTGAGTGTGTGGAATTAAACAAGCTTTGAGTTTAAAATTCAAGTGCAAGCCAAAACTTCTAAATCAGCACAAAAGTGATACTTTGAATACTGAAGTGAGAGCCGTGATCCTCCAGGGTAAACAGGTTGCATTATGCATTAGCATTTTAAAGAGAATGTGCCTAAAATACAGGAAAATGGATGCTATAATGGTATTATGCAACTCCAGTGGGCATATTTAACAGAGAAACTCTTTGGGAATAGGTCATTTACATTAAATAAGAGCTAAGAGTCAATCCACTGCAAAGGAAACTGTTTTTGCACATTATATAAACTTGCAAATGGTAATAAAAGATATAGATAAAATAAAAATAAACTTTTTATTGTACATTTTCAAGGTCAAAAGTCTCATAAGATGCCATATTGCAAATCAAAGCTAAAAATAAATAGGGGGGAAAAAGAAAATGAAGATGAATCACAAAATTCTGCTAATTTCCAGATATTTTTTTACAGTGCATGAAATAAATCTCATGATAGCAAGTATTGATAATTGGAAATTGCTCTCTGGCTGCATACAAAAATGATTATCAATAATGAATATTTTATATAACAAATAGACAAAAAATTCAGATGAATGCATGGTTAAAGACAACATTATTATTATAATTATTATTATTCATGAAATTAGATTTTTTAAAATTTTATTTAAATTATAAACATTTAATGAAATAAATTAATAAATAATAATAAATTAAATAACAATAATAATAATAATAATAATAATAATAAATATTATTATTATTATTGTTATTATTATGAATAAATAAAAAAAATTGAGTAGAGGAAAAATATTATTAGTCCTTTTTATTTTACTTTAATAATAAAAATGTATTTAAATAAATAAATAAAATAATAATAAATTAAATAATAGTAACAACAATAATAAAATTAATAAAAATAAAAATTAAATAAATAAAATAATAATAATAATAATAATAATAATAAATGTAGAGTTGAGAAAAATTATTATTAGTCTTAATGAGAAATGTTTAGTTCTTTTTAAATTATTTTATTTAGATAATACAAATAAAATAAGATAAAATAAATAAATAATGATATTATTATTAATAATAATAATAAAAATAATAATAATATTACAATATCAAAAAAATTTACATTTGAGGAAAATTATTATTTGTCATAATGAGAAATATTAATAATAATAATAATAATAATAATAATAATATTATTATTAAATGTACAGTTAAAGAAAATTATAATTAGTCTTAAGAAATGCTTACTTATTTTTCAATTATTTTATTTAAATAATGCAAACTAAATAAATACATTTAACAACAACAATAATAATAATAATAATAATAATAATAATAATAATAATAATAATAATAATAATAATAATAATAATAATAATAATAATAATAATAATATTAATCATCATCTAATATAAAACAAGTAAATTTTAAATAATTAAAATAAAAACAAATTAATAAATTTTTTTTGCTTGGTTGGAAATAAAAAATATATATATATTCTTTAAGTATCAATATTCATAAAAAAATTCAATATTATTGCATATTATAATCCATATTATTGGCTAAATAACTAGTGAAATGCTATGTTCTGTCATCATGCCGATATGTTATTACTAATTAGTTTTTAAAACTATTACCTATAAAAATGTGTTGAAAAAACTCTCTCCATTAAACAGCACTTAGGAAACATTTGAAAAAGAAGTGAAATTTGACAGGACAGCTATAATCATATGGCTACAGTGTAGTTCTGTAGGCTGGTTTGCATTATTTGACACATTCAGCAAAGACAAAAGACCTTGGCTCAATTAAAGAAAGAAAATGAAAATGGTGTTGAGATATCAAACAGCAATAAACAGTTGAGAATGAAAGCTTTTAGGCGCACAATTAGGCACGACAATAACACTGTACAGAGCCGTCACGACAGTCAGGCTTTTTTCATTCAGACAATCCAAACATCCGCTCTGTATATAAACACACTCCTTCCCCCGGCCCGTTCTTACACCATTCATCTATCCTTTGAGTCCATTAACACTCTGTCCAGCGACATCAGGCTTTCTCAATCAGCCGCACCGGAGGTTTGACAACACACTGCTTCAGGTCATAGGTCAAAGGTGAAAGATCGGACTTTCTCTGTAATGAGAGTCAGGCTGACCGAAGGGGTTTCTGACACTCCGGCACGCTTCACAAAGAGAAAAAGAAGGCAGACTGCAGTTTTCCAACATATAACAACTATGTACACTCAACGGCCACTTTATTAGGTACACCTTACTAGTATCGGGTTGGACCCCCTTTTGCCTTCAGAACTGCCTTAATCATTCATGGCATAGATTCAACAAGCTACTGGAAATATTCCTCAGAGATTTTGCTCCATATTGACATGATAGCAGCACACAGTTGCTGCAGATTTATCGGCTGCACATCCATGATTCGAATCTCCCGTTCCAGCACATCCCAAAGGTGCTCTATTGGATTGTGATCTGGGGACTGTGGAGGCCATTTGAGTACAGTGAACTCATTGTCATGTCTGAGATGATTCACACTATGACATCGTGCGTTATCCTGCTGGAAGTAGCCACCAGAAGGTACACTGTGGTCATAAAGAGATGGACATGGTCAGCAACAACACTCAGGTAGGCTGTGGTGTTGACACGATGATCAATTGGTACTAATGGGCCCAAAGTGTGCCAAGAAAATATCCCCCACACCATTACACCATCACCAATAGCCTGAACCGTTGATACAAGGCAGGATTAATCTATGAACTGCCGCTCACTGGATATTTTTTCTTTTTCGGACCAACCCTAGAGATTGTTGTGCGTGAAAATCCCAGTAGATCAGCAGTTTCTGAAATAGTCAGACGAACCGGTCTGGCACCAACAACCATGCCACTTTTCTTCCCCATTCTGATGATCGGTTTGAACTGCAGCAGATCGTCTTGACCATGTCTACATGCCTAAATGCATTGAGCTGCTGCCATGCGATTGGCTGATTAGACATTTGCTTTAATGAGCAGTTGGACGGGTGTACCTAATAAAGTGGCCAGTGAGTGTATAAAACAAATAATAAAATATAAATAATATATAAATAATAATAAAACCTATTTAAAAAACCTAATAAAACTTTTCCTTATTTATTTATATATATATATATATATATATATATATATATATATATATATATATATATATATATATATATATATATATATATGTTTAAACAAGAATGTTTGTTCTGTTTTTTTTTATTTTCGATTCATTTATTTTCTTAGAAAAAATTTTGATCTGACCTTCTTAAGATAAAACTCTCTCCATAAAACGGACCATAAATAACATTTGTCTAATACATTAAACTAACTACAAATTAACACTTACATGCTTCGCTCTTTATGCTTTGATTACTCCTATTATTCTAGTTTGTTACTTTTTTTAAGTTCCTTAAAAAAAACATCTGACAAATGATTAAACGTACTGTAAATGTATTGATTTATCTTTTCGTATATTTTAAAATACTGGGAATCAAAGTACAACAATTACAATATGCTGACTTGCTCCTTAATTATTAATAATTATGCTTATTAATCAATGTGTTCTGCTTAATATTTCTACTGAAACTGAGACACAATTCTTTTTAGGACAATTTAATGGATATGTACACAACCTGACAAAAGTCTTGTCATCAATCCCAGTTGTACGAGCAACAAATAATAACTTGACTTCTAGTTGATCATTTGGAAAAGTGGCAGAATTTTTTGATGAATTATCTGTTGAACTGCATCCCAATCATCACAAATACTGCAGAAGACCCATTGAACCCGCATGGCCCAAGATTCTCAAAGAAATCAGTCAAGTTTGGTGAAGGAAAAATCATGGTTTGGCGTTACATTCAGTATGGGGGCGTGAGAGAGATCTGCAGAGTGGATGACAACATCAACAGCCTGAGGTATCAAGAAATTTGTGCTGCCCATTACATTACAAACCACAGGAGAGGGTAAATTCTTCAGCAGGATAGCGCTCCTTCTCATACTTCAGCCTCCACATCAAAGTTCCTAAAAGTAAAGAAGGTCAAGTTGCTCCAGGATTGGCCAGCCCAGTCACCAGACATGAACATTATTGAGCATTTCTGGGGTACATTGGAGGAGGAGGCATTGAAGATGAATCCAAAGAATCTTGATGAACTCTGGGAGTCCTGCAAGAACGCTTTCTTTGCCATTCCAGATGACTTTATTAATAAGTGATTGGAGTCAGAGATGTATGGATGCAGTCCTCCAAGCTCATGGGAGTCATACACAATATTCATTCTGTTTCCACTGCACCATGACTTTATATTCTATGCTGGACATTATTTCTGTTAAGTGACAAAACTTTAGTCTAAGCAAAGTCAGACCTTACTGTCCCAATTAAATAACTAAGAATCAAGGCATGATCATGTTTTATTTTGGTAAAATTAGCATAATCTAGAGGCCTTTGCCTTTCATATAAGCCACTTCTGATACCAAATGATTAACAAGAAGTGAAGTTAATATTATTGTTGTTCCTAAAACTTGGATGGGCGACAAGACCTTTGTCAGGTACTGTATTTGAAACAGAAACTTTCTGCAAATCTTTAATTTGCTAGTAATGTCTTTACAGGGCATTATGATTGAACTTAACGTGTCCTTGCTAAATAAAAGAAGTTAATTGTTTATATTTCAATGTTACTTAAATAAACCAAACTATCATAACTATCAAAATCCATCAAAATGACTTATACTATAATTGTGAGTTCAGTACAATAATTAAATAATGTGCTTAAGCTTTTATTGTGCATTTAATTCAGTCTCATAAATAGGAATAATTGCACATTTCTTTTTAATTATTTACTTCTTTCTCTATAAATTCAGCCAAGACAGTCGATCGTAAAGCAAACAAAATAAACAAATCAAAGTTTAGAGTGCAGGCTGTAAATAAAGGAAGACGAGCTAAACAAAATCAAGAGTTTCACAACAGTTTTGCGTCCACGTGCACTCATCTCCTAAATACACTTATTGGGACACGACCTGAATCCTGTCAGTCATGAGAGGCTCATGAGTTCAGTCTGGTACTCGGTCACTGGCCACGTAAACTCTTTATAAACTGTTCCAGACAAACACAACACAGCCTCACAGCCAGATTTACCTTATCAGGCCAGTAACCCCATGACTGAAGAGTTCAAGCAGTATGTGAGTAAACAGACACTTCATTAAAATCAGCTTCTTCTGGACTCATCATTCATTTGCCCCTGACTCTGGTGTTTTCTCCAATCACAAAGGCATCTGACAGAATGTTTTTGTTTCAGCTCATGAACTCACACATCTAATTTAATCAATCCCGGGGATGAAAGGTTTGTTAGTTCAGGACAAATACAATGTCAGATAGACCACCAGTGCTATAACCACGTGTAATAACTAGAACAAGAAGAACCGGTCTGAACCGCAAGCATGTGTTTTTTGGGTCAGATTCACGCTGCTTTTTGAGGATCATCATTAAAATGTTAATTTGTCTTAACTGAAAACTGAGTGTTGACTGAAGTGTTGACTGAAAATTATATTGAATATAATTCAAAAGAAATCTGTGTTTAAAAACACTGTTTGGTGCCAAATCTGGCACATCACACTAAAATGTGCATGTAAAAATTAGATATGAAATAGTCAGCATTTTATTACTCAAAGTGTACTTAAAGAAAGTAAACTGTGACTTAAAGTGTTCACCCTAAATTAAAATTTGGTTATCATCTACTCTCCCTTTACTTGTTTCAAACCATTTTGAGTTTCTTTCTTCTGTTGAACAAAAGAGAAAACCTATAACCATTAACTTCCATAGGAGGAAAAACAGTTACTAGGGAAATCAGTGGTTTTAGCTTTCCAGCTTTCTTCAAAATTTCTTCTCTTGTGTTCAACAGAAGAAAGAAATGTGTATAGGTTTGGAATACACAGAGAATAAATAGTGAGTAATTTTCATTTTTGGGTGAACCACCTCTTTAAAGGGGAAGTCTACAGCCTGGTTTATATTCGACGCGTCCGCTTGTTCACTTGAGTGTGTGCGTCGAATGTGACGTCATCGTGGAGTTTGCGGATGTTAGATTTGGGTGATGCTTGACATGATTTCGACTGGCGGTGCGCACAGCATTTTTTGAGACTTGAGCGGCGCCGCAACTGATTTGAGTTAAATATGAACCACTTTGAAGAGATTTTGTCTGAAACAGTACGACTGTACACACATCTTTATGACCTGTGATCAGAGAGATAACCAGATGATCAATAATTCTTGGCTAGAAATTGCAACAGCAGTGGGAAAGAAGAAAGCTTTCATTAAAAGGTTTGGAAAAACCTGAAGGATAAGTTTATTAGAACCCAAAGGGGCCATGGCAAAAGTGGAGACACAAGTACACAATTACAGAAATGTGTTTTTCCACCAGTCATAGATTTTACACTGATGTATTTTGTTTAATTTTGAATTTAAAAACAATTTAATAGTTACAAAACTAAAATGAAGTCACAGAATTATTTCTTTGATAACAGGAAAGGAATATTTGAACCTGTCGGTTTTCAATAGACTGATGGCCTTTTCTCTGGGCTTTATTGGTGAAATCACGTTGGACCATCATTTCCCTTTAGCATAAGAAGAGGACAGAAACTAGCCAGAAAATAATGTGTGAATTGGGGAGCGGGCTAAATCTAAAAAAGCATCTGTATATTTTAGTAAGTGTGCTCTTTTTGCTTTTATTTTTGCGATAATAACACGTATATTTGTAGAGCAACCCATGTTCTGTTGTCATTAATATTTTAATAAATTGTAAGAGGTATAACCGTCCGAGATATGAACAAAAGCAAAGAATGACCAATAATTATTTGCTAGAAATAGCAACAGCAGTGGGAAAGGAGAAAAGTTTACGTTAAAAAGTTTGGAAAAACCTGAAGGATAAGTTTGTTTATGCCAAAAGAGGCCATGGCAAAAGTGGAGACCCGGGTACACAATTACAGAATATGTTTTTCCACCAGTCATAGCTTTTACACTGATGAATATTTTTGTAGAGCGGGCTAAATCTAAAAAAATAAAAACATCAGTATTTTTAATAAGTGTACTTTTTTTTGCTTTTATTCTTGCCATAATAAAAATATATTTGTAGAGCAACTCATGTTCTCTTGTGATTAATATTGTAATAAACTTTAAATGGTAAAACGGTCCGAGATATGAATAATAGCAAGTGATGCATCAAAGTATGATTTAAAATAAAATCTTGAATTGTTATAAAAATGCTTTAAATCATTAAAATAATGTAGAAAAACAATAAAAAATAATTAGTTTAAAAATATTGAACGAAGACAGCGGCGAGGAAAACACTTCACCAATGGGCAAAAGTGAAGGATAAAAAACCTTGAGAGAAAACAGGCTCAGTTGGGCACGACCATTTTTCCAATGGCCGGAGGCTGGAGAACGCTGGACGTTTATCGTGGAGAAGCTGCAGGTGGGAGAGGTCACCGGCTGGTCCTTCAGGATCAATGCGAGGACTCGTCTGTCACTGGGGTCTTACAGGAATCATTTAATTGAAAGTACTGATAAGTTTTGATCTTTGACAAGTGCCAACCTCCTACTTCTCTGGCTTCGTGGCAGTCTTTGCGGAAGGGCAGATTTGAAGTTGAACATCTGATCAACTATGCACTGAATACTTAAATCACACCGGTGTGATCGTGTGCTCCTGGGACCAGCCATGGTTGATCACACTGCTGTGATTGCCAATGGCAAATGGTTTTATGCCTTTTTTACAACGATATTACATGATGGAGTAAGTCATTAACTAGAAGCATTGCCACAAAATGTCGACCCAGTAGCTCCAACAGCGCACACCATTAGACACTTCTCTTTTTCTATTGGAGAGAAAAAAATGTAACTTCGTCTTAAAAGTATTACAACTCTACAGCCTTTTTTGGAGAAACAAAGAATGTAATACTACACTGTAGGTACTCATGGTTATTATGAGATTGGGTAAAGTAACCATGATATATCCCCCTTTAACTGTCTGACTTTTTTTGTGAAACATAAAATAATATTGTGAAGAATGTATGGAACCAACAACAATGGAGCCTAATGACACTTCTCAAAACATGTTTCACATAAAAAAAGAAAGCAATAGAGATTTGGAACAACTGATCACAAAACTTTCATAGCTCAAAATGATTCAGGGATTAATATACAGCAACACGTTCTCTGTTTTAACAAGAGGGCATGGAGTTTATAACTCTACATCAGGATCCTAATGCGGCTCCAATGTGGCTTTCACAGAATCCAAACATCGACCTTGTAACCAACAGTCAGACCGCTGGCATTGAGCTCTGCTGAGAAACAGGCCTGAAATAGTTGGTCTGTCTGGCCAAGAACAACAGGTCATGTAGGACTGGAGGCACCACAAGAACGATTTAAAGCACTGGGGGAAATGAAGGCCTGCGTCTGGTTGCCAGTCAGCGCAGAGATGAGGGCCTCCCAAGCTCCGCAATCAAAGCCAGTATGAGATGTGTGGGAAGCCACAAAGATTATGATGAGGTCATTCTTATTGGCTCCATTTTTAAAGAAAAAAAGTAGATATCTTACAATTTATAGACTTGAGAATATTCTCTCTCCATATCCTTGTGGCGTTAACTTAGAAAACATGTCCTAAACAGAATCACTTGCTTTTCGATGTTGTTCTATCATTTTGTTCAAACTAGAGATATCTGTTTCCACAAAATGCCATGATTAATCGTTGTTTAAAATGGGCTAGTTCACACAAAATATTTACTTCTTTTATTAATTACTCATCCTCATGTTCTAACTTCCTGAGACCTTCGTTGATCTTCAGATCACAAATTTAAGATTTAAGATATCTGCTGTTACAAACTAGACTAAAGTGCTGTCTGCTGTTAAAAAGTTAGCCTAGAGCACCATCTGACATTAAAAATTAGCATAGAGCACCATCTGCAGTTAAAACTAGCCTAAAGTTTCCCTATCTGCTGTTAAAAAATAGCCTAGAGCGCCATCTGATTTTAAAAACTAGCATAGAGCGCCATCTAGAGTTAAAAATATCCTAAAGTTTTGCCATCTGCTTTTAAAAAATATGCCTAGAGCGCCATCTGCTGTTAAAAAAACAGCCTAGAGCATCATCTGCTGTTAAAAAATTGCCTAGAGCACCATCTGCTGTTAAAAAAATTGCCTAGAGCATCATCTGCTGGTAAAAAATTGCCTAGAGCACCATCCGCTGTTAAAAAGTTAGCCTAGAGCGCCATCCGCTGTTAAAATTTAGTCTAGAGCACCATCCACCGTTAAAAAGTTAGTCTAGAGCGCCATCTGCAGTTAAAAAATAGCCTAGAGCACCATCTGCTGTTAAAAAGTTAGTCTAGAGCACCATCTGTTTTTAAAAAGTTAGTCTGGAGCGCCATCTGCTGTTAAAAAGTGAGTCTAGAGCGCCATCTGCTGTTAAAAAGTTAGTCTAGAGCACCATCCGCTGTTAAAAAGTTAGTCTAGTGCACCATCTGTTGTTAAAAAATAGCCTAGAGCACCATCCGCTGTCAAAAGTTAGTCTAGAGCATCATCTGCTCTTAAAAAATAGCCTAGAGTGCCATCCGCTGTTATAAATTTAGTCTAGACCACCATCCACCGTTAAAAAGTTAGTCTAGAGCGCCATCTGCCGTTAAAAAATTGCCTAGAGCACCATCTGCTGTTAAAAAGTTAGTCTAGAGCACCATCTGTTCTTAAAAAGTTAGTCTAGAGCACCATCTGCTGTTAAAAAGTTAGTCTAGAGCGCCATCTGCTGTTAAAAAGTTAGTCTAGAGCACCATCCGCTGTTAAAAAGTTAGTCTAGTGCACCATCTGTTGTTAAAAAATAGCCTAGAGCACCATCCGCTGTTAAAAAGTTAGTCTAGAGCGCCATCTGCTGTTAAAAAGTTAGTCTAGAGCACCATCCGCTGTTAAAAAGTTAGTCTAGAGCGCCATCTGCTGTTAAAAAGTTAGTCTAGAGCGCCATCTGCTGTTAAAAAGTTAGTCTAGAGCACCATCTGCTGTTAAAAAGTTAGTCTAGAGCACCATCCACTGCTAAAAAGTTAGTCTAGAGCGCCATCTGCTGTCAAAAAGTTAGTCTAGAGCACCATCTGCTGTTAAAAAGTTAGTCTAGAGCACTATCTGTTGTTAAAAACTAGCCTAGAGCACAATCCGCTGTTAAAAAGTTAGCCTAGAGGCCCATCTGATTTTAAAAACTGGCATAGAGTGCAATCTACGGTTAAAACTAGCCTAGAGTTTCACCATCTGCTGTTAAAACTAGCCTAGAGCACCATCTGCTGTTAAAAAATAGCCTAGAGCACTGTCTGCTGTTAATAACTATCCTAGAGCACCATCTACTGTTGTAAACTAGCCAAGAGTGCCACCTGCTGTTAATAAATAGCCTACAGTGCCATCTATTGTTGTAAACTAGCCTAGAGTGCCACCTGCAGTTAATAAATAGCCTAGAGTGCCATCTACTTTTATAAACTAGCCTAGAGTGTCGCCAGCTGTTAATAAATATCCTACAGCGCCATCTACTGTTATAAACTAGCCTAGACTGCAGTCTGCTGTTAAAAAATAGCCTAGTGCTACTCAATGTTACAACCTAGCTAAGAGCGCCGTCTGCTGTTAATAAATAGCTTAGTGTGCCATCTACTGTTATAAAATAGCCTGGAGCGCCATCTACTGTTAAGTAGGTAGTTTGGTTACTGGAAGTGCTTCAGTTTCTTCATTAATGTGCAAAGGATGCAGATATTAAGTTAAATCAGTGGAATGCGTGAGGTCAATCTTTACTCATGAACATCCATAATGTTTCATGGCCTCAATAATAACTTAAATCGATTTTACCCTTGCAATGGTTTATTAAGCATGGACATCACCAAAATGCAAAGTTTTGAGGCCACGGAACGTCATGAATGATCATGAGTAAACATCAGCCGTTTTATATGGAATCTGATTGGTCCAAATTGTTGATTAAAGTTGTGTTGGGAAGATCTGATGTTACTAAAGCTTTGAAAGGGCTTTACTCAGCCATTGTGTTAGCTAAAATTTTTAATAATTGGCCACAAATGCTTCACTCAACATTTGACTTTAAATAAGAACATATTACTTGATATTTGAACGCATAATTAGGACATTGTGTGTGCGTGTGCGTGTGTTTAAAGAGAAACTATCACTCACTTCCATAAGGATCATAGAGCTCTGACACCCACTTTATCAGCGGTTTCAGAGACGGGTTCAAACGCCACGACCGTCAACTTAATCTCTCCTTGACCCTTTCCTCAACCCTCACTCCATTTAACATCCAAACGCTCAGTTATAACTTAAATATTTACACACAAGAGAAGTACGGGCACACTTATGCTCGCCCCAATGTGTTTACAGGGCTGACGGGGTCAAATGTGAAGACAGATCAACCTGAAGAAAAGGAAAGTGGACTAACAGTCATGATCAGAAAGGGGAGGTTAATTATATGAAAGGAATGCTAGTGATCATTATAAAGAAAGAATCAGCCAGACATCATTATTTATGTTGCTTATATTGTTGCAAACCTATTTAGAATTTTCTTTAAAGTGGCTGCTGATCTACTGGTTATTTTCATGCACAACCATCTCTAGGGTTTACAGAGAATGGCCTGAAAAGAGAAAATATCCAGTGAGTGGCAGTTCTGTGGGCGCAAATGCCTTGTTGATGCCAGAGGTCAGAGGAGAATGGCCAGACTGGTTCCAGCTGATAGAAAGGCAACAGTAACTCAAATAAACTCTCGTTTTGACATTCCTCTGGCTCTTTTTCATTTTGTTTCTCATTGGTTATTTATAATTAGACTGTTATATTGCAATTATTCACAAAATTAAGTTATAATGTTGATAAATAGTGTTTATTGCGTTACATTAGTTTCACATGTGTGACCATGATGGTGTTTAGTAGTTGTGTGAATGACTCTCTTACGTCTTCTACATGTTTTATTCTACAGTATATACTGTAGTATGTGTTTCTGCTTGAGGAAAAGTTTTTTTGGATAAACATCTGATCATTTGATAAGCAACAAAAATCTTCTGACTCTCATCATTTCTCACGTGTTTGGTTCTGTTTTTTTCTGTGTAACAATGATACAATGTAAAGATTTAAGTACTCCAAACATTGATGTATTAACACCAAAAAAAATTATGAAATATAGTAGTTTTAAAAAAATCTAGAAATCAGTAAAATGTAGAACATTTATTATTACAGTATTTATAATATTTATATAGTGGTATATATAGATATATATATATATA
>NC_079447.1:6381130-6397627 GCF_903798145.1 Danio aesculapii | reverse complement strand
ATAGGCGGTAAAACTTGGTTGCTGAATTTTTGTACTGGGCCTTTAAGGCTAGTTTTCCCCCCCACCGTTCCCAGGTTCACAGGTTAATCTCCACTGCTGTATGGATATCTGTTATGTTCAACAAAATAAACTGATTTAACGTCCACAAAACCAGACTGAAGCTTCTTTTATAATTGTTCTGACACGCGGCTGTGCTGATGAAGTAAAGCTAAGCTAAATCGCTGTAATTCATTACACACATGCTCTGTTTTAAAACATTTTAAACTTGTGAAACTCAATCATCATCAAATGTGATCAAGAGTGATGATCCTAGCGAACTGAACACACCTTTTATTCCCGGTTGCTTTGCGCTCGTCCTCTCTCCTTGATATGACTAAACACGTGACTACCGGGACATGTTAATACCCGCAGCTGTCAATCAATTCGGTGGGTGGGGGACCGCACTCCTACGTAAAGTTACGGTCGATCTGAAACCGCTCCAATTGATTTACCGTTTTTATGTTGTTAAATTGAAAAAAAAGCACTGGGTGAGTTTATATCACCCTAATGTGATGTTCTATACACCATACATGCACATATGTCTGTCCAAACAGCTTGAAAAGTAGATTTTTCACCATAGGTGCCCTACATCTCCACCTACATTTATCTCTTTAATTCTAGTGTTTACATTTAGACTATACATTTCAATAGAGCTTTTGCTAATCTTGAAGTAAGAGTCACACATTTTTTCATCACAGTTCGTATAGACAAATTACAGATTTGTAAACATTCAGGATGCGCGCACATTGAGGTTGCAGAAAAAAACTGGGAGCGCTAGCAAGGGAATACATCTGATGCTGTTCAGAGTTTGTTGTTGTCTTAGAAATAAATTATATTGATTACATATTATATATATTATTTACATAATGCTTTCACCGTATTATAACAGCTTGTCACCCAGTGATAAGCACAGATGTTCAGCAAAATTGACGTTAAAGTGGCGTTCGTCTGACAGGTCCATTTGCGATAGCACCCTCCAGATCGCGTATGCACTCCAGCACCAAGACTATAGGGTATATGCCGAGCTAGTGTTGTTACCATACTGATAAACTTCCGTTGACCGGTTATTGTGGTTTTTTTCCATTTTATACGGTTCCTTTTACAGCATCGATGTTGTAATGTAATTAAAATATAATCAGTTATAAAGAGTTTGGAATTCATTTAGTTTCTCAAGCATAAAACGAGACAAAAAGCCGTTTGCTTGCACGCGCCTGTCAGAATCGGCAGGCTAGCGCGGAAGCTCCATTGAATATACTGGGGTAAAATAAATGCTCATATTATAAAGCACGGCGGGGGGGAATGTAATTTAATGCAGTGCTTCTTGAACAATCTGAGACCCACTTTATCGGATATCACTCAGTCAGTGGAGATGGCTGATTTTTAAAGACAACACCTTATACGCGCCGATTTTGCATCAGCAAACAATTCACCGGAAACGATTAACCCAGGTTACTGGCAAATTAAAAGTCCTATTAGCATGCTTTGGCATATACCCCATTGAAACAATGGTTGCCTAGCAACATAAAAAGTATAGCGCACTACACTTTTCCAAATAAATCTTATTTTTTTAAAATGGTGTGCGTGAAAACTGAAAAGTACATTCAATGTGATCGGCCCCTTATTTAGTAGGTGCAGTGTAGCCCAGAAATAAGTGATCAATATTATTCTAGCTCAAATCTTTTGTGCACTCATGTTTGTCATTTCAAATGTAGATGTGTGCAAATTTTTTTCATCACAGGTTGTTTTCTTTGCAATGATCCAAAAGCCAGTGGAAAAATAGCACTGGCTTTTGTTGAGGAAACCAGGGTGACACTACCTTCTACGTTGACATGACTGCATTATCGCTCTCTTCTTTTTCTTTCAGTGCTTTTGCGATTTAAGCAAGCAGGGGCTGACCTGCACTAATACCCAGTGCTGCCCTATAGGTCAGTTAAACAGGCAGTGCGTGTCTACACAAAGAAAACCCTTGTACTTTTCCTCAAACTGACCCTCAAGTCTCAATCTCCACTTTCTCTGGCGCTCACAAACGCTGCACAGATGGCGAGACCGCCCTGCTGGAGCTGACATCAGGGCAGACGTCGCTGAATGACACGTGTAAACATGCGCTCGCACAAACAGCGCTCGAACTGGGCTTTATAAATGGGTGCGCTCCGACAGACGTGTGTAAATAAAACACCCCTCCCTCGTCTTACATACTAAACTATGGCATGCATTCACAGTACCACACACCGGCCCCTCAGGAGAGCGCCCGACCGCATTCAAAATTCAGATATTTACTCAAACCTGCAGTTCAAACACACAAAGTTTGGGCGAGTCGTTTTGCCTCACCCCACACACTACCAAGGGACAGAATTTAAATAAATACAGTGTCCCGGCTGCTAACTAATGCCCCCACAGACACACACACACACATTTCTGGCCTGGCTGTGTATCAGGGCTTGGTGGATGACAGCTTAATGATGGGAAAATATTTTTACAAGATCACGTTTCGGCAGGGCAGCGGTTTACAGGCACAGTTTTATCTCTCTATCTCTCCTGGCGTTTATTAGCGGGTGGCTTAAGCGCTGCAGTCTTACAGCCTTAACACTCACCTTCCTTAAGTGCTTCTCGCTCCAGACATGGCTGATCCGGCTTTCTAGACACACTCCCAAAAAATAAAGCATGCATGGAAATTATACCCACATTTATGCTACGTTCTGAACTATCTGACGACAAGCGCAATAGAGTTTACAATCTGACATGAATTTGGTAGTGAAAAAAAATCAATTGTTGCTGCTATTGATATACAATTTTTTAAACAAGCAAAATGTAAGATTCTTCTTAATTAAAAACTTTAGTAAAACAAAAACTTCAGATGATTTCTCAATAGTATCTGGCATGATTATTGCTTTTTTTAATGTGCTGTCAACATATGTGGCCACAATAATGGCATGTTTAGTAGTCGCTATTAAAAGTGACACTGGTTGACACTGAATAAATGTTATGGTTTTCAGTCCCATCTTGTTCAAGGATGAGGCTGCCCTTCATGGTTTCAAATTTCATAATTAACCACTACCAAGGGTACCCTTTTGGTGGGCGTGGTATATGACAAGTTTCAGTCTACGTCATTTTCGCTCGAGGAAATGTCTACAATACAGCTGTACAGGTCATTCACATATCATATGAGAAGCACTTCTCACAAAACAGATGCTTCACACATAAATACTTGTGTATAATGTTCATTACTATCTTTTCTATGAACATGAGTTGATTATAACTGCAGATCAATGACAGTGCGAAACAGCCTACTGTAACGTCTGTAATTATATTAAATAACTAAATAAATGAACATATATAAACACATAGAGCCCCTTACAGTCTCCGATATGTTACCAACTACAGTAGAAATACACACAGCAGACATTTCACCCGTATTTAGGTTCAAAACAACACAAAATATAGCCTACAGTCAGTGAAAACCTCTCATCTGTGTCTGTAATCTTCAGCAGCACATGTAGCTGTTAGACAGTAATTCCATCATTCCCAGTTCATTTTAGTCCAAAAGGTGAAGATAATAGTTAAACATGGCATTTTGTTCATGTTTGCTGAAGAAATAATGTGCTCCTTTTTTCCAGCTTCTCCTTTGCTTTTTCGCGCTTCCCATTTGCGTTTGTCAGTGTCTGACAGGATCGGGGTTTCAAAAGCACATCAAGAATGAAGCGCAGGTTATTATCATCAGCTCAAGAAGTTTGTTATTTTAGATATAGATGGCGGCAAGCGCAAAGAAGAAAGCGAAACCGCTCGCGCTTCAGACTGCCTCGTAAAAAACTACGAGGCACAGGGTAGATTCTGCTCTACTCCATGGCTTTGTGACTGTTCATCAAGACGACGACAAGGTTTGTTTGAGCCCGGATCGACCATGGCTCGTTATTATATGTATTTATAATTCCGCTTGTAATCTCTCACTGTGTATTTAAACAAGGCGGGTTTTTTGTTTTCATTCTGGCTTGTTGCATAAGCGAATGACGTATCTCTGTAAACCAATGGCGTTCAGCTGCGCGTCTAGCTCTGCCTTTTGGTACCCTTTCCTCGTGTTTGGTACCCTTTCGAAAGGGTGCAGAAAAGTGGTTCGGTACGGTTCGGTACGCCTTTTGACAGTGGAAATGGCCATAAAAGCGTGCCAAACCGAACCGAACCGTACCACTCAGTGGAAACGGGCCATAAATATATTATAAATTCTGTGCCGACAATATACACTAAAATCCAACTGATGGTCATTATGTAATGCTGGAGGCCACAAATAAATGGTCAAAACCTTTTACTATCTCTTTCATAATCTGAACTATCATAAAAATTTCGAAACACGGATGAAAAACCCCTTTTGTGAATGAAACAAAGAGAGAATTTCCACAAGGACAGTTTAAGTCCTGAGAGTAAAGTGGAAAGAGACGAAGGGAATGAAAACAGAGGAACATGACAAAACCAATGTGCCATCCTAAAACGCTTGGACAGTTGAGAAAAGGTGGTCTGCACACTTCAATATTTATATATACACAGAAAAGCACAGATTGATCCTCTTTTATAGCCGCCTATTTTATGTGAAGCTGCTTTGACACAATCTACATAGTAAATGTGCTATACAAATAAAGGTGAATTGAAAATTGAGTTGAATTGTTCTTCTTCAATTAAACTTGTGATTGTTATTGACAGGAAAGCCCCCCTAGTTTACAAACATTTTCTTTTTTTTGTGTAGTAGTGGTAACTGCTTTGACTGAACTCTTGGAATTTCTAGTTTATATGATCCTAAAGATCTGAGTGATCTGTTAGGTTTGTATTCAGTGAGCATACCTGTAGTGTATTGAGCTCCTTGGCTATTTAGTGATTTATAGACCAGTAATAATACTTTAAAATCTATTCTGAATGTAACTGGGAGCCAGTGTAGAGACCTGAGGACAGCTGTGATGTGCTCTGATTTTCTGGTTCTGGTCAGAATCCTGGCCACAGCGTTCTGGATGAGCTGTAACTGTCTGACTGTCTTTTTGGGAAGGCCAGTGAGGAGGCCATTACAGTAATCCACCCTTCTGCTGATAAAAGCATGAACAAGTTTCTCTAAGTCTGAAAGATGTTGCTCTCTCTCTCTCGTTAACATGCTTAAATACTTGTGCACTTCAACATTCAAATTATGTCTGATCTGATTGTTATTGACAGGAAAGCCCCCCTTTTTTACAAACGTTTTCTTTTTTTGTGTAGTAGTTGTAAAATCAGACTTGGGATTTTGTGCTTTGTATAATTGTATAAACCTTTTTTATTGATTTTTTTTCTCGAGTTTTTAGCTCCCCTAGTTTACAGCTGTTTTTATTTTCTTGTATAGTAGTGAAATCATTGCTTGTCTAATCCCAAGTCTGATTTCCCCATTACTACACAAAAAAAGAAAAGAAAAACTTTTGTAAACCAAGGGGGCTAAAACCTCGAAAAAAATCTATAAAAAAAGGTTTATACAATCGTACAAAGCACAGAATCCTTAGTCTGATTTCACTACTATACAAACAAATAAAAACAGCTGTAAACTAGGAGGGCTAAAAACTAACTAAATATAAAAAAATCTATAAAAAAAGGTTTATACAATCGTACAAAGCACAGAATCCCAAGTCTGATTTCACCACTACTACACAAAAAAGAAAAAATTGTAAACCAGGGGGGTTAAAACTCGAACAAATCAATAAAAAAGGATTATACAATCGTACAAAGCACAGAATCCCACGTCTGACTTCACTACTATACAGAAAAAAAACAACAGTCCACACATTTAGTTAGCTCTTTGTTCATGCTCTATATATCAAAGTGCGCTATACGTTATAAGAACTGGAGGCCCTGTCAGCCCAGACAAAGTGGCTGAATCCAAGGCTCTGAAAATAAACGGCGAGCGAGTTAATGGCAAGGCAAACACACTGCGCTGGCAGCTGGGCCGCTCTGGCTATTTTCACCCTGACATCAGATCTAAACTCTCATTTTCCAGCCCTGTGACCTTCACACCTCCCCTCAGCCAATCCCCTTCCCCCGTCATCTAGCGCTTCTCTCTTTCGCTGCCGAGACTAAATCGTCTGACCCGACCTGTGAACTCTGGCCCCGTCATGTCAGCGCTCCTGATGGGGGGAGCAGGGCCTCAGTGTAAACACATAAAACACCTCGCCTCTATTACCACACTGTGTCAGCTCAATAAACGAACAGACATTATGAGTGTGGGTTATTTATTATTTAGGGATGCACTATATACAGTTCAAGTCATAATTATTTGCCCTCCTGTGATTTTTTTTTAGAAATATTTCCCAAACGATGTTTAACAGATTCAGGAAATTTTCGCAGTATGTCTGATAATGTTTTTTCTTCTGGAGAAAGTCTTTTTTTTTATTTCGGCTAGAATAAAAGCAGTTTTACATTTTTTAAAACCATTTTAAGGTCAATATTATTAGCCCCCTTAAGCAATATTTTTTTATTGATTGTCTACGCAACAAACCACTGTTAACCTAATTAGCCTTACTTGCCTAGTTAACCTAATTAACCTAGTTAAGTCTTTAAGGCTGTATTTACACTTCAGATCTTGATGGTCAATTCCGATTGTATGCAATTTTGCTTACATTATCTTTTAAAAGTGACTCGTATCCGATTGTCTGCATTTACACAGCATCATTCGGCCATCTTCTTTTAATCCAGGCCTTTTCAAACCAGTAGGCATCTTAATGTAATGTCCATAGCGTGACTTATTCCCGAATGCAACAATTTTATATTAGTTTATGGGTTACGTGGAAGGCAAGGCAAGTTTATTTATATAGCACATTTCATTCACAGTGGCAATTCAAAGTGCTTTGCACAAACAAGAATAAAAAAAGTATAAGAAAAAAATAATAATAATAATAATAAAAACGATTAAAAACAGATAAAAAAAGATTAAGATGTGTTAAAACTGGTTATAAAAGAATTAAAAAGAAAAAAAAAGACAATAGTGCGATCTGTCGGACGTAGCACAGTGCTCATTCAGTAAAGGCACAGCTAAACAGATGTGTTTTCAGGCTTGATTTGAATGTGCCTAATGTTGGAGCACATGTTCTGATCATTTCTAGAAGCTGATTCCAGCAGCAGGGGCGCTATTAGTAGCTGAAGGCAGATTCACCCTGCTTGACTGAACTCTTGGAATTTCTAGTTTATGATCCTAAAGATCTGAGTGATCTGTTGGGTTTGTATTCAGTGAGCATATCTTTAGTGTATTAAGCTCCTAGGCTGTTTAGTGATTTATAGACAAGTGATAATACATTAAAATCTATTCTGAATGTAACTGGGAGCCAGTGTAGAGACCTGAGGACAAGTGTGATGTGCTCTGATTTTCTGGTTCTGGTCAGAATCCTGGCCACAGCGTTTTGGATGAGCTGCAACTGTCTGACAGTGTTTTTGCGAAGGCCAGTGAGGAGGCTGTTACAGTAATCCACCTTGCTGCTGATAAAAGCATGAACAAGTTTCTCTAAGTCTGGAAGATTTTGCTCTCTCTCTCTCGTTAACATGCTTAAATACTTGTGCACTTCAACATTCAAATTATGTTTGAGCAAGTCCATTTTTGCTAATGTGATGTGCGTTTTCTGGCATATTATGACACTGGATTTTGTTGGTTGTTACCAACATCTGGTGAGAAGTCAACAGCACCTTGAGAAATATGTTTTCTGAGAAAAACTGTGACGTGTTTAATTCTTATTTTCCCTGCTGTATGCAATATGAAACATATTTCACCAGATGGGTGGGGGGTTATTTTATAGAGTACTGTATTTGCATAAAATATTATAAACTACTTAAAATTAAATTTAAACTAGATTTTTAAGGGGGAAATATACAAATACTAATGAGAGAAAATGAATAGCGCTTTATATTTGTCTGTTAACTCTTAATGGCAGTTGTACACAACTATTTTAAAATGGATGTCTTCACTATAAAAATGTAATTTAATTCATCTTAAAGCTACAAATGCAATAGAGTGGAGGAACTATGATGTCACCTTGTCGGCTGATAGCATAAAATTGGTTCCCTCGATAAAATCCCCACAGGATTTTTCCATAGGCTTTTCGAAGATTGCAAATAATAAGCTCTGTGTTCAAACACTGTTCATTACACTTACACGTTTTGTCCAACCACATAATCCTCACACGAAAATACAACTTTCATTACTTTTGGGTCTTAAATGCAAACGCAAGAACTGAAAAGCTAACATTAGGCCATTAACGGACTACAGTGCCTTCAGGGCGCTCGCCTGTGACGTCAGCATCAACCAGCTAACGACAACTTTTCAAGCTTATTTTTAGAAATATGGTCCATGACAAAGATTCACTCACTTGGTTTATTATCTCATAATCCACGCTATATATTATAAACAAATAAATACGCAAAAATACATCTGTATAGACCTACGTGCCTTTTGGATAGTTTTTTTTACGTGGGAAATACATTTTGTTTTGTTTTACGGTTGTTGTAAAATTTTAAAACTGTATGTGTAAATGTGCCTATACATAGTATCATCATAAGACATTTAAATAAGTGTATCGCTCATGCGCATACAGCCCGGTAACCTTAGACGACAGAAAAAAGGCGTGAGGGACAAGTCTATAGGGCTGCAAGTTCCATTATGGACACAGAACAACATTCAATATTCCTTTTTGTCACGAAGTACAGCGAAAAGCAGCCCATACAGTCACATATGCTATACATTTCAAGGAAGAGTGTAAATACTGAAGTTATGACAGAGTTAAATGTGTTCAGATGAGGAAAAAAACGACAAAAAATGTATTGATCATGTTAAAATAACAGTTAATATGTATATATTTTTACACATTTATTGATACATTTGCATTACTGAGAGCAGGAAAGAGAAAGGCTGCACTGGTAAGCTGTATCTTCATAATATAATTTAACTAAAATAAATGATCAACAAATTAATCTGTCTTGACGGTCTTTACAAGTGAAGACATTATCTACACACAATATGAATTCCCAATTAGAAAAGCAATACAAACTAAAATACTATTCATGAAAATACTTAAATAACAGACGAATCCAAATGCCCAACGCAAGCGAGCTGCGCTCCAGACCAGTTCAGCTCAATGACATATAACGTCTCCGACACCACCTGTAGTCCCATTTAGCAACCTGATAGCAACCATCTTTTTAAAGAAGCGTAACCGATTTAAAAACTCAAGAGTGTGATGTAACTGATGTGTTTTACGTCATAGAATAAAACGTGAAAATATCTTGAGTTTGTGTTAGCCACGGACCTTATTTAAGCGATTTAACTGAAATCTTATTGAAAAAACCCATTGACTTTGGGACGAGGCAATCGGAACTCGCTTCCGGGATTTTGCATTCAAATTGACGTCATAGTTCTTGTGCCTAAATGCTTTAAAGGTCCCATGAAATTAAAATAAAGTTTTTTTAGATGTCATTATCAGTATTGTTAGTTTCTGAGATATCTATAAGCTATAGTGTGATCCAAAACAGGGACAAAATTTGCATTTAGTAGATAAATAACTAATATATACAAAATGCTATTGACTGTTTTTTAAAAAGAGGAGGAGCTACCCTACTAGACAGGATGTCCCACCATCTCTGTGTGTTTCGGTTGAGATTACATCAAAATCTAATAAAAATCCACTTTTCAAAGCACTTCACGGGACCTTTAAACTAAAAAAAAAACTTGAAAAAACAAAAACTGCAAATTCTAAACTTTAAATCCACTATTTTTAAACTTCGTTATTAATGTACAAGCTCCTGGTCAACAATGAGCCATACTTGACAGATCTGCAATGTGACTAATGCAGATATGCACACTGCAATATTGATGTACATATTAAGACGCACTGAATGTGACATGAGATTTTTTAAACAACAGCAGAACTAATATTTTTCCTACATTACTTTTACAAAGTTTTATTAAAGCACAGTACCTCTAAATAATTTGATAATTTCACATACCAGCAACATTTCACCCATTAACCCTGTTGTTGGCATGTTTCATCCACTCTGGGGGGATTTTTAGTCTTAATTTGGCCACATCTTTCTCTGTGTTTCAGCGAAAGGAATGAGTTTTGGTGACAAATCTTATTTTGACACATATTTTCGAACAGTATCAAAAACTCAACAATATACTCCAGGTAAAAATACATGATTGTTTGGCGTCAAGGCTTTGAAATTAAAAAATGTGGTTATAATAATTAAATCATAATTATAAATTATAATTATATATATTATAAATCAATGGGGCAAAAACAGCCATGAACATAACGAAGGGGTCAATTTGAACAATACACAAGGGTTAAACAATTAGAAATGTTTGCTAGATTGTTCTTAACCTGTCTAGTTATGTTCGTTAATGTCAAATATAAATAAATAACATTTTCTTTCTAGTAAAACATCTCTTTTTTTATGTTTGATGATTTGGTTATTCACGTTTCGTGCTTCCTAACTTCTTTTAAAAATAGAACGGAATGCCAGTCTGCACCAATAGCCTAGTGGTCAGTGCGTCGACATATAGCACCCAGGTGTTCGCGGCGGCCTGAGTTCGATTCCCGGCTCGAGGTCCTTTGCCGATCCTTCCCCTCTCTCTGCTCCCCATACTTTCCTGTCTGTTAATCTCCACTGTCCTGTCAATAAAGGTGAAAACCCCTAAAAAATAATTATAAAAAAAAAAAATAGAACAGAATGCTTTTTGTCACATGTGTGATGAGATTAAGTGCATCTCACGACTCAGCGCAAACATGTAATTATATTCTTACAGTACAAATGCCATCAAAAGCAAGTTACAGTAAAAATAACTGTAGATGATAAATAGTAGTGCAATATAGGGGATGAGAGGGAAGTAGGGTGAGGTGGAGTAAACAGTTTTGAGGTAGAACGAGAGATATATGTAAATATACATAATATGTGAATGTAAGAAGATATATAGTAGTGCAAAAAAGGGCATGAGATGGGGTAGGATGAGGTGAAGTAAACAGGAAGCAAGCATCGATGCACACTGATTTTAATGGTGCATTGTGTGGATTTTCAAGGTGTGTTTCAGTGCACCGAAAGCATATTTTGATTGAGACAGCGCTTAAAATTGATGACTCCCCAATCAGTAACCTGAGTCTTAAACAAGGGAGCTGATTGAGACACACCCTAAGAAGTAAAAAATGCACTTAAGGTGGTTTTAGGGCTGTAGGGCACTAAAGTTTGCATGTCTGTGAGGGTCAAAGTGGAAAACAAAGTTCATGAACAGCCATTTTTAAACACACAGTCATATAATCATTTAAATTTGTGCTGTATTGTACTAATAATTCACCCAAAATAGTCACTAACTAACTATTCCAAGGATCTGATTTAGACTCTTGATGTAAAAACAATAGGTTTAGGAGACATAACTGGAGTAAACATTAACAGACTCTTCATTTTTGGGTAAACAATTGCTTTAAACCTTGAAAAAACAAGCTTGGAGTTCAATATAAAGTGCTTAAAGCTTGGTGGATTAGCATGTTTTGCCTACAGTAGATCATGAATTTTGTCATTTCACTCCTACGCTAACAAGACCACACTTGCAGGGGCCTATGGGAAGGATTTGGCATAGGGCAGTGAGACCTTGACGCTGAATCTTTTGGTCTGTTCCCTGTCCTGACATGCACCGCAATCTCCAATCCAATCTGAAGAGTACATAACGAAAGTGCAGACTGGCTTTAAATGGCTATCTGAACAGCTCCACGGCACTGTGGCTTATTAATGAAAGAAAAACAAGTGAAAGCGATTACGCTGCAGAACGGAGTGCGCTTCAAAGGCGCTTTGATGAAGAGGAAAAACGGAGAAAGGGCAGAACATGCCAAGCTAAATGTGTGGTAATTGTTTCTCTTCTCTCAGCCGCTTTCTTTCATTTCAAGCCCTCATTTCCTATCGTTTCATTTAGCGCTTCATGCTGTTGTGACGGTGTGGTTATGGGACGAGCACAGAGAAGGTACAGAAAGGAGCGAGGTTTTGAAGTGAATTTACATACAGTTGAAGTCAGAATTATTAGCCCCCCCTTTGAATTTTTTTTTCCTTTTTTTAAATATTTCCCAAATGATGTTTAACAGAGCAAGGAAATTTTCACAGTATGTCTGATAATATTTTTTTCTGGAGAAAGTCTTATTTGTTTTATTTCAGCTAGAATAAAAGCAGTTTTTAATTTTTTATGAACCATTTTAAGGTCAAAATTATTAGCCCCTTTAAGCTAATTTTCTTTCGACTGTCTACAGAACAAACCATCGTTATACAATAACTTGCCTAATTACCCTAACCTGCCTAGTTAACCTAGTTAAGCCTTTAAATGTCACTTCAAGCTGTATAGAAGTGTCTTGAAAAACATCTAGTTAAATATTATTTACTGACATCATAGCAAAGATAAAAGAAATTAGTTGATAGAAATGAGTTATTAAAACTATTATGTTTAGAAATGTGTTGAAAAAAAAATTCTCTCCGTTAAACATAAATTGGGGGGAGGGAAATAAACTGGGGGCTAATAATTCTGACTTCAACTGTATGTACAGTCATACATGATGAAAGTGCAGTGAGATGGGACCCCCAAAATAATAAAAAAATAGAGCGTCTCAAAACCTATATAGTGCGATAGTGTTTATAGGTATCATCACTAGAAAATGTTCCAAAACACAAGAAAATGTTCCAAAATGGGGTTTTCATAATGATGCCATGGAAGAATCATTTTGGTTTCCCAAAGAATCATTTGGTTTACTTTTTAAAAGAGCCATTTTTTAAGAGTGAGAAGAACATTTTTATAGTGTAAAGCATCTTTTTTCACTATAACCTGACCATTTACTCTCCCTCATGTGGTTTAATAACTTTATGACTCTCTGAAAATATTTTGAAAAATGCTGGTTTATGTAACCACTGACCAGTGTTGGGTAAGTTACTTGAAAAAAGTCATTATTAATTACATCGTTAAATTGTATTCAAATTATTTTTATTACATTGTGTGAAAGGTAACTCAGTTAATCAGTAAGTTGTTTAATTACTTGACTACACACTGAAAATTCAACATACACTCAAAAAATTAAGTTAGCCGTTTGTTCAAACTACTTAAAATAAGCTGAAAAAACACAAGTCTTGAGTTTTTTTTGGCAGCTACTTTAATTGTTTTATGTTCAATCCACTTAAATTTGTAAAAACTAATAAGTTAACGTAATTACTTTATATTGTCTCAACACAAATCGATTCTGTGGAAGCCAGCATTTTTAAAGTGTATAAATGCATTAAATCTCAACGTTACATAGACAATAGAAATGATGCTCTTTTAATTCTTTAAATCTAAACAGGACATTTTAGCTTTTTTATAAAATGTGACACTTTAAGAATAATAAATATTATATGTATCAAAACACAACACAACACATTTCAAAGCAATGACACCATATTTCATGCATACAATTTATTGACATGAATTTTTGACTCAGTTCAATGTTTCTCAAGCAAGTTCAATCTACACTCTTAAAATAAATTCTGAAAAGGTTCTTTGTGGGTCTTTGAGGAACCTTTAACATTCATGGAACCTTTTTAACTCATAAAATGGTACTTTGTAGCCCCAAATGGATCTTTGCACTATAAAATGGTTCTTTACGTGATAGCGTACACTGTAAAATTCCTAGAATTTTACAATATGTTACTGTAATTTTTCACATAAATTTATTAGTATCACTTTACAGGATTTAACTGTAAAATTCACAGTAATAATTATGAGTTTTATTGTGAAATTCGAACTCTTTTTATTTTATTCCGCATAGAAATTAAAACACAAAGTTTATGCTAGTACAGGCACTTATGTATATATTACATATATATATATATACATATATATATATATATATATATATATATCTATACACACATATACATATCGTAACATATATATATATATATATACACACATATATATATATATATATATATATATATATATATGTGTGTGTGTGTGTGTGTGTGTGTGTGTGTGTGTGTGTGTGTGTGTGTGTGTGTGTGTGTGTATATATATATATATAAATTATATAATATATATATATATATATATATATATATATATATATATATATATACATATACATACGTATACATATATATATAATATATATATATATACACACATATATAATCATATATATATATATATTTATATATATAATATTATATATATACACATATATATACATATATATATATACATATATATATATATATATATAATATATTATATATATATATAATATATATTATATTAGAAATATTTTTATAGAATGTTATTTCAGCCCTAAAAACAATCTGGTTATCAACATCTTCAAAAATTACTTGAAAGAAAATCATCCAGTTTTGAAACGACATGAATGTACATTTTTATTTTGGGCTGAACTGCACCTTTATTTAATTTTAAAGTGTTATCATAGAAATATGAAATCATTTTTAATGAACGTAACTGTGCTTAGCTAAAACATAAACTGGAACAAAAGTAATTGATCATGAATCCAAAGACTGTTAAACACACCCAAAATGATTTCAAAGTCTTGATAAATGAATACTCTTCTTCTATTATTGATTGAATTAATTGATTGAACTGTTGAATTTATGGACAGTATTTAAACAAGTACATTATAAGTTACTAATTAAATGACCTGAAACTGAAAAATAATCCCTTACTGTAATTAGATTACATTTTTGCAGAAAAAGTAAGCAACTAGTTACTTTGTAACTAATTACACCTAACACTGCCTCTGACTACCATAGTAGGAAAAATTACTATGGAAGTCAATGGGTACCATCAATGGGTACCAGTATTCTTCTTTTGTTTTTAACCGAAGAAACTCAAATAGGTTTTGACCAAGTGCAGGGTAAGTAAATGATGACAGATGTAAAAAGTTTTTCATGGAACCAATGAAGTACCTTTACTTTTAAGAGCGTCATCGCATTTAATCTCAAAAATGCTACCAGTAGGCAGGTTTTTAAAAAATTCAAAACTGCTTTTATTCTAGCCGAAATAAAACAAATAAGACTTTCCCCAGAAAAAAACACAGACATACTGTGAAAATGTCCTTGCTCTGTTAAGCATAATTTGGGTAATATTTCAAAAAAGAAAAAAAATTCGAAGGGGAGCTAATAATTCTGACTTTAACTGTGTGTGTGTATATATATATAAATAAATGTATACACAAACGATAGTGCGACATAAAATGCAGAAAGCAAGAAGCGATAGTGCGAGCGCTTGTTCCCACCCTGCCTCTGCATTCCTGAGGATTTATACAAGAGCAGAAGAGGGAGAGCGATACAGAAAGACGTACAACAAACAGGATGAGGACTCTATTATAAAGATGTAGAGATTAGATGAGAAGGGTCCATTGTGCTGCTGAAAAAAAATTTATTGAGCTTAGCATAATTAAAAGAAAAAGTTAACACATTAAGATTTTAAGTTTAAGAATTTACAAGACATGGAGGTTGTAGTAAAAATCACTGAAATGTGTATTTTTCATTCATGTCGTCTCTGACAACAGCCTTTTTTTAAGGTTCAGCTGAAAATCTGTTGTGCTACTTCAGAAAACTACGTAAACGTGACCTATTATACAAATAATTACTTTTATAAGTGCTTTAAGCACAATTGTGTGGCAACAGTGTGTAAATATAGCCAGCCTCTAATCTAAAGTAATGTGTTTTTATGTAGGGCATTTATTGTGTATGGCCATACACCTAAAGCACTTCACAACCATGATGAGGGGTCCCACAATCATGACCAGCAGTGTGCAGCATCCGCTTGGATGATGCGATGGCAGCCACAGGACAACTGCGTCGTGAGCTCACCACACCAGCTCTTGGGGGAGTGGAGAGACAATGATGAAGCCAAGTCGGTGGATGGGGATGATTGGGAGGACATGATGGATAAGGACTGACAGAGGCAAAATGGCCAGGACACCAGGGCTACACCCCTACTCTTTACAAGAAGTTCAATGGGATTTTTAATGACCACAGAGAGTCAGGACCTCGTTTTAAAATCTATCCGAAAGACGGCGTTCACTGACAGTATAGCTACAGTATGCTGGGGCTATACAGCCCTAGTTTTCCCATAAAAATAAATAAATAAATAAATTAAAAAAAAAATAATATATTATATATAGTTATTTATATATTTATATATATATATATTTATATATATAATATATATATATATATTATATATATATATATATATATATATATATATATATATATATTAATAAATATATACTATTATTAATCCGGGGTCACCACAGCGGAATCAGCCAACTTATCCAGCAATGTTTTACACAGCGGATGCCCTTCCTGCCGCAACCATCCCTGGAAAACATCCACCACACTCATACACTACGGGAAATTTAGCCTACCCAATTCACCTGTACCGCATGTCTTTGGACTGTG
>NC_079447.1:6338630-6371130 GCF_903798145.1 Danio aesculapii | reverse complement strand
GCCCACAACCCAACAAGACTCCTCCCCTTTTTGATTTAGCAAAACTAGACACACCCCTTACAGCTGATTGGCTGCAAGTGTGTTTTAGAACTCGGTATTACAATAGCTTTGTTTCCATCCCCCTATTTTATGCGCATTTTGGATATGCGCATTAAAAAAAAACGAACGATGGAAATGGCATGATGCGCATAAATTTTGAAAATGAATGACTAGCTGAGTAGGACAAACTTTTTATTCCGTAAGAAAAGATGCGCATAAACAGCGATGGAAATACTTTTACCGCACAAATTTTAGTTTGCGCATTTAAAAAGGTCATGTGATTTTGTGATAGAAGATAATGTGATGATGAAAATGTGTGTAAATGGACAAACCAGCAGGCTGAGCACCTGATAAACATCCAAAATGTTGTTTAGTCATTCTAAAACGCCTTACGTTTAATGTACTAGTGTTATTATATTATTAACGACCTTCAGAATCAATAGCTTCTGTGATCTGCGTCTCACGTCTTCAAACGCCACCCCGCGTTCACTGCGTGTCAGGATTGCCTTCTGAGGTGCAAGTCATTTATTAGATGAAGAAAATTGACGCAGCTTCTCCTACTGCAGCAAATTCCGTTATTACTGTTGATATTAGGCACCAGTTAATTAAGAAGTGACGATTTTGTTCGCTTTGACTCGGTTGGATGGAAACGCTACTTTATTCGCACGTCTTTTATGCGATAATCCAGTTTTTGCGCACAAAGTTAATTCGCATTTTTGGATGGAAAACATAGCTAGTGTAATCAAAATATTACTTAACTCTTGTGTACTGTTCAAACTGACTACCCTTTCATTATGTTAGGGGCTGTTTTTGCCCATTGACCTTCCGATATAATGACATTTTTTGATTGCAAAGCCATGACAACCCTATAATCATGGATTCTTGATTATTGTTGGTTTTCCCTGTTGGGAAGATGTACAATGTGTAATTATTACTGTTGACCATGAGTTCTATGGACTATAACAGCAGATTATAGTGTTGTGTGCAAAAATATACTGAACGTGTTTACTATGTTCTGAGAGCTGAGGGGCTTATTTTGATTTTCTCAGACATTTCAAGATAAATGCACAAAGGTCTCTCTCTCTCTCACACACACACACACACACACACACACACACACACACACACGTATACATATTCACTATACTCCATATAGAAGGCAGAAACTAAGCTCTTTTTGCACTTACAACTGATCATAAGCAGTTTTAATGACAAATTGTACCTCTTCCCAACAGGGAAAATCCCCAACAATCAGGAATGCATGATTATATGGTGTCATGGCTTTGATGACAAAAAAAATGTGATTATAATGGAAGTCAATGGGGCAAAAACAGCCATCAACATAACGAAAGGGTAGTCAATTTGCCCAAAGTGTATTGTTGAATTTTTCTGAACAATTTCAAAGCATTCTCCCTTAAAATGTGTCCAAAAATCATTGCTTTTGCAAAAACACAGGGAACGTTGTGGCCAAATTAAGACTCAAAATAACCCCAAAGTGGTGAAAAACATCCCTAAAAGCACACAAGGGTTAATGCACCCTTAAAGCATGTAATGTTGAAATAAAAAAGCAAGGCTGTGGAGCTCTCAGATAACGCAAAATATCAGATGACGCAGTGAAGTGCAGTAGCGCTGACCTCTACCTCAACCGCTAATAGTTTCTACAGCTGCATACTGTATGTTCCCTCTCCTTCAGCTCGGGGCCAGTCCGTCACTTTTATTTACATTCTTCTCCTCCCTCACCTTTTCCATCCACCCAATATGAATCAGCTGTTCGGTTGCTACGCATGTCCCTCGCCTCAATGGTGCGACCGCCAACACGCTTTACACTCGGCAGCACCTGCGCAAGCACTTACCCACAGCTCCCATTGGACAGATTCACAGACAATCCTCCGTAGCTCCTGCTTTAGGCCCAATCCCAATTCTATTTTTTAACCGCTATCCCTTCCCCTTGAAACACAGCATGAACAAAACATGTGAACCCACACGAAAAAATACATTAAGTCATTTATATTTAATACTATAGGGTTTTGAACAATACTAGAGTAAAGAGTGTTATGCTGTATTTATTATAGCATTTAAAACTCTTTGTTAATGTATTACTGATGTAAAATAAATTAGCCCTCCTGTGAAAAGTTATTTCTATTATTTTAATTCAAAGTGCTTTTATTCTAGCCAAAATAAAACCTTCTGTAGAAGAGAAAAATGTTATCAGAAATACTCCATCAAACATTACTTGAGAAATATTTATAAAAGAATAAACTTTTCACAGGAGGGCTAATTTATTTTACATCAATTATACATTAGCAAAGAGTTGAAAATGCTATAATAAATAAAGAACAATGTTAATTTTAAAAAGCACCCGGTCCATTTTATTTGTATATATTTACTGGAACGCATTAATTCTGCAGGTGCCTAATAGTTAGATGTGGAGCTAACGTTAATCATATTCCCTCTAGTGAACGCATAAAAATTATCATTATAATTTACTCGAGTGTACACCTCAATGTCTACCACTCTCCTTAATAGGTGCTGGCGCCCCCCCCTGGTGGGGAACGCCCCACAGTTTGAAAACCCCTGATATGGAGGATTTAAAACATAGGCGAACAAAGTACGGATATAGGCAATGTGTCTGAATGGTAACAAACTCAACTGATTAAAGACAAAGTCCAACATTCTTTATTTATTATAGCATTTACAACCCTTTGTTATGTATTATTAATGTAAAATAAATTAGCCCTCCTGTAAAAAGTTTATTCCTTTTTTATATATTTCTCAAGTAATGTTTAATGGAGCAAAGTATTTTATTTTGGCTAGATTTAATTTAAAATTAATAATAAAAATAAAGAAAAAACCTTTTAGGTCAATTTTATTACACCCCCCTTAATGTTATGAACCCCCCTCTTTCAGTTCAAGTCCACCTCAAAGTTTTTTCCAAAAATAGCTTCATGATGGGCGTGGAACGCTGCGAGCAGAGGGAGGAGTGGGCATGGCCAGCAGAGCAGGGGAGAAAAAAAGGGAGCGAACAACTGTTGTCAGTCGGCTCACAAATGAGACACAAACTGGTGAGGAGACCCATGATTTTATAGTTTACAATGTTAAAATGCAAAGAATTAAGCAGTGAGTAATTTAATGTCCTGAGATATTATTCGTAATAAGTTGTTATTCATAATGTCATATTCACATAACCACAATTTGTTATGTCATTATAAAGATAATCATGTTTATATAAATATAATAAATGAGGATGACTTCTCTCCTCGTCAATCTCCAGGTCTGAATGCAGACACAGTGAATAGCAGTGCAGCAGGTCCTTCCTATGTATTTCAACCATTAGCCCTGCCGATAATCTGGAGGATTTTAAACATAGGTGAATACGGCAGCACAGATATAGGCGATGTGTCTGATTGGTAACAAACTCAACTGATTAAAGACAAAGTCCGGCATTCTCCAATTCTCGTATAAGCATGCAACAAACCCTGTGATCATAGAAACAAACACATACGACCCTTCATGAATGGCTAAATACTGAATGTTGTGTGCAGACGCAGTCTCACCCAGTCATTGGGGCTCAGAGCTTGGCAGGTCTGCCTTACCTTCGAAACCACGTGCTCTCATGAATAATTAAGAAGCAAGGTCTTCTTATAGGATAAGAAAACTCAGCTATGAATAATAATGAGAAACCCACACGTCATCACTTCACTAGCAGATTTGCGCTACGTCACCGATTTTGATCCCACTCCAAAAATGATTTTAAACTCGGAAGATGAAATTAGCTGACAAAAGCTCAAAATTATCCAGTTTTCCCCACAGTTAAAGCTAACATTGTCTTAACTGATGCTCAAACACACACATCTGTTAACTTTTTTTTTTTTTAAAGCACACCAGGGTGTCTTGAACCTTTAAGCAATTTTGTTTTTCAATTGTCTACAGCAGTGGTCCCCAACCACCAGGTCGCACAACAAATAATGAATTATTTCCGTTTTATTTATTATCTGAGTCTGAATGATCTTTACTTTGAAAAATCCTTTATTTTGAAAAATGACGGTATTCTCTCGGTTACATCTCGGTAACTTGAGCGCCAAATTTAAGTTCGCAAAGTGAGTAAGAAACACACGTCTTTGGAAAGTTTCCTTGCTAATGGGAAAAGGTCCAGTGAAGGACGCACAAATTGCCAAAAAAACAGATCCGCAACTAGAGCTGCAGGCTTCTGGCTAAAATGAGATTCACAATTTTGCTTAAAATCAAAATCATGATTTCTCACGATTCTGCAGATGTAAAATAAAGAGTAATATGAGTCAGCTATTATTATTAATATTTCTCTAACATATGGTAAAACAACAACAATAACAATAATAATATCAGGCCTATGTGTAGGTCTACTGTCGGATAGAATGCTACCTTTTGTATAGCATTGGAATGGTGGCGATATAAATCATATCCCAGTATTTTTAGGAGGAATGACGGTTTACAATATATATCCGGTTTTCCCCATAAATGGTTACTTCAGCGTTAAAGCCTTTATTAAACTTTATTAAACATTTTTTGAGCAAAATATAATTCAAACACAGGGGTTTCCGTCCCTGTTTACAAATAAACAGCTGCACAAAAAATATAAGCTGCACAAAATACAGAACAGGTTTTCTCCTGCTTATAACTTGCACAACATTTCAAATGATAAAAAAATCTTTGATAAATAAATACAGTACAGGACTTTTTTCCTGCTTAACACTATACACAGCTATACTGTGCTGTTGTGCAAATTACAAAGAAAACCGAACCATAGAAAACAGCTGCACTGTCAGAGCAATAAAGGATCACTCTTAAACAACAAAAAGTATTGTAGGATAGAAAAGAACCACAATAAATGTAAATATGATACACGCAGTATTTTGTCACAATTACAGTGTTGTCATAAGTAATCCTGCATAGCACAGTTGTGTGATTTACATTTAGTCATTTAGCAGACGCTTTTATCCAAAGCGACTTACAAATGAGGACAGGGAAGCAATTTACACAACTATAAGAGCAGCAGTGAACAAGTGCTATAGGCAAGATTCAGGTGTGTAAGTCTAAGAAGCAAAGCATTAGTAATGTAGTTTTTTGAGAGAGTACAGTTAGTGGTATAGCCAGAGAGGCAGTTACAGATTAGGAGGAAAGTGGAGACTAAACAGTTGAGTTTTTAGTCGTTTCTTGAAGACAGCAAGTGACTCTGCTGTTCTGATGCATTTAGGGAGTTCATTCCACCAACTGGGTGGAACGAACATTTAATTTTGTTTATAAACAACAATTAATCAGCTGTATAAGTTTAGTTACACATTTACATGTATGTATTGTGCACAATTATTAAACAGTGCACATATCCAAGATATCTAAAGAGAAGTCTTTCACTAAATGTAAAAAATCCTACACTTCTTCTTTTGTTTTGTTTTGACTAAACTTGTTTTATTAAATATAAAATAAGGAGATGAAAACGAATAGACTATAGATATGAGTAATGAAATTGTTTCAGAGTGCTGTGATGAAATGCTGGTTAAGCATATAAATGTAAACAGTCATTATAACAGACCAGAACGCAGAGCTAAACGTGTTATAATGTTAATGTAAAGAAGAGGCCGCCGTGTAATAAATACTGAACTTATAATCAGTGACTGTTAGGTGTTTTCACTTTCAAAATGCGGTATAAATTTGTCCCATTTGGCGTTTTTAATTCTTGTGAACACATTCAGATGCTGCTTGTCAATTTGACAAGGCTTCTATGTTCGTTCCTGTTGTCAATTGCAGAGGAAATGATCGATAAACGGTTTCTGATAAACCGCTGTGACAGCCGCTGCAGGCACTGTGTGACGTGCGTGCACGCTAGGGGGAGTCAGATTTATCCGGGAGTCAGATTTCAATACACCGGCATTGCATGTTCCTCCATGTCACGTCAGTGATGGGTCTTTCTTGAATGATTCGTTCATTTTGAACAAATCTTTTGTATGACTCATCGAGTGAATCGTTCATTTGCGCAAGCGCACATTTGTTCAAGTGGAGCTCGCCGGCTACCTTGGAGTGGTCCATTTCGTGCAGAATGCGCACGTGTGGCGTCAAACCATATCGATATGAGTGATACTGAATAATCCTGCATCGCGTTGGGGAATCATATCGATGTATCCCCAGAACTTAATATACCGCCCAGCCCTATTGAACAGATTTTTATTTGTCCTGGTCATTAATGCCAATAAAGTGATGACATCATAATAAAATTATTCATAATCCTGAAGTTGAATCATTATGTTTGAGACATATGCTTGCAATCTTCATCTTCAATCAACATTATTAGACCATTTTTTCCACTGGTAAATGAGATATTTCATTATCAGATTCCTTCCTGCATTATATTCAACATTATGTAGTAGTAATAGTGACACTATAGTAAAACATTTATTTTCATGCACAACACTTTGTGTACACTATGAAAGAAAGAAAAACCTCAAATGCTTGTCGTAATCATAACTTTACAATGCGATATGATTGTTTAAATGATGTGCGCGCTTTTGGTTTCACTTTCACTGGCGAGTGCATTCACGTCATGGCTGCCGCCACTTTGAGAGGAAAAAACATACATGCAAATCATACTTCCCGCGCGGCTCCTAAACTATCGCTCTGTGCAACAAACTGAATGTTATTTACAACTTTCATTTATTTCACGTTATTCACAGCCTATGCTGGTTCTGTTCACTAAAGTAGACATCATTCGCAGGCACACGCACGTCCTCTTGGTAGTGTCAGTGCACGTGTGATTTTGTGGCCACGAATACATCATTACATGAAGACAGAAATTACATTTTTGGGTAAATTATACCTTCTAAATACAGTATGTGACACTTTTAACACCATTTGGATGTGTCCATGTTGCCTCTATGCTTATTCCGAACTTGAAAATTTAATTGGCTGAATCTTTGTGATGCTGAATTAAGATCGTGTTAGGGGTAGAATCAGAATCAGAATCAGTTTTATTGCCAAGTGTGCTTCACACACACAAGGAATTTGTTTTGGCTACAGAAGCTTCCAGTGTACATAAAGTGACAAGTGACCAACACAAAATAAATATGAAAAAAAAAAAAGATAAACATTAAACAGATGCGGTTAGTCAAGAAACCTGGATGTTGAGTTGTATGTACAGATTGTTATAATATACAGGTTATAAGTGTACAAGTGTGAATGTAGAAAGTATTGCATTGTATATTGATATAAGGTGCTGTGTACAAGTGCATATGAGAAAGTATTACACATATTTATTGCACAGTAGGGGAATATTTAACTGTTCATAAGGTAGACAGCCTGAGGAAAGAAACTTTTCCTGTGTCTGGCTGTTTTTGTGCTTGGTGCTCTGAAGCGCCGACCAGACGGTAACAGTTCGAACAGGTAGTGTGCTGGGTGTGAGGGGTCCAGAGTGATTTTGCGAGCCCTTTTACTCACTCTGGAAGAGTACAGTTCTTGAAGTGTAGGAAGGGTTGTGCCAGTGATTCGTTCAGCAGTCCGGACTATTCACTGTACTCTACGGAGGTTGGTTTTGGCAGCTGAGCCGAACCAGACAGTGATTGAAGTGCAGAGGATGGATTGGACGACAGCTGAGTAGAACTGTACGAGCAGCTCCTGTGGCAGGTTGAACTTCCTCACTTCCTCAGAATGAAGATCGTGATCTTTTTCCGATTAATCGCACAGCCCTATCCGCAACCAATTTCAACAAATCAGGTGAATCCAGCATGTTTACAAGAAGATCAACTGCTGGAGATCGTAAAATGACGGCAGCTTTTTGGGGGCCGTTCACATGTCGCGTCTTTTCTTCGCGCAAGTTCGTTACTTCCATTGGAGGAGCGCGGCTTCATACTTTGTATGGAATATACACATTTCAGTAGACTAATTATCTCAGACAAGCACAGAACACCCAAACGCTGCAGTGCTTTGTCATTTTCTCCATAAATAAAACTTGTATCAGTGTGACAGCAATGTTTTGTCAGCTTGTAATCTTCTGAGAAAACGGTTGATGGTCGCCTTGGTATCTACGTAAAAATAGCATCTTGAAAATTATCTAGTAAAATATAATGCACAGAGATAAAAGAAACCAGTTATTGAAACTATTATATTTAGAAATGTGTTGAAAATATCTGTCTGTTAAACAGAACTTTAATTTAACAGGGCTTATAATTCTGATTTCAACTGTATATAAAATAAACTTTCAGTGTCTGTAATATAACTTTAAATAATCCATGATATTCCAGAAATTCTGTGACCTGTGAGGACCCCGCAAGTCCCTTGTTTGTAAAAGATGCTGAGAAACAGGCCAAGTGTGAGGAACAGCTAACAGTGTCAGAAATTCAATAACGTGCACAACACAGCCAGATCTGCACATTTTCCATGGCCTGTTCGCACCTAGAGGCTTAAGAGCTGAAAAGCAGGCATGCGACTGTGAGATTGAGCTGATGACTTCTGCAGGTCAGTCTGATGCTGGGTTCACTGCAAGTCACATATATTAGCTTTCCACATTTCTGGAGTAGTTTGAAAATTGGTATAGCATTCCAGCAAATAAATGTAAGAACATTTTGTGTTATACGACCAGCGGTTGGCCATGCACAGATTATGTAATTGAAAATATGACAAGCTTAACCCTTAGGTGTTTAAGGGGGTATTGGGGCACATGAGAAGTGTTGGCTTTTTAATATAATAATAAAGGCTAAAGTCAGACGACATTGTTTTTAGCAAAAACTGTGCTACAATAATGTGTCAGCAGTATTAATGTATTTGAGGAAAATAGCTTTACTATTAAAGTTATGGAAATAAAGCAAAAAATAGGCAGTAGATATGCATATATGAAGCTTTTACTAACAGATTTATAATGTTTAGAAAAAAAAAATGCCCCTACAAGAAATTGATTTGCTAGATTTATGATATAATATATTGAATAATGTTTTATTTAATCAATCAATCAATTAATTAATATATCAATAAATCCTTCAATCAATGCTCAAGCTGTACTGGTAGCATCAGGCATATGGAGAAAATAATCACCACTGATTAAAAAAATATTAATTCAAATATTAATTTGATTGTGTAAAACATAATGATTCAAATACACCGGAGGCTAAAAAATAATTTATATCTCCAAAAGTTGCTCAGCCTTGTGTGTTAATGCACTGCGACATAATATTTATCACCAAACATGAAGAAAAAAAAAGCTAAAGGATCCCCCCCCCCCCCCCCCCAACAATATCTAATTTAAAATAAAAAAACTATTAAATACAAATATTATACATATTTAAAAAATAATTACATATTATTATTATTATTATTATTATTATTATTATTATTATTATTATATTATATTATAATATAAACTAATATTAAAAATATGTTTTAATAATACTAAAAATATACCAAAAATAACTGTATCTGAAGCACAAATAAATAAATTGTATTAAATAAAAATAAAACAAAATATTATTATTAATATATTTTATAAAAATAATAATTAAAAAAATTTAAACTAATAAAAACAAATATTTAAAAAATAATAAAACATTAAAACAAGCAAAAAATAACTGCAGATGAAGCACAAAATTAAAAACATTTATTAAATAAAACTAAAAGTAAATAGATATATTAATGCATATTATAAAAGTAATAACAAATTACTATTAACAAAATAAAAAGTAAAATAACAAATTAAAAACATTAACAAATAATGTAAAAATATAATACCAAAAATAAATTATATTAAATCAGAAACAAAACTAAATAGAAATAATAATGAATATTGTAAAAATGATCAAATAAATTGTATTAAATAAAATTTAACAATAGAAATATTAATGCATATTGTAAAAATATTACTATAAATAAATTGTGTTAAAAATAAATAGAAATATTAATGCATTTGTAAAACTATTATAATAAAATAAATTGTATTAAATAAAAGAAAAATAAATATTAATGCATATTGTAAAATAATATTATAAAATAAACTGTAATAACTAAAGATAAAGAGAAATATTAATGAATACTGTAAAAATATGATAATTAAATAAAAATAAAATTAAATAAAAATATTAATAAATAATGTAAAATATTAAAATGAAATGTTTGTATTAAATAAAACTAAATATTAGCGAATATTGAAAAAATATTACAATAAAATAAACAAATATTAAAAAACAAAATAGCAAAAAATACTCCAATAAGAGCCAAGTCAAAATAACAACAAATATTACGAACGTGCAATAAAATCCACCTCTATCTACAGTCCCATCTCACAGGTCTAATAGAAGAAGAGATACAGTAAGTGAGATTTCCTGCAGCGGAGGCAGGTTTCCAGCGATCGCTCCAAGATGAGTCTACAGGGAGCAGTAATGAATGAAACAGATCAGCAACCGAGAGAAGAGGTGTGATGTTAGAGGACGACCGAGGATTAGCACCTTAAACAGGCGTCTATTCAACTCCACAACAGAGAGACCCTCTTCATTACACAAACACTGCAGCCTGCCTTCAGCCTTAACAGTGAGACAGAGTATCCCACATGCATATCAAAGATTTAAGATACTGAGCACTTGCTTTAGTGTATCTTGTTTAAGCATTCAGAAAAGTGCAGTCCAGAGGAAAAAGTTTTTAAAGTAGGCCATACAAAGTAGCAGAAATCCAGCAAAGGATTTATTATATTCAGGTAAATGCAGACTTTAAAGGAACGCTCCACCTTGAAAATAGTTTGATTTTATAACTCTCCTAGAGTTAAACTGTTGAGTTATAGCGTTTTTGAATACATTAAGCCCATCTCCGGGTCTATTGCTGTGTTCACACCAGACATGACCTGTTGAATAAATCAACGTGTGAATATTTTGAGTTTACTCACTTCATTTGTGCATCAAATTTACTTCACAAAAGAAGCGGATTCATGTCATGGGCAGCGCTTCTCTCTGTCTGGTGACTCTAGCTTCGTTGCTAAATGGCTAACATGTATTTTACTGAGAGAATAACTGTGTTATGTGCTTTAGGAAGGCTGAAAAACAGCGTAGATTCATTTGGCGTCGGGTCTAAGTCCACTAGATCCATTCAGAGTTGCACCCAGCTCTCTGAGTTCATCAACTCCTCCAGAAACTGTACCTGGATGATGACGCCAAACGAATCTACGCTGTTTTTTAGCCTTCCCTAAAGCACAAAGCACAGCTACTTTCTCAATAAAGCCATTCAGCAATGAAGCTAGAGTCACCGGGCAGACAAAAACCCTGCCCAAGTCTATTGTGAAGTGAATTTGACGCTCGAGTGAAGTGAGTAAACTCAAAATGTTCACGAATCTACGCGTGAATAGCATGATTTATCCGCGAGTGCAACGTCTGGTGTTAACACAACATAACGCTCGGCCATCAAAACAACAACCACAGAGTCGGCGCCATTAGCCTTGTGGTTAGTGCGTCGACACATGGCACTGAAGTGTTCACAGTGACCAGAGTTCGAGTCCCGGCTCGAGGTCCTTTGCTGACCTTTCCCCTATCTCTGCTCCCTATACTTTCCTGTCTCTAAATGTCCACTGTCCTATCACAATAAAGGTGAAAACCCCTAAAAAATAATTAATATAAAAACAACAACCACAGATATATTTCAGCAGCTGATGTGTGACACGATAAATGAGCTGATTTGCATTATCACTGGTGACAGGTAATAATTGAAATATAAACCTCATGTCTGTTGTCCTAATATACATCAAAACATCAGGTTTCCATTTCTTTCTTGTGCTTGAATGTTAAAAAGGCCCTCCTATGAATTGTCAGCCACTGCAATAGCCCCCCGCCAATTTGAGTTTGAGAGCTCTCCTCTAATCCTATGCTAAAATCTGTGGTCTGAATGTTGGCTTGATATATTCACCCACAGCCCCTGCGATTACATTTTCTCTGCCATGAAGTTCTAGCAGATTGAGAAGATTTCTGACTCTTTCTAGCGGTGCGATTCAGCCAAGACAAGCTTCAAACATGATGCAGCAAAACTTTCTTCTGCTTCAAATATTTATGACACTGCAGAATTCAGGGTTTCTAGCAAGAATGGATGAGTCAATGCAGAGACGTACCTTATAGCGCATCTTCGGGCACGAATGGACGTAGAAACCCAGATAGTAGTAGGCGAGTTTGGGTGACTGCTGCTGCAACTGCCTGGTGAAGGCAATCTCCCTGCACACACAACAACAGCAGAACATTACACTTTAGTTTCGCAGGAGCTCGGCTCATGCTATGAAAAAAAGCAGACAGATCACCTGTGTAGTTTGAAATGACTAGCTTTTAGGGCTGTGCAATATGGACAAAATAATCATATCAGAATCAGAATCAGAAAGAGCTTTATTGCCAGGTATGTTCACACATACTAGGAATTTGTTTTCATGACAGAGCTTCTACAGTGCAACAGGATTACAGAGACAGGACAACAAACAGATAATAAATTTATTTTAAAAAATAGAAGTAAGTAGTGAGTGCAAATATACAGATTGACAAGTGTATGTACATGTTTATTACTATATACAACGTTATACGTGCAGCTGTTATGTGCAAATTGGCATGTAAAGTGTGTTGTTAAATAAGTGTATATGTGTATAAAAGTGTATAGCAAGTAGTGATGTTGGTTCCACAATTATTATCATCAAGTGTTCATGAGATGGATTGCCTGAGGGAAGCAACTGTTTCTGTGTCGGGCTGTTCTGGTGCGCAGTGCTCTGTAGCGTCGACCAGAAGGTAAAAGTTCAAAGAAGCAGTGTGCTGGGTGTGAGGGGTCCAGAGTGATTTTGGCAGCCCTTCTGCTCACTCTGGATAAGTACAGTTCTTGGGGAGTAGGAAGGGTTGTACCAGTGATTCGCTCAGCAGTCCGAACTATTCGACGTAGTCTTTGGAGGTCGTATTTAGTAGCTGATCTAAACCAGACAGTTATTGATGTGCAGATGACTGATTCAATGATGGAGGTGTAGAACTGTTTCAGCAGCTCCTTTGGGAGGTTAAACTTCCTCAGCTAACGAAGAAAGTACAGCCTCTGTTGAGCTTTTTTGACAATGGAGTCAATGTGAGTGTCCCACTTCAGGTCCTGAGAGATGGTGGTGCCCAGGAACCTGAATGACTCCACTGCTGCCACAATGCTGTCCATGATGCCCAGTGGGGGGAGAGCAGGGGGGTTTCTCCTGAAGTCCACCATCATCTCCACTGTTTTGAGCGTGTTGAGCTCCAGATCGTGTTGAGCTCCATATCGCGATTTTATGAACGAATATTGCGATTGTGATTTTTATTTGCAATTTTGGCAACTGTTTTTGCTTTTTCAACCAAGTTACATACAATCTAAATGTATTGAGTGCACAAGAAGTGCATAACAAAACATTTCTCAATGAAATAACATAGTATTAAGTTTAATAAACAAAACTGTAGTGAAATTGTCCTTAAAACAGACAACATAAAATAAATGTGGTGATAGACACTTGTTGCTCTTCCCCGTGGTGCTAAAGCTTCTTTTAAACATATATAAATACAGATATACTTACAGATACATTTTCTCCAGTGTGATCTTCTGGAAAGCAATGCTGTTTGCAAACATCGACTTTTCATTTCATAGTTGTCATTGATATAATTGACCGTTAAAATCATGTACGGCTCCATTGTTCTGCTGGACCACATATCTGTGGTCGTGGCGAAGTATTCAGTAAACCTGCTTGAGCTCGTTGTTAAAGATTGCCTTACATTTCTCATACATTTCAGTAATAGCAAATCATGTGAAATGAGCGCAAGATGGCAGCTGGTATCTTTTGTCAAGTGTTTGTATTAGTCTTCGGAAGCAGTCTTTACTGATGATGTGCGCAGGCATCATATCTTTGCATATATGATAGGTGATTGCGTCGGTAATTTCTTTGTGCCGTTTTCAGCTTCTCATAGTGTGGTTTATTTATAAACTAATTTCGAGAGGATCACGTGCTTATGATCAACACGGCTGGCTCCTCATTAGCTCCGTAATGTGACCCATTAGATGATTAGGGAAGCATTATAAATAACCAGAGTTTTTCACTCCAGTTATCTTCGTCTTGAAGCTTCCCCCTCCTTCCACCCCTACTTCCTCCCCCTTTTTCCGATAGGGCGACATGGTGGCCCAGTGGCTAGCACTGTTGCCTCACAGCAAGAACATCACTGGTCCAACCTCCTATCGAGCTGGTTAGTGTTTCTGTGCGGAGTTTACATGTTCTCCCCGTGTTCGCGTGGGTTTCCCCCGGGTCCCCCGGTTTCCTCCCACCGTCCAAAAACATAAACCATAGCCAATCGACTAAACCAAATTATCACCGAAAACAAAACTAGTTTACACTTCTCACGCGGCGACAAGCAGGGGAGTCCTCGAGACCTACCTAAGCTCGAACTCCGCTCTCGCCCTTCTAACGGGAGGGAGCCCTGGGCTCGAGGATATTACGAGCTCAGGGCTCTCTCCTGGGACAGCATGCCAAATACGCTTTATTGATTATCAGCTAAGTGTGAACTCTTGAAAAGGAACAGCTCTTGCAAATGCTTGAACAATGGATACTTGTTCAGTCTGTTTGGGCTGTCTGATGTGTGCTTTTGTTTGTTTCGATGGACTTTGTCGACATGCACTGATCATGCAGTTTTTTTATGACGCTGTTTTAAGTGTTGAAACAGATTTGTAGTATTGCTCTGTTCATTGGAATAATCATTTCACAAGTCTTGCAAACTACCTTGCTTTGTGACGCATCCTCTCTCCTGAATCTAAAATACTCCCAAACCACTGATGTTGAATTTCTCTTTAGCACCAAATCATTTTTATTTTGACCTGCTTCCATATTATATGTTCTTTCCTCCAGCTCGCCTATTCGGTTCTCTCGCTCAACTTAGTCAAGCGCGGAGTGAGCTGGTTAACATCTTTCTTCCTCTCAGCTTAGCTTAGCCTGGTGCGCTGCGTCAGCTCTGATTGGTTAACATATTAAAATCATGCGCACAAGAACATATTCTGAATAATATTCTAAATAAATTAATAGATAAAAACTGCAGCCTTATGCGGTTTAGAAATCGCATGTGCTTAAATGGCGATATTTTTGCGATTGCGATTAATTGCACAGCCCTACTAGCTGTGTACTAAAAGTTAAAGGAAACTAGATGTTGTTTTAGACCTGCACAATATATCGCTTCAGCTTCGATATTGCAATGTGCAAATCTGCAATCATCACATCGCATCATTTGTGGAGTCATTGCAACGTTTAACTTTAATGATATGAAAGACTTCAGATGTTTTTAAGGCCTGTGGCTTTTGGGCACAAGAAAGTATAAAATTGGTCTCTTTAATGAAGATTAAGTGTTTAATTATTTAATGCAATAGAATAAAGATTATTCAGTGTTATTTTACATTTGATTACTGAACTTCTATTATTCAATACTGTTAAAGTCCAACCGAAAACCATAAAGCATTGTTTATTTCATTTAGATTAAATAAAATATTCATTTGATCTGTGCTTTAATTCATTTTATTGTGCATAATTTAGTATATTTTCTGCATATCATTACAATTAAAATAAATTAAAACTAGTCATCTTGTAAAATTATTTTCATATCACAATACAGTAATCACAGAATAACTAAATATAGTAATGTCAGATTTTTTCCAATATCGTGCAGCCCTATGTTGTTTATCAGAAAGAGAGTATAATGCTGATTTTGTGCAATAAAAACTGTCAATTATTAATTGTTCACTTGACCAGTTTTGTTTGTATGATAAATACAAGTCAAATGAGAGTAATATATGTAGAGTTGTAGCTTTTTTAAATAAGAATTGAATATAATTTGACACTTACACTCTCAGAAATAAAGGTACAACATCTGTCACTGGGGCGGTACCTTTTCAAAAGGTGCATTGTTGTTCCTAACAGGTCATTAAAAGGTACATATTAATACCTAAAAAGTACTAAATATGTCCTCACAGTACCTTAAAGGTACAAAAGTGAAGCTTGAAAGTTACAAATGTGTAACCTAAAGGTACTAATATCCACCTGAATGGTACAAAAGTGTACCTTTTGAAAAGGTACCACCCCAGTGACAGATGTTGTACCTTTATGTCTGAAAGTGTAAAGGGGACCTATTATGCCCACTTTTACAAGATATAAAATAAGTCTCTGATATCCCTGGAGTGAAGTTTCAGCTTAAAATACCACACAAATAATGTTTTATAACTCTTTGAAACTGACTCATTTAGGCTTTGGTCTATATTGTGGCATTCTGGTGACTGTCACTTTTAATTCAAATGAGATTGTGCTCTTTTTAAAAGAGGGTGGAGCTACAAATGCCTGTGTGTCAGCATAGTGGCAGATTCGAAAACAATAATGTCCTATGGTAATGAGGGAGAGATGGTCACAAATAGGCAGGGTTTTGCCCCTCTGATGACATGTACAAAGGGAGACATGTACACTTTTTATCAAGTGTGATTATAAAAATAGAACTAATTAAATTTCATCTTTTGAAGCTGCTTATATTTACATCCTGTTGCCACACAACTGTGTCTATAAACCCCTCATAAAAGAGATTTCTGCATAACAGATCCTCTTTAATATTGGACATAAAAGTCTTTTTGACCGAGTCATTGATAAATTAAAAGTTATTCACATTATTCTGGGATATTTTGGAATAAAACAACATTAATCTTGGTTAATAACTCTAAAAAGTATTACAATTTCTTAGAAATACTCAAATAATGGTTTACTAGATGGTAAAAATTTTTATGATCAATTAGTCGCAACAATACATGTTTTCTAAGTAAATCATAGCTCATTGAGTGTTTGCATTCATTTAAACAAGCTGTTTTAACACAGTTTAATGCAACATAAGTTAATATTGATTATAAGGTTGATTTGACTCCACTTAAAATTAAAATTTAGTTAATTTTAGTTAATGTATTTACTACTATGATCAAACAATGAACAATACATTTATTACAATATTTATTCACTTTGTTAACATAAGTTAATGAAAATAAATGTGTTCATTTTAGTTCATATTAATTCCCAGAGCATCAATTAATCTCAACAAGTACAGTTTTTGATTTGAATAAAGCTTTAGTAAATATTAAACTATGATTAAGACATTCCGTACAAGATTGTTTGACACTTAAAGCACAGCTTTAGTTAAGTTTTCACATGTGAACTGAACATAAAACAATTAAGTTTTGCCCAAAAACCCTCATGAATTGTGTTCTCAGCTCATTTTTGTAGTAAAGTAAATTGTACAAACAGCAAACCTCTTTTTATTAGAGCAGGAAATGTTGTACAGAATCTCTAAAGACTGGCAACATTGGATCCAGATCATCCCTTATAAACATTTCAATCTGAAAGTGGCTAAAACAGGAAGAGGAGGAGGAAAACAAGGGGGAGCTGAGAAAATAAAAAGAGGAGGAAAAATAGAGGAGATTTATACTTCCTCCTGCGAGCAATCAATGAGCTCTCTCTCGCTCTCTTTTCACTTCTCGCTTTATTCCCAGCACAAACACGTTTCTCTCTTTTCCATAAATAAATTCTGCTCTTTCTTCTCTCCTCTTCAGCATTTTGTGCACCTCATGCTCTCCGTTTTCCTAAAAATTAGGGGGTCAATATTTTTTTTCTCCTTCCAGCAGACAAATGAGAAAGAGAGAGAGAGAGAGAGAGAGAGAGAGAGAGAGAGAGAGAGAGAGAGAGAGAGAGAGAGAGAGAGAGAAGCACAATAAAATGAAAGCAAAATAAATAAAAGCAAAATAAAACTGAAAGAGAAAAATAGCAAAGGGAAAAAGAGTGAAAATAAACAGTGAGGTACTGGATGGCCATGCCGTCTTTATACAAAATATATCATGTTAAAATTATAATAATAAATGTACAGTGATTAGATTTATAACCCTTTTGGCATGTAGATTGATTTTACGGAATTAAAAAAAATTTACTGAAATTTTTTTTTTTTAAATATAATAATATATATAATTATTATTTTTTAATTACGGTAGTTAAGCACACCATTAAAATAGCATTTCATTAAATAAAACTATATATATATATATAGATATATATATATATATATATATATTATATATATATATATATATATATATATATATATATATTAACACGGACGTGTATTCGTGTGCTGTATGAATGCTGTAATGTTTAAATAATTTTCCTATAAAATTGCGTAAAGGTCATTGTGACCATCAGGAAGAATGCAGCATCTCATTTCTCAGAGGACGCGTTCTCTGTTCTGTGGTCTCCCAAGTTCGTTCTTCCGAGGTGACCTGGCATGACCGGTCTTCACAAGAACACACATCCGTTCTCTCCGTTCTTGGAATTGAGAAACCAATGGTCAAGACGCTCACCAAATTTGGACAATAGAAGATTGGAGAAACGTTCCTGGTCTGACGAGTCTCGATTTCTGCTGCAACTCGGATGGTAGGGTCAGAATTTGGCATCAGCAACATGAAAGGATGGATCCATCCTGCCTTGTATCAGGTTCATGCTGGTGGTGTGTGGTGTAATGGTGTGGGGGATTTTTCCGGGGCACACTTTGGGCCCATAGTAGCAATTTAGCATCATGTAACAACCACAGCCAACTTGAGTATGTTGCTGACCATGTCCATCCCTTTATGACCACAGTGTACTCATCTTCTATGGCTAACTTCCAGCAGATAACACACCATGTTATAAAGCGTGGAATCATGTCAGACTGGTTTCTTGAACATGACAATGAGTTCACTGTATCTAATGGCCTCCACAGTCCACCAGCATCTAAATCCAATAGAGCACATTTAAGATGTTGGGTGGAACGGGAGATTCGCATCATGGATGTGCAGCCGACAAATCTGCAGCAACTGTGTGATGCTATCATGTCCATATGGAGCAAAATCTCTGAGGAATATTTCGAGTCCCTTGTTGAACCTATGCCATGAAGGATTAAGGCAGTTCTGAAGACAAAACGGGGTCCAAACTGGTCCCTAATGGTGTACCTAATAAAGTGGCCGTTGAGTTTACTAAACATAATGCATGTTATTATAACAATAATAATAATAAACTATCAAAAAATAAAATAACAATATAACAAAACATTTCTGTTTAGTTGAAGCACAAAATTACAAATAATTTATATGAAATAAAACTAAACCTAAACAGAATTAACTTTTCTTCCGCATTTTGTGCACCTCAGGCTCTCCGTCTTCCCAAAAATTAGGGGGTGAATTTTTTTTTGTCCTTCTAGCAGGCAAATGAGAAGAAAAGAGAGAGGGAAGCCCAAGCTAAATAAAAGTAGTGGAAAATGAAAGAGCAAAATAGTGAAGGGAAAAGAGGCGAAGACAAACAGCGAGGTGCTGGAAGGTCATGCGGTCGCTGCCAGGTTCCCAAGTTCCCATCCCCTGCTGACAAAGCCTGGCTCTCCATGAATGAGAGACGGATAAGAAGAGGCTGTGGAGCCCATTCACAAAAAAAGATGGAGAAAGAGAAAGGGACAGAAAGAAAGGGCAGTACCCCCCCCCCCCCCTCCTCCTCCTCCATCTGAAGCCCGGTCCCCACCCGCTCGCGCTGGCAGCAGTTTGAAGCCTCCATTATCTCCTCTTCAGCCGCCTGACACCCCTACACAAGCCAATTATACCACAGTGCTCACCACGGACAAGACGCCTGCTTAATATTAATATCACACACACACACACACACACACACACACACACACACACACGGAGTGGGCAGTGTGTAGACGGAGAAATGTGGTTCACACAACACAGTGTAAAAGTACTATTGGAGATGTAAACAACTCAGAGGTCAACCTAGAGGTCAACGCAATATATAAACGGGTTACGTTCAGGGATCAAACACATTTTTACGACTAAAATTCCATGATTTTCCAAGACTTTTCCAGAATTTAAGTACATTTTGATGACGTAATGTTTCATGTAATGTCTACATATACATGGTAAATAATAAGAAAAACAATGAGGTTCAAATTCATTACAGCATATCATAGAACACGCAACAATCTATTTAAATTTGTTTTTATATCTATGTCAAAGTGATTTCGATAATGCTTACACAGCACTAACAATGTGAGAGCACGTTTTTGGCCAAGGACAGAAAAGAAGTAAAGACAACTAACTAATATTCAAGTTAGGGCTGCACAATAGATTGTTTCAGCATCGATATCGCAATGTGTGCATCTGCAATAGTCACATCGCAGGATTTGCAATGTCGGGATTATGGTTTAATATAGAGTTTAATCATAATGGAGAAAAAGTTCACCCAAAAATTACTAACCATTTCCATTACACGCTTCACTTGTTTCAAACATTTATGAGTTTTCTGTTTTTATTTTTTTATTGAACACAAGAATATAATTGAATAACTCCTATAGTATTGAAACAAGTGAAGGGTGAGTAAATAGTGAGTACATTTCAATCTTTGAGTGAACTGTCCCTTTAAGGCCTGTGACTGTGTGAACAATTCAATATTTTAGAGTTTAAAACATCCGGGCACAAGTCATTTTGTGTAACTTTAATAAAGATTAAATAATGTACAAGACTGAGCAGTGTTGATTATTCAATATCTCTACCTGAATACTGAATACCTGAAAACTAGAATTCACTTTTATCGTCACTATTCACTATATTTTACTTATCTATGCTTGTAATTTATTTGTTAAATATTATTCGAGATTCACTCCTCTATAAAATCCCCCCAATCAAACCAAATAAACCTGTTAAATCATCTGGTGAAATTGTATTCACATCGAAATATACAGAATTATTAGCCACCCTTTGAATTTTTTTTCTTTTTTAACTATTTCCCAAATGATGTTTAACAGAGCAAGGAAATTTTCACAGTATGTCTGATAATATTTTTTCTTCTGGAGAAAGTCTTATTTGTTTCATTTCGGCTAGACTAAAAGCAGTTTTTAATTTTTTATGAACCATTTTTAAATAAAAATGATTAACCCCTTTAAGCTAATTTTTTTTCGACTGTCTACTGAACAAACCATCATTATACAATAACTTGCCTAATTACCCTAACCTGCCTAGTTAACCTAATTAATCTAGTTAAGCCTTTAAGTGTCACTTTAAGCTGTATAGAAGTGTCTTGAAGAATATCTAGTCAAATATTATTTACTGTCATCATGGCAAAGATAAAATAAATCCGTTATTAGAAATGAGATATTAAAACTATTATGTTTAGAAATGTGTTGAAAAAAAAATCTTCTCTCCGTTAAACAGAAATTGGGGAAAAAATATAAACAGGGGGGCTAATAATTCAGGGGGGCTAATAATTGGACTTCAACTGTATATCACAGAAATAGAAAATATGGTAATGTCAGTTTTTTCCAATATCGCACAGCCCTAATTCAAGTATCCAGATATTTGTTAAACTAATTTCCATGACTTTTCCAAAACTTAGTGGGTTTTTCAATTTTTCCAGGCCTGGAAGACGCCATGTCAAAATTCCATGACTTTTCCAGGTTTCCATGACCGTATGAACGCTGTATGTTTTCTATAGTATATGCAGTATTAGCTGCAGTGCTTTAATCTTATAATGTTTAAGTAAGGGTATATTATATGAATTATTTGTAACGATACTATTTATAATTATATATAAATATCTAACACACACACACTTCCATACTCACTACTACTGGAAGCCTAAACACATTCAAAGACAATAATATGTTCCTTTGCTGTTAGGTAATCAAATAACTGATTGAAATAATTTGGAGCATGAACAGTAAACTTGAGTAGGTAAGTGGTGTAGCCTAGTGGTTAAATTGTGGTTAGATGGGTAGCCAAAAAAACTCAGACTAGACTGAGCATCAAATGCTCAAGCAGATTCAATTTTAAGTATTAATTCGCCCGCCCAAAAAACTACCATCTCCATTCACTGCCATTATATGAAGCACCAAGGACCATGAATTCAGCTCAAAATCTTAAAATCTTTGTAATGCTCTACTGAAGAAAAAAAGTCAGCTACATCTTGGATGACCTGTGGATGACTAAATTAACAATTTGAGTGAACTATCCCTTTAACTTCATGATAATGAAACAGGTCATGTCGAGTACTTACTGATTTAAATGCAGTTAAATGGATATGATACGATAAATATATGATAATCGATTTTAGGAAGGCTGCTCACACACAGATGAACACTTGCATTAAAAAATAACACGGTCGAAAGTGTGCAATCATACAAATAACTTGGCACAATTATTACTCTAAACTCTCCTTTGACGAGAATTGTGAAGCAGTGTGTAAAAGGGGCATCAGCTACTCTATCTGAGGAAGTTAAACCATAGTTTCCATATTGATAGTGATTTTATTTTACCATGCTTTACTTGAATCCGTTTCATCTTTTACTTTGGTGTGTCATGACTTGGTAACCTTTCTGTTAAGAATAAAAACACACTAAATCAGATAGTTCAGTGGTCCAGTAAGCTGACTGGCGTGTCATTAGCCAACCTGGTGGCTGTGTACACCAGGCAGCTAAAGAGAATTACAAATTAAATTTTAAGTGACACTTGATTATTTATTTATGTTATTTTTTTATTATTACTTTTTTTTTTTGGAAGAGAGCGATTTGTATGTCTATGTTTTATGTCTATTTGTTGTTGTCACTCTATAAGTATTTTTGGTGTGGCACTGTTATGAAATGAGGAAAACAAATCAACTTTAGACCACAGAGCATGTTCTGCTGAGGAGTACTACTGAGGAAAATGTCATCTTAGGAGGGTGAGTAACTCTCACTTTTGAGTAAACGAAGGCTTTAACCTCAAATGAGATTTAAAAATAATAATAATAATAACAACTAAATGATTAATTATACATTTTGTATCTGCATTAGGGCTGCAACAACGAATCTATTAAATCAATAAAAATCGATTAGTAAAAGCGTTGGCAACGAATTTTGTAATCAATATGTTGTGTCGCATGACACGGGGACGTTTGATTATTAAAAAACACTTTAGTTCAGCATGGAGCGAAGTGAACACAGTCTCTCTGGAGCACTGATACAGAGTTTGGCGCTGAGAAAGACGTGTCATTTTATCACAATTATGCAACGTTTTAACCGCCTAATGCTTAATTTATGTTTTAGACATGTAAATAAACAAGTTCTAGTAAAACAAAACATTTCTAAGAGTTTGTAAAACATACAAGAGAGTCTAACAATCCATTCAAATATAATTTGCAGATGTGTTTTATTCATATCAGATACACATTACACATATTAACTATAAAGTTGAATCTCACATATTAACTATAAAGTTACTCTTCTCTAAGTTCACCAGCCACTTTCATGTATTTGGGGAGTAACTGGTGAATTTACTTGCTGAATCCTGCGTGTTCTGCTTTTTATGAATGAGGCATGCGCACCACCGCAAGTAAACATGGCGATGCCCATCTTACATTATAGATCAGGATCACTTACACGTTTATGTGAACAGGTAAATCTTCTGTTTGAGATTATATCTTATTAAAGGCCCGTTTCCACTGAGTGGTTCGGTTCGGTACGCTTTTATGGCCATTTCCACTGTCAAAAGGCGTACCCAACCGAACCATACCACTTTTTCTGCACCCTTTCCAAAGGGTACCAAACACGAGAAAGGGTACCAAAAGGCGGAGCCACACGCGCAGCTGAACGCTATTGGTTTATAGAGATACGTCATTCGCTTACGCAACAAGCCAGAATGAAAACAAAAAACCCGCCATGTTTAAATACACAGCGAGAGATTACAGCGGATATATATATATATATATATATATATATATATATATATATATATATAATAACGAGCCATGGTCGATCCAGGCTCAAACAAACCTTGTTGTCGTCTTGATGAACAGCCACAAGCCATGGAGTAGAGCAGAATCTACCCTGTGCCTCGTAGTTTTTTTACGAGCCAGTCTGAGGCGCGAGCGGTTTCGCTTACTTCCTTGCGTTCGCTGCGCATCTATATCTGAAATAACAATCGTCTTGAGCTGATGATAATAACCTGCGCTTGATTATTGACGTACTTTTGAAACCCGATCCTGTCAGACACTGACAAACGCAAGAATGAAGCGTGAAGAAACAAAGGAGAAGCCGGAAAAAAAGGAGCACATTATTTTTTCAGCTAACATGAACAAAATGTTATGTATAACTATTATCTTCACCTTTTGGACTAATATGAACTGGAAATGATGGAATTACTGTTTAACAGAGGCTACATGTGCTGCTGAAGATTACAGACACAGATAAGAGGTTTGCACTGACTGTGGGCTATATTGTGTGTTGTTTTTGAACCTAAATACGGGCAAAATGACTGTTGTGTGTATTTCTTCTGTAGTTGGTAACATATCGGAGACTGTAAGGGGCTGTATGTGTTCATATATGTTCATTTATTTAGTTATTTAATATAATTACAGACGTTACAGTAGGCTGTTTCGCTCTGTCATTGATCTGCAGTTATAATCAACTCATGTTTATAGAAAAGTTAGTAATAAACATTTCTACACAAGTATTTATGAGTATGAAGCATCTGTTTTGTGAGAAGTGCTTCTCATATGATATGTGAGCGACCTGTACAGCTTTATTGTAGACATTTCCTCGAGCGAAAATGACGTCGACTAAAACTTTCTGTCATACACGACGCCCACCAAAAGGGTACCCTTGGTAGTGGAAACGCAAGCCTGATAAAGGTGACCCGTACCGATCCGAACCGTACCGTACCAGTCAGTGGAAACGAGCCATAAGATAATTTTTCTAACCCAATTTGCAAATAATTTAACTTGTTTTAAGCAAACAATCATTTTAATTTTAGGTGTTTTTTTTTCAGAAAACAAGACATAAATTCTTATGCTATTTCATGCGTCTAGTATGTATCTTGACTTAAAAATATTTAGATATTTGGATTGAAAACACGACAAAACTACTCAGTTTTTTATTTTATTATTATTATTAGCAGTAGTATAACAGCTCAGGGATGAGCTTTTTTGAATAAACGGTTTCTTTATATCCAATTCATCGATTAATTGAAAAAATAATCAACAGATTAATCGATTATTAAAATAATCGTTAGTTGCAGCCCTAATTCGCATTTGTAAACCTGTTACAGTTGGAGACAATATTATGAGCCCTCCTGTGAAAAATAATAATAATAATAATGAATATTTCCAGAGTGCTGTTTAACAAAACAAAACATTTTCACAAAATTTCCTACTATGTTTTTCTTCTGGAGAAAGTCTTCTTTCATTTAGTTTAGCTGGAATACAAAACTCCTAAGGTCAATATTTTTAGCTCCTTTTTGTAGATTTTTGTTTCCAGTTGGCTACAGAATAAACCACTGTTGTCCAATGAATTGCTTAATTAACCCAACTTGCCTGGTTAACCTAATTAACATAGTTAATTAAGCCTTTAAACTGCACTTTAAGCTGAATACTAGTATCTTGAAAAATACCAACACAGAAAAAAAGTATTCATTGGATTTCCATTTTTTAAGTGTTTGCAAACTATTATATGAGCTGAATTTAAAATAAATAAAGTTGAACAATACTAAATTTAATTTGTTTGTTGAAGCCCATTTAAATTATTTTAACGTACCTTTCACGTACCTTAAAAATGTTTTTAAATCCAATAAATATTTTTTTCAGTGCAGAAGGGTTAATAATTTCATCTTCAGCTGTAGGTATCATCTATGAACAGCAGTCAAACAGACTGACCTGAGAGCAGAATAGGTGCCCAGTGAGAGCGAGGCGAAGTCAGGGTGGTAATACAGATACACAGAGGACACACAAGAGGGCAGGATGTCCAAAACCCCCACGGCTACTATTCTGCCATCCAGCCAGTACTGCTGATGAAACGAGCCGTATCCTACATCAGGACCATCAGGAGCAGTCTCAGCCTGGGGGAACAGAGACGGTGCGTAAATCAGATGAGACATTTACAGAGGATACCAAAAAAACCTTACATAGGTCAAAGATGAAGACTTTTTAAAAAATTTCAGTATCAAAATAAATGTGCGAAAGTTAATAGTTCATAGAGTGAACTAATTTAAAGTGGGACCTATTATGTCACTTTATACAAGGTGTAAAATAAGTCTCTGGCGTTCCCTTGAGTGTGTTTGTGAAATTTCAGCTCAAAACACCACACAAATAATGCTTTATACTTTTCGAAGCTGACCCTTTTAGGCTTTGGACAATTTTGGTGACTGTCGCTTTAAATTCAAATGAGATTGTGTTCTTTTTAAAAGAGGGCGGAGCTACAAATGCTTATAAATGACAAAGCGGCAGATTCAAAACTCTAATAGCGGACAGCTGCTTCTCACTCAGGGCTGTCTATGCTAATGAGAGAGAAATGGTCACTAATGGGCGGGGCTTTCCCCCTCTCATGACACGTACAAAGGGAGAATGTCAATCAAAGTGTTTCTGCAGACTGTTTTTATCAAGTGTGATTATAAAAAAACAGAATTAATAAATGTTTACTATTAGAAGCTGGTTTATATTCACACACTGTTGACACACAACCTCTAATAAAAGTGATTTTTTCGTAATAGATCATGTTTTAATGTTTAAAATTATTTTTTGTGACAATAAAAAGTCAAATACCACAATATTAAAACCTATATAGAATATGTAATAATACATTTACATTTATCAATGAAAAACATACAATAATATGTCTGTGCTACACTGTGATCCTTAAAGAGATTTCATACAGACAACCAGACAACCTTGTTGCAACTTTCAATTTTGTCCAGGCCAGTTTCATTAGTTTGCCTTTTTAATGCTTCCTTTCAACCACAATTCAAAAACAATATCTGACTTTCATTAGTTTACTGTCAGTCATTTTTCAGTAATTATTGCTTCTTTCAGATGGAGGTTATTTTACAGTATTTTTTATCTTCAATGGAAAATTGTGTGTTCAAATTTGGACAATTTTGTTTAATTATATACAATTAGTTAAACCCATGTAATTCTTACATTTGCTTTATGTTCAAACCAGTTAAATTTGTAAAAAAATGAAATAAATAAGAAATTAACTTAATTGTTTTTGTTGTGAGGGAATTGTATAGAACCAAGCATTTTCTAGTGTGTGAATATAAGGGTCATCTCACAAGAAAGAAAAAGCAATTTCCAAAGTCTAGTGACCAGTTTTATTTAATTTTTTATTGAAATATCTTGTTTTTTGGGCATAAGGCATCGCAAAGGTTGTTTAATGTTCAATTGACACCTTATGAACAAATCTAATGAGAGATGGGTCTGAATGTATCCTACAGCTCACTCTTTGAAGCTGGGAAAAATTCAGTGACTGCTCTAAAACAATATCAAACACTGGTGAATTGTACTAATGAATATAAAAATGGTTTTGGCTTTGCCCTAATATGATAAAAGTGTAAGAAATAATAAAACAGAAGACAGTGTTTTACTCAGCATGAAGTTTACTAGATGTGACATAGTTTGTGCACACAATTAAGACAAAAAAAAATTAAAGCTGCAAGCAGCGATGAAAGGGACCTCGCACCCGGGCTCACCACCGCCTGGTGGCCTTAGGATGACAGAGAACAGTAAACAATATTAATTTAAGCTGATATATATATAGAGAGAGAGAAAAAAATAAATTAATAAAAAAAATAATAATAATAATAAAAAAAAATAAAAAAATAAAAAATAAAAAAATAAAAAAAAAAATAAAAAAAATAAATAAATAAATAAAAAAAATAAAAAAAAAAATCACAGAATTATGCCAAACTTCCTTTTGTCAGCAGGTGTCGCTATGACTAACTCAATATTGGCAAGTAGTTGTCTTCAGAAGAGGAAACATATTGAACCTGTGAATTTTCAGGCAGATCGGCTATCTGTGGCAAAGCACTGAATGTTTTTCAGTCCAACACAGACACGCCCTTCAGCGAAAACTCTTCACAAATCTTCACAATTTAGCATCACAAAGGCCTTTGGACTAAACTAATGGAACATGTTGTCAAACATGTGTTAAAATGATGTGTTAAAATTTGTAGGAGGAGTTTGTTGCACTGTAAAACATGTCACTTTCTGTTGCCAGCAGGTGGCACTATAACAGTAACTGGATATTGGCATGTAAACGTGTTCAGGTCAGGCCTGTTATCAATTGTGTGAATTTTGAGGCAGATCGGACAATGCATGCTTGAGTTTCTTCACGAAACTTCCTGTTTCGTGGCGAATCGTCAAAGTTTTATAGGCCGCAACGAACACGCCCTTCGACGAAAACTCTAGATCTTCACAATTTAACATTGCTAAGGCCTTTAGATGACAATACCCAATTTTGGTGTTGATCTGATAAAATTCCTAGGAGGAGTTTGTTAAAATACAACACCTGGGTCAGCGCCAAAAGCATAGTTAGTCAACACATAGCACCCAGGTGCTCGCAGCGACCAGAGTTTGATTCCCGGCTCGAGGTCCTTTGCCGGCCCTTACCCTCTCTCTGCTCCCCACACTTTCCTGTCAGTTAATCTTCACTGTCCTGTCATTAAATAAATATTATTATATTATAAATAAATATATTATTTAAAATAATTATTAAAAAAAAGTAAATAAATAAAAATACAACACCTGCAAATGGCAAAAACTGCACTTTTTCGGCACAGGAAGTTAAAAATACCTGACTTCCTGTTGGGTTTGAGATTTCGCTCCAAGTGACTTTTTTGTATGTATTGGCATGTTTGACATGTGTGCCAATTTTTGAGCAAGAATCATAGCTTGGGGGCCAGTACGTCTAATGTGCATAGGTGGCGCTGTTGAGTAATTTTGCCACACCCACTTTCGAAACCTATGACAAATGTAAGTTTTCGCCACTTCTGGGGCGTGTGCAAAGAGGACATGTTTAGACCCTCAAAATCATGGTCCATGAAGAAGAAGAGGAAGAAACTGAGAAATTACAACAGGGCCTACAGACCGTTTCGGTGCTCGGTCCCTAAGAGGAGAAAAAAAAAAAAAAAAGAGTGATCAGTCAGTCCTCAAACAATCTGAGAGTCTGTGTTTGTAAAGGAACACAGGGTGTACAGTAGCTTACTAATAGTTCCCACATGTGGGCTGAGAGCTGTCTCTCTGTGTGTGTATGTGTGTGTGTAGCGGAGTCCATGCCAGGCACACACAAACTACAAGAGGCAATTTAATAAAAACCCTTGCACGAACAAAATCAATCTCCACACTGAAATCCTGTGCAGGAGGGTGAATTTTACCGTGTTTAAAATGTATGTATAAATCAGGGGCGGCAGTGAAGAAAAAAAAACAACTACTGTTGAGTCTGAAGATGAAAGCACACATTCCTTCATGTGACATGAGTGCAGTCGTGTCTGAATATACGTCTGCTGTTTTGGACAGCCGTAAAACCCCAAACCGTTACCTGCACCAGATCGTATTTCCCACTCAAACCTTCACGCTGGCTTTTTTCAATCAAGCGGTTTATCGAGGCGGGCGCTTTATTCACTCTAGTCCGCCAATGAGGTGCTTTATTCACACTAGTCCACCAATGGGACTTCAATGGTTTGGGTGGGAGGGTAACCGCGGAGCCGTAGCTGTAACGGGATCTCTCCGCGGCCCATCTGGGTTCAGTTAGACCTGCAGGAAAGCGGCTCGTTATCACAACACCAGGGGAGCCACTCGGGCCAATCCCTTCAGTATGAGGAGCTTTAGACACTGCCGTGCTGCGGTCACTCACCTCCAAATTAAAACCAACACAGACACATCACAACTGCCACTCACTTCACTAAAGCTTTACACTGTTAAAACAAAGTGTCACTCTAACAATAAAACTAAAAATGCTTCAAACCATTTTCTTCTAACTCTACTACTTTAATGAGTCAAAACAACACAATTCTTACATTTGGGGGGGGGGGGGCATAATGGTTTCATTTTCAATCCACTTAAATTTGTTAAAAAGGATTAACTTAATTGATTTATGTTGGGACAACATGAAGGATTTGTCTGAAACCCTGCATTTTTTACAGTGCTTAAGAGCAGAAATTTGTTTAAGTGTTTTGGGACATTGGAATAATGAGATTATAGCACCTTTCACACAGTGATAGCAGTAAATATCCAGAAAATTTCCACAACAACTTTACTGGTAAACTAAAAAAAGCGCTGTTCACAAAGGCAAGGATGTTCCGTAACTCTTTCAGAAAAGGCTGTTCACACATCCATTCCAAAATACAGATCAATTCTGACATTATTAACCAGAAATGAGCTCAAAACGGCTGTGCTTGTATTTGTAAACATCGAAGGGGTCGGGCTTTGTTGATGGGTTTACTTTTATTTAGAGCTTTAGCATTCATTCAGCTGCTGTCCCAGATACATCTAAAGGCAGAAGCTGGCCTATTTGACTACGTTACACATTCTGTGGATGGATAAGTATTGTCAATATACTTATACTTCGTGACATTTTTACTACTAAAATTCCATGGCTTTTCCATGATTTTTCCAAGACTTTCAAGTAAATTTTCATGGAATTTTTTATGGAATTTTATATGGAATACATGAAAAGAGATTATTTGTTTTCGACTTGAATTGGTTCATGTAAAAGTAGACATATCAAGCTTTCTATAGATATATCTCTCATGCCTCTTTGTTGAGTATTTGCTAAGTTTCCGTTCAGTTTAAATGACGTGTTTGTTCTGACCGCAGTCGACATGTTGCGTGCGTCTCATGCAAATGATTGTAATAACTAAGCCTTGAAGCATTAACACTAATGAGCTCAGTCTGAGAAACTAGTGTTGGTTTTACACTGATTATATTATCAAACAATATTTGTTTTCAACAGGCACTTGCTGCATTTAAAAGTAGACACTTCAAGCTTTCTATAAACATACGTCTCATGTCTGTGTGTTTTGTTTTCACGGAGATGCAGAGCCTTTTACTAACGCGCTTCTAAAAACAGTTCACGGAGAGACAATAGAAAGAATGCCTACACTGTTTATTATCCTTATTTTGCAAAAGCACAAATGTTTGTTGTCATTGTGAGTGTACACAAAAAAAAAAACAAGACCCCTAACAGATTCGACTGATGTATTGATCTTATCTGTACGATCAAAACTGTAAGAGCAATTTAAGTTCATTTCTGCGTTATGAGGAGAAGACTCATCAAAACACATATACACGGTCTTCGACCCCTGGGAGTTAAACAAACCTTGTCGTCATCTTGATGAACAGCCCAGTGTCCTGTTGTTGTTTACCAGGCCACCTAAAAGCGCAAGTGGTTTCACTCTCTCCAGAGAGCTCGCGATTACTATTTCAAATCTATATTGATCTATATCTTGATGATAATAACATGCGTAGGATTGTTGAATTGCTTCTGACATCCAATCCTTTCAGAAAAGGACAAACACAAGAGTGAAGTGTGAAAAACAAAGGAGGGTACACTTTTGTACCTTTAAGGTATATATTTGTACTTTTAGGTATTAATATGTACCTTTATGGACCTGTTAGGAACAAAGTAGATTTATAAAAACATGTTCCGCCCCAGTGACAGATTTTCGTATCTTTACTTCTGAGAGTGTACAGGTTACAATATCCAAAAGAAGTGTTACAATAAGTCTCTCATTTGCCCTGGCGGGACCACATTCCAGTCTGATAGGTTAGTTATTTTCATTCCGAGCGCTTGTCCAGTGGGTTGACATTTTAAACTAGCTGTCAGCATTAAGTACACACAGCCGCTCAAGATGAAGGTGCTTTCATTGTGCTGCTAGCGGCTATGATTAAGGGCTTGCGGTGAAACGAGGAGCTTTTGGCACCACATGTGCCGGGGTTTGTTTCTGTCAGAACCAGACCGGACTCAAATCCAACGTCTGTCATGCTAACTTACCCTCCGGCAGCGGAGAGACCCGCTAAAAACAACGTTAAGCTCTCAGCACCACCTGCCAGCCGCCCATCTTTCATCCATAATGATCTAACGGTATGCTCGAGATTGCATTTTCGCCCTGTTATAATGAAGCACAGCCTCCGCAGAAGTATTTGGCGGTACAGGTTTCAGGCGTGTTTGTGTAGCCGTCGGTGCGGGAAATGGCGTCACCTTGACCCCTGGATGACCTCAGTGAACCACCTAATGACGCCGTCTGTGCCACTGTGAAGGCAAGCGAAACAGAGATGAAGCCAACAATAAAGGCAGGGGCCCAAATCACAAACATATGGTGGCCTGTGTTGGGCTTTGTTTGGCTGTGCAGTGGCGTCCCGTTTGCAGCAGGCTGTTTGTCAGGCTGTTAACATTCCTCTTTCATTTACATTACAGTGGCTCTTCTGTGTTGGAGAAACAATGAGAGAGGTTAACGTACGCTGCAACCCAGCTAGCCAAGCGCATTCTGCTGTACAGGAGGCTGCACCATACTCAAAAGTGCTGCTTGATCAAACTATTTAAAATGAGTTGAAACAACACAATTCTTGAGATTTTTTGGGCACACCTTAAATGTTTTATGATTAATCCACTTAAATATGTCA
>NC_079447.1:6258630-6333630 GCF_903798145.1 Danio aesculapii | reverse complement strand
CCTGCAAGAACCCTTTCTTTGCTATTCCAGATGACTTTATTGATAAGTGATTTGAGTCATTGCAGAGATGTTTGAATGCAGTCCTCTAAGCTCATGGGAGTCAGACACAATATTCATTCTTTCTCCACTTTTGCCATCACTTTACAATAAGGTTGTATTAATTCATTACAGTATTTGTTGATGTTAGTTAATGAAAATACAGCTGTGTTTGTTAGTTCGTTTACTCGCGTTGCATTAACTAATGTTAACATGCATGAATTTGGATGTTTACAATACATTAGTAAATAATGAATTATTATTAATAAATGCTGTACGATTATTGTTCATTATTACAGGGCATTCGAAAAGTATTGATACCGCTTCACTTTTTCCACTTTTTTTCCAAAATGGATTAAATTGATTTATTTCCTCAAAATTTTACACACAATAACCCATAATGACAATGTGAAACAAGATTTTTTTTAAATTGTTGCTAATTTATTAAAAAAATAATAATAATAAATAAATAAATAAAATAAATCACATCTTCATCAGTATTCACAGCCTTTGCCGTGAAGCTCTAAATTGAGCTCAGGTACATTCTGTTTCCACTGATCATTCTTGAGATGTTTCAGCAGCTTAATTGGACTTCACCTGTGGTAAATTCAGTTGATTGGACATGATCTGAAAAGGCATACACCTGTCTATATAAGGTCCCAGGGTTGACAATGCATGTCAAAGCACAAACCAAGCATGAAGACAACGGAACTGTCTGTAGACCTCCGAGACAGTATTGTCTTGAGGCACAAGGCTGGGGAAGCTTACAGAAACATTTCTGCTGATCTAAAAGTTCTAACAGCACAGTGGCCTCCATCATCCATAAGTGGAAGATGTTTGAAACCACCAGGACTCTTCCTAGAGCTGACCGGCCTTCTTAGCTGAGTGATCGGGGGAGAAGGGCCTTAGTCAGGGAGGTGATCAATAACCCGATGGTCACTCTGTCTGAGCTCCAGCGTTCTTCTGTGGAGAGTTGAGAACCATACAGGAAGGACAACCATCTGTGCAGCAAGCCACCAATCAGGCCTGTATGGTAGAGTGGCCAGACGGAAGACACTCCCCGCCTGGAATTTGCCAAAAGGCATCTGATGGACTCTCAGACCATAAGAAACTAAATTCTCTGGTCTGATGAGACTAAAATTTAACTCTTTGGAGTGAATGCCAGGTGTTACATTTGGAGAAAACCAGGCACCGCTCATCACCAGGCTAATACCATCCCTACAGTGAAGCATGGTGGTGGCAGCATCATGCTGTGGGGATTTTTTTCAGCAGCAGGAACTGGAAGACTAGTCAGGATAGAGGAAAAGATGAATGCAGCAATGTACAGAGACATCCTGAATGAAAACCTGCTTCAGAGTGCTCTTGACCTCAGACTGGGGCGACAATTCAATGACCCAAAGCACACCACCAAAATATCAATGGAGTGGCTTTAAGTGGTCCAGCCAGAGCCCAGAACTAAATACTACTGAACATCTCTGGAGAGATCTGAAAATGGCTGTACACCATCACTGCAAAGAGGAATGGGCAAAAATTCCCAAAGACAGGTTATTGGTTATTATGGGTTATTGTGTGTAGAATTTTGAGGAAATAAATGAAATTAATACATTTTGGAATAAGGCTGTAACATAAAAAAATGTGGAAAAAACTGAAGCGCTATCAATACTTTCAGGATGAACTGTAGTTCATGTTAATAAATACATTAACTAATGAAACCTTATTGTAAAGTGTAACCGATGTTTCTCTATATATGAATGCAGATGACTGACGTGTTTGGCAGCAGGCCATATTTTCCACCCCAGAATAAGTGCTTATGAATTCTGAAAATAATTATTTATTTATGCTAATTATTCTTTTTATTTCAGTAACATGTTAGTTTCATTCCAGTTTAGTTTTTATTTGTAACTTTTTTTTTAACCAGTAGGTTTAGGCTTAATTTAAGTTATCGTTTACTAAAATATCCTGTCCACAGACATTAAAACTAGCCATTCCTTCACACTGGAGGGTAAAAACTAAGGGAAAGCAATAGCATAAATGTTGTGCATGCATGTGGAAAAAAAAAACAAGGGTATGAGGCTAAGGCAGGGTTTGAGGTCTATAAAACCCTGACGACTAATTACACAACACCACTGTTAACGAGCATTTCCCCTCAGGACAGACATTGCAGGTCAATAAAAAGACATTTAAAACGGCAAACAGAAACAGACGTACAAATGCAACACAGGCGTGCATGAGGAGAAGGGCAAGTCGGTGACGCAAAACAAGCCATGTGACACAGACACACGTTTACAAACACACACAAACACGCCTAGATAAATACAACCAGGTGAATGAGCCGAATTCACGCTAATGGCAAATCTACAATTATGTTGGTTTGCTTTTGACTTTGGAGGCGAAGTTCAAATAGTGTTATTGTTCATGCATCTTTGGCGAGCGGATACGCTACATGCGCAAACGGTTCGGAGGTCGATGCCAGTTACTCCTTTAAGATTTCTGCATGCAGGTCTCTTTATCTGCGCATACACATAATGCTTCATCAGTTTCAACATATCTGAACAGAGATGATGCAAGTCAAAATTATTCAACCTCCTGTAAATTTCCTTTTCTTTTTTAAATATTTCATACATAATGTTTAACAAAGCAAGGATTTTTCACAGTATTTCCTATAATATTTTTTCTTCTGGAAAAAGTCTTATTTGTTTTATTTCGGTGTGAATAAAAGTGTTTTTTTATTTTTTAAATCTATTTTATTGTCAATATTATTAGCCCCCTTAAGCTATATTTTTTTCGATAGTCTACAGAACAAACCACTGTTATACAATGACTTGCCTAATTACCCTAACTAGCCTAATTAACCTAGTTAAGCCTTTAAATGTCTCTGTAAGCTGAATAATTGTCTCTTGAAAAATATGTAGTCAAACATTATTTACTGTCATCATGGCAAAGATAAAATAAATCAGTTATTAGAAATGAGTTATTAAAACTATTATGTTTAGAAATGTGTTAAAAAATATGCTTTCTGTTAAACAGAAATTGGGGTGGGGGGGTATTCAGGAGGGCTAATAATTCTGACTTCAACTGTATTAATTCTAAAAATAATAATAAACTTTATTTTCTATAACATCTTTAAAGGGCATCTCAATGTGCTTAACACAGAAGAAGGTTCCCATAATATTAATAATATTAATAATAATAATAATAATAATAGGGAAAAACACATCATACTGTACATGAGACTCCAATAAATAACTTCAATGCCATTCTGTAAGATTTCACTACCCAAAACTTCACTAAAATTATAATTAAAAAAATAGGTAACACTTTATTTTGATGTCCATTTGTGTATTAGTAGGCTGTCTGCCTAATATCTGCTGATACTGCTCCTTCAACAGACATTTAACTGACTATAAGAAACTTTGTAAGTACATGTCAACTTACACTATCCCTAACCCTAACAGTCTACTTATAATCTAATGATCTAATATCTGCTCTCACTTCTGCAGATATATGTGCCCTCCAGAAACTTGCGTTCTGTGAATGAACGTCGCCTTGTGGCTCCATCCCTAAGAGGGAAGAAATCACTTTCCCGAACTCTCGCATTCAATCTGCCCAGTTGGTGGAATGAACTCCCTAACTACATCAGAACAGCAGAGTCACTTGCTGTCTTCAAGAAACGACTAAAAACTCAACTGTTTAGTCTCCACTTTCCTTCCTAATCTTAACTGCCTCTCTGGCTATACCACTAACTGTACTCTCTCTCTCTCTCACAAAAAAAAAAAATAAATAAATAAAAACTTTTACTAATGCTTTGCTTCTTAGACTTTACACACCTGAAACTTTTCTATAGCGCTTGTTCACTGCTGCTCTTATAGTTGTGTAAATTGCTTCCTTGTCCTCATTTGTAAGTCGCTTTGGATAAAAGCGTCTGCTAAACGACTAAATGTAAATGTAATGAAAATTAGTTGGCATGTAGATGCAATGTAACTTAATTCAACAAACTGACCATCAAAATAAAGTGTGACCAAAATTAAATTAAATAAAATAAACATTTGATTGGGAAAGACAGTAAAGATGCTCCATGATACTAAATATTTATATTTCCAATAAATGCAAAACAGAGGGCTCTATTTTAACGATCTAGGCGCAAAGTCTAAAGTGCATGGCACAAAAGCATTAAGGGCATGTCCGAAAACACTTCTGCTACTTTAAGGACAGAAAATACGCTCTGCGCCACGGTGTATGGTCTAACAGGGTTGTGCTTATTCTCTTAATGAGTTATGGGTCTGTTTTGAGCATAACGTGCATTAAACCAATCGGAGTCTCATCTCATTCCTTTTAAGAGTTAGTTGTGTCGCACCATGGTGCATTTGCTATTTACATGGCGGACCTTGTACGTGGAAAAACTGAACGCTCCACTAGCGAGAAAACAGTTAAACAGAGCATCTGCAGCGCGAGGAAGAACGAGCCTCCTCCATTCTGCCTCTTTACTCTGTCTTTACTTTTACTCCTTTACTTCCTCTCTTTCGTGGATAAGGGAACGCTGTTGTTCTCACTCCACTGAAGACATCCATTAGCCTATATAATTAAATTAGTTTGTTAAGCGCAAAGATTTGGTTCACAACTGTTTCTAAATTCAGTTCTAGCAAATAAATAAATGAACAATAATAGTGAAGTGCGGTCGAAAAACTGAGTTATATCCAAATACACATGCTGTGCCCCATATGGTCCAAAACCTGACAGGTGGACAAATCTGAACTTGTTTTTAATAAAACAAATATAAATACGCATCTAATAAATAATACTTATTTGTAGTCGTAAATAAACTGAAAAAGCCCCCCGAGGTGGCATGGAGGCAGTGTTTTTTATATTTATGTAGAAAATAATTATTTTTGTAATATTTTATTCCTTCAATTCTTTTTCAAATTTGATCATTATAATAATGTTTCTTGAGCAGCAAATTAGTATATCAGAATGAATGAAACTGAAGACTGGAGCAATGATGCTGAAAATTTAGCTTTGACATCACAAAAATAAATAACTTTTCACAAAACGTTTAAAGAAAACAGTTATATTAAATTGTTATTATATTACCAAATTTACTGTATTTTAGTCAAATAAATGCAGCCTCTGTGAGTGCAATAAAAAAACACTCACCCATTTTAAACATAACTGATAGCTAAAACAGCTAAAAATATTAATGGATGTTTGTAAAAGAACGTAAAAAAATAAAATAAAATAAAATATTATATATATATATTTGCTGGAGCACTGATGCTTGAGCGTCTGGCTAGCAGCCTTGATGAGGTGATAAAAGCATGTTTCCTATAAATGGTAACAATCTTCATTAGCACGAAGGGGAAGCAGAGTGCACATGTGTTTCCCTCCATATCCTCTGCCTTACAAATGTGGAAAAGTTTAATAAGGAGCCTTATAAGCCACCTGCAACCTAACATATAATTGTTTCAGATACACATCAACACTTTGCCCAAATAAATGAATGTGTAAATGTGTAAAATACAATCTGCAGATACTGAAAAAAGAAAAGCTTTATGTTCATTGAAATACAGTTGAAGTCAAAATGATTAACCCTTTCTGTGAATTTAGTTTTTTATATTTCCCAAATAAATGTTTAACAGAGCAAGGAATATCTCACAGTATTTCCTATAATATATTTTCCTTCTAGAGAAAGTCTTGTTTGTTTTTCGACTAGAATAAAAGCAGTTTTATTTTTTTTTAATCATATTAGCCAACTTAAGCAGTATTTTTTCAATTGTCTACAGCAGTGGTCCCCAACCCCAGGGTGGCGGACCAGTAATGGTCCGTGGATTAATTGGTACCAGGCCGCACAAGAAATCACTAATTATTTCAGTATTATTAATTATCCGAGTATGAACAATCTTTTATTTTGAAAAGTCTTTTATTTTGAAAAAAGACTGTATTCTCGCTGCTATATCTAGGTCACTCGAGCGCCCAAATTTACCCCACAAGCAGCAAAATGAGTAAGAAACAGACATCTTTAGAAAGTGTTGTTGTTTAAGGGGAAAGGCCCGTTTAAGGACCCATGAACTGCCAAGGAATAGATCTGCAACCCATTTGTCAACAAATCAGATGAACCCAGCATGTCTGTGCAAGAATATCAACTGCTGGAGATGACAAATGACGGCAGCTTTAGGGGCCGTTCACATATCACATCTCTTAGAAGCACAAGTTTGTTATTTCCAATGGATGCACATGGCTTGCGCTACCATATTGGGAGCAACACACATAAGCGGCGCGATGTGCTCGAGCCTTCCAGGCACACCCGATTGAAAACATCTTTCAGAATTCTGCGAGTGCACTGCGAGTCACGTGACAAGAACTGAGCGATCAGCTTCAGTTTGTATGGAATATACACATTTCGGTAGACTAATTATCTCAGACAAACACAGAACACCCAAACACTGCAGTGCTTTTAATTTTCTCCATAAATAAAACTTGTATCAGAATTTCAGTAATGCTTTGGCAGCTTGTCATCTTCTGAGAAAACGGCGATGATCGCCTAGAAATCTACATAGAACCACACCCCACATCACTAAAATTATGACTAATAAAAACCCAAGCCAAAAGATTGGAGTAAAGATTCAGTAAAATAACAATAATTAATAGTATAAAGTAGTATAGTAGTAATAGTATAAAAACAGTATAAATTAGACGCATCCCTACACAAAACATTACTGAAATTAAAAATGTCAACTCAAAATCAGAGTAAAAAATTGTAATAAATAATATTAAAATGATATAATATATCCAAATGCCACTTGATATTCCCACATTATTTCCAAGAATGCAATACTACTACTACACGAGCAACTGCTAATGATAACTGTCTAGTGCCAAAGTGTGAAGACCGTCACACACCGGATGTGCCGCTCAGCACCGCGACACGGAGCACACATGACAGTTGAAAGTATCGCACACCAGACGTGCACATTCGCATGCTATTTTAAACGAAACTATTGAGATGGCGTTCTGTGGCACGCCAGAAATATGAACAGTGTCCCGAGTCGTGGTGCCGCAGACAGCCGCCGACTTGCGGCGCTGGTGTGTGTACCCTGATAGAAACCTATGTTTAGACTTCTGAAATGCATGGCGCTGCGTGGCGCTATGCGCTTCTGGTGTGTGACCCCCTTGAGACCTCATTTGGTCAATCTGTTTTCTTTGTAAAAGGAGCCAAACTGTGGAATGACTTGCCTGTTAGCCTAAAATTAGAAAGTAATCTAAATATTTTTAGTAGTGTTCTTAAAATAAGTGGTTAAAAACAAAACAGCAGTGCTTGCACAAATAGTCCACTGTTAGTTTGTTGGATCATGTCCCCTTTGCTTTTGCCTTCAGTAATTTTATGTAAAGAATTATAATGTTGTGTATACTGTGGGAATATAAATTTATATAATCTACTTTTAAATGAACAATAATCTACATATAACTGAAAAGTTATATTCTTTGGTTTTTTACTACATAATTTTATTAACAGCCCAGCCATGAGGGACATTACCTTTGTCTTTCTGACTACAGGCTAAGCCAGAGTAATGCAAATGCTAACGACTCTGCCTTTGTCTTTGAGAGATGCTTACATGCTACAGAAACCCTTTTGTTGATTAACTTGTGTGGTCAGTAGCTGGGCCGGTTTCTAACACCTATATGCTGTTATCATGCTGAATCCAATACTGTATTTGCATGCTTTGTTTAGCCATCTCCCCTCCTCCTAAGACAATATAGACAGGACATCTTTGTCTTAATTCAGACTTGTGATAAAACTCGCAGACTGCAGACCTCCAATAGGCTCTGCAGACACATGGACTTCTCGAAGACGCTGTTTGACTGCAGATTAACCAACACGTCTCAATAAAGAAATTCTGCTTGTTTCGAGTCTCCTGGACTGGGTTCTCTTCTATATTCACTCATTTATTTTTTTACAATATGTATTTATTATATTTTTATTTTGTCAATTTTGTCAAGCCTCCTGCGGACAGGTGTTGAGAATTAGCAAGTCTGCTAAAACCCTTAAACAAATGCATTTGGTTGTCCAGTGTAATTGTGATGTCCATATCAAATAAGTAAATAAATAAAAAGTTCATGTGCCGGGTGGTTCTCTCCCAGAACATTTGAGGGGTATACAAACAAGCTACTAAGGGGGCTTAAAAACATACCTTTTTAACAAGGGTTATCATGTTTAAATAGCTTTTTCTTTTGTGTTTGAATCTTGGTTGTTATCTGATTTTAACTTGTCCTTTTGTTTTATCACATCATGCCTTTTTCCTGTAAGTGTGTTTTAAATAAAATGTAATATTATGATGATTATTTATGCAAATAAACTTTGCATCATGCTGCTTTTTGTGAGTCGATATTTAGGCCCAATCCTAATTCTATTTTTATACCCCTACCCCTACCCCTTCTCAATAGCCGCATTTCCACTATCGGGCCAGTGCGAGCCAGGGCTTTAATTGGGCCAGGCCGGGCCAATAGCCCGGGAGGTTGAGAAATGAGGCCGAAATCATGTCGCGTTTCCACTGTCGGGCTAGTTGCTCGCAGCGCGTCACGCAAACACCGCCCCCAGAACGTCCCCCGAATCAAACGTCACACAACCCGTCACACAACCCGCCCACTTCAGCGGGAACAAAAAACTCAAATTATAACCACAAACACAACCTGGCATCACTACGAGAGCTGGAAGATGGAGAACACCGAAGCGATTGCTTTTTTTACTGTTTGTGGTCTGTTGGTGTAAGGCCAGACAGCGATCCCTGGATAAGGACATTCGAGTACTTCGAACACAGATTTTGGCTGCAAGGCGCAAAAGAGCAGCCGAGCGACGAGTACTGACCAGTACTGTCTGCTATCCATTTTCTTCTTCTTAGTGAGTTGATCAAGCGCGATAGCAAAACAAGTGTAAGGGAAGAAAGCATCTTGTCTCCTCTTTACCTGACAGGAAAACTCTGCCTTTGTACGTAACCCCGCCCCAAAGCCCCAGTTGGCCCTCCTTGGCCCAAGGTATTCGGCGGGCCGAAAAAGGCCGGACGCTGGCTCCAAGGAAGCCCCGCTTTGGCCCGATTACGCCCCGGAAGTGATAGTGGAAACGCGACTGGCCTTGGCTCGCCCTGGCTCGCTCGCTTTAGGCGCGATAGTGGAAACGCGGCTATTGGCCCTTGAAACCGAGTGTGAAGGGGAAGGGCTTCAAAATGTACCCCTAAAAAATGGGACAGCACTACAACACCTGCACACATCATCATATGTCATCGCGATCTCTTGCTTCATATGAGATCAGACGATGGCGACTGCTGTAGTTATTCCAGTTGCTTTATTTTTTGGTTTTTATCTTCAGGAAATCACTGAAGGCTTATATCATGTTATCATGACGATCTAATGTCACAATAAGATCATAACTATACTGTGCATTTACACAGTGGCCATATTCATCTATGTAAACACATAAAAACAACATTAACATTATAGCAGACACTGTAAAAAGCTCATTCTCAGCCGCTAGACTTTTCTGACAGGGTATTCGAGTGTCATCGAGTGTCAGAATATTGTGGGACTGCTGTACAGGAGTTATTATTATGCATTACATATTTTATTTTAGCTTTTTTTAAAGCATGATGGTAAAACAGAAACGCGGTTATGAATATATTAAAACATGTGCTCGTTTGTTGTAAAAATTCGTGCATTCTAGGAAATTTTCTTACCTCTAAGTTTCGAGTGTGGTCCTGAAAAATCTCTGTTTGTAGGGCTATCTAGCCCTTCCCCTTAGCCCTACGCCTTCAAGCTAAAGAGAATTGGCACACCCTTACCCCTTCACGAGTAAGGGCTAAGGGGTAGAATTGGGATTGGGCCTTAATATTTGTAATATTTGGCATGGGTGACACAGTGGCTCAGTCACTTCACAGCAAGATGGTCGCTGGTTTGAGTCCCAGCTGATTCAGTTGGCATCTCTGTGTGGAGTTTGCATGTTTTTGGCGTGGGTTTCCTCCGCATGCTCCGCTTTCCCCTACAGTCCAATCAGATGTGCTATAGGTTAATTGAATAAACTGAATTGGCCGTAGTGTATGTGTGTGAATGAGTGTGTAAGGATGTTTCCCTGTACTGGGTTGCAGCAAAAAGAGCATAAGCTGTGTAAAAGGTATGCGGTTCATTCCGCTGTCACGACCCCTGATGAATAAAGGGATTAAGCTGAAGGAAAATGAATGAATGAATGAATGTTTGGCATATATGCAGTATTTTTGTACCACACCGGTGCTTTTAATCAAGCGAATATTTGAAGAGTTCATATAAAAAACCTCTAAATGCCATCAAAGAGTTTCTTCTAAAATGTGCCTTTTTCTCAGATTCTTGCATGCAGGTCCAGTAGTTCCACTTCTATGCTGATGAATAGGGTATTTCCATCGCCTGTACAGTGAAATAACTGAACATAACTGAGGCATTTAGAGGTTTTTGCACCTGAACTCTGCATTTGTGATTTTTTTGGTAATGGAAAAGCCAAGTGAATAAGATGTTTGAGCTCAGAAACACCACAATTTAACGTCAATAAACATTAAAGAGCAAATGTGGTTTGGTAAACATCTCCTTATGAAAAAATCCAGAAGAGGTTTGCTGAGATGCCATTTGAACATGAAATGAGGATGATCATCTATTAGGGACAATTTCACATCACAGTCAGCTCTTGTGTTTCCACCATGTGTGCATTTGTGTGTGCGTGCGTGTGTGTGTGTGTGTGTGTGTGTGTGTGGCACCGAAATGTGGTTGGTCTGTACAACACATTGAACTTTTTCCATTGATTCCTGATAAACAAACAACCCAACAATTCGCTAGCCATGAGAGCCGTTTCCACATGTTGTTTGTTTCACTGCAGCTCTACATTACTGCACAAAATGAACACCACCTGAGCTTTTATATAACTGTGTGGGAAATAAAAAGCCTGTCAAGAATACGAGTCATATTTCCTTTCAAAATTCAAAAATGCTATTTGTTTCAGTGTTTCAGTGCAAAGCTAATTCCAACTAACTTTAATGATTGCTGAAGGAAGTTCTTCAACAGAATTAGGATTTCAGTATAGACGGCAGAAGAGATGTGTGATTATAAACAGTGTGGAGCTGCTGATGAATGTGATTAAATCATCTGCTTTGAGACTATATCGTCCCTGTGCAATTTCAAGGGAAATTCTCTGGATCGGCTTTAGAAAGAGAGGTGAATCTAATTAGACATTTGAAATATAAAAGACTTACCTCCAAAGGAGAGTCGCAGAGGAACCTCTTAAACTGTGAAGGAAAAGAGGTAGAAGCGTTACTTTCAATTCATCCATATATACTGTATTTAAAAAGTATATATTGAAATGTAATACACACAAGATATGCATACAGTTGAGCACGTTTAACATGGCCTGGTATTATTTTATTTAAATAATAATAATAAGAAGAAGAAGAAGAAGAAGAACAAATCACTGGTACAACCCTTCCTACTCCCCAAGAACTTCTGTACTTATCCAGAGCGAGCAGAAGGGCTGCCAAAATCACTCTGGACCCCTCACACCCAGCACACTGCCTCTTTGAACTTTTACCTTCTGGTCGACGCTACAGAGCACTGCGCACCAGAACAGCCCGACACAGAAACAGTTTCTTCCCTCAGGCAATCCATCTCATGAACACTTGATGATAATAATTGCGAAACCAACATCACTACTTGCTATACACTTTTATACACATATACACTTATTTAACAACACACTTTACATGCCAATTTGCACGTAACAGCTGCACATATAACGTTGTATATAGTAATAAACACGTACATACACTTGTCAATTTGTATATTTGCATTCACTACTTACTTCTATTTTTTTTTAATATATTTATTATCTGTTTTTTGTCCTGTCTCTGTTATCCTGTTATATACCTGGCAATAAAGCTCGTTCTGATTCTGATTCTCCTATAGATGCTGAGAATTTTTATTGACAAGCTGTACACCAGAAAACTTGGGGCACTTTTAAATAAATCTGTACTGCCGATGTATATATATGCAGAAATATATAAAGTACTAGAGACCCAGACATTAGTAAAAGTACAAGTGCTCTATCAAAAAAGTGACTTGAGTAGAAGTTGAAGTGCTCTTTAAGCACCACACTTAAGTGGAAGTACTAAAGTATTCAACATTTTTTCTACTTAAGTATTGCAAGTGGTTTATTCTAAAATGTACTACTCAAGTACTGAAAGTAAAAGTCCAAGTATTGTGTAATGTAGGTATTAAAGAAAGCAGTCAAAAGACATCGTATTGTTTTGTTTATTTTAAATATCTTATTTTGGGGGACGTGATTAAGCAGAACGAAAAGAAACATGGCTTACAATACAATTTTTTTCTCGCGCTTGAACCACAGATCTGACTGATTATAACGGCTTTAACACACACTTTTCAAAGTTGTGAGTCACAAAAACACTCTGAAATCCCAGCCTGATCTCACGAGAAAACGTAAGTATTTTACGTTTTGACAGTTTAGTGGCTAATTCGTACAAATTCGTACGAGTTCAGTCGTACGAAATTGTACGATTTTAAAAAGGAGGCGTGGCACCTAACCCCACCCCTAAACCCAACCGTCATTGGCGGATGAGCAAATCATACTAAACTGTATGAATTAGATCGTACGAATTCGTACGAATTAGCCACTAAATGTATCCACTCAAAACGTTATTGAAACCCATTTTCGGATCGCAAATTGCCGGTTGCAAACGCTGTAAATAGAAGTTGTAAACATTCTACCGAAAGACGCTGGTCACTATGGCGCCCTCCATGCAGCAGCCAAGAAAAAGGTCTATAACTGTAACGAGTAGGGGTGTGAATTCACACTGGTCTCGTGGTTCGGTTACGATTACCATGCCATCGATTCGGTTCAATTCGATATCTTGGTGCATTTACGATGCTTTCCATACATAATTAGATTTTTTCTTCACAACACAAGATTTTTTTTATTAAAATCTATAAATATATTAATATTTATATATTATTTGTAATACAATTTTGTTTGTTAATACATTAGTAAGATATATGAACTGTACCTTTAATTTAACCTGCTCAAAGAAAACACTCTTTCAGAATGTATCAAACAAAACTCCAATACATGCACAGAAGACAGCATGAGCATTTATAGCAAATAAACTAATGTAAATATTATCCCGCTTGCTTTTTGAGCGCTGACTGGCGAGGTCTTACACCCCCTATGATTGTTTTTTGTCTTCACCTGCTCAACAGAAAGGGCTGTGTTTGGTTTTAGAAATGAAAGCGCTGTTCACCGATGGCAGGAAGAACAGCCGCGGTTACAGTCTATTTGCGCATATTACACGGCTATCACAGGTAATCCATAATAGACACAGTGGAGAAAACTCAAACCTCAGGCACGCTCATGTCTGGATCCACAAGTATCGCTTTAACAGCCAAGAGGAGAGGAAAAGTTACCTCACAAACACACCAGCGGGTGAAATGTCCAAAGTAAGAGAGACAGAGATGGAGTCTTATCGCATTTCTCCGTAGTAGTAAAATAGTGGCTCATGTGCTGTGGCTTCTTCATTGTAGTAAGAGCGTTATTTACTCGCCCTCGCCTCTTTCGCCATAGTATTCTACTGCGACAGGAGATAAATGACGTCAGTACGTAATAACCAGTTATGATCTATTACTGAACCAATATCAATCATTTTGACACCCCTAGTAACGAGTAACGATGCAGCACATACAAAATCTATTGGAGTAAAAGTATTAAACTCATTGAATATATGTACTGAAGTAAAAGTGGAAGTAGGAGAAAAAAAAAAACAATACTCCAGTACAGTAGAAGTAGTTCTACTTCGTTATTATACATCTCTGTATACATGTGTGACGAAATTTGTTTGTAACAGCAGATGGCACTCTAAGCTAGTTTTCACCAGCAGATGGAGTTCTAGATTTAAACAGCAGATGGCGATCTAGGCAAGTTTTTAACAGCAGGTGGCAGTCTAGGCTACTTTTGCCAGCAGATGGCACTCTAGGCTCATTTTTAAACAGCAGATGGCGCTCTAGGCTTGTTTTAACAGCAGATGGCACTCTAGGCTAGTTTTAACAGCAGATGGCGCTCTAGGCTAGGTGTTAACAGCAGATGGCACTCTAGGCTATTTTTAACACCAGATGGCGCTCTAGGCTGGGTGTTAACAGCAGATGGCACTCTAAGCTAGTTTTAACAGCAGATGGCGCTCTAGGCTAGTTTTAACTGCACATGCGCTTTAGATTTGAACAGCAGATGGCATTCTAGGGTAGTTTTTTTGACAGCATATGGCGCTCTATGGTGGTTTAACAACAGACGGCGCTCTAGGCTAGTTTTTAACAGCAGATGGAGCTCTAGGTTTAAACAGCATATGGCGCTCTAGGCTACTTTTTAAACAGCAGATGGCTCTATGGACTAGTTTTTAACAGCATATGACGCTCTGGGCTCATTTTTTTAAAGAGCAGATGATCCTCTAGGCTAGGTTACAGACAGCAGATGGCGCTCTATGGTGGTTTAACAGCAGATGTCACTCAAGGCTTCTTTTTAAACAGCAAATGGTGCTCTAGGGTAATTTTTTAAAGAGCTGATGATCCTCTAGGCTAGGTTTTAGACAGCCGATGGTGCTCTAGGCTTGTTTTAACAGCAGATAGAGCTCTAGATTTAAACAGCAGATGGCCCTCTAGGTTAGTTGTTAACAGCAGTTGGCACTCTAGGCTAGTTTTAACAGCAGATTGCGCTTTAGGCAATAGGCTCTAGGTTTGTTTTAACCTCAGATGGAGCTCTAGATTTAAACAGCAGATGGCACTTTAGGCTAGTTTTTAATCAGCAGATGGCGCTCTATGGTGGTTTAACAGCAGATGTCACTCTAGATTAGTTTTTAACAGCAGACGGCGCTCTAGGCTAGCTTTTAACAGCAGATGGCGCTCTAGGCTAGTTTTTAACAGCAGATGGCGCTCTATGGTGGTTTAACAGCAGATGTCACTCTAGGCTAGTTTTTAAACAGCAGACAACGCTCTAGGTTAGTTTTTTAACAGCAGATGATGCTCTAGGTTAATTTTTTAAACAGCAGATGGCAATCTAGGCTAGTTGTTCACCACAGATGGAGCTCTAGGCTCATTTTAACAGCAGATGGTGCTCTAGACTAGTTTTTAAACCGCAGATGGCACTCTAGGCTCATTTTTTAAACAGCAGATGGTGCTCTAGTTAGACGGCTAGTTTTTTTTAACCGCTGTAGGCTAGTTTTTAACAGCAGATGCCGCTGTAGGCTAGTTTTAACAGTAAGCAGTGTTGTAGGCTGGTTTTAAACCGCTCTAGGATAGTTCTTAACAGCAGACGGCGCTCTAGGCTAGCTTTAACAGTAAGCCATGTTCTAAGCTAGTTTTTAACCGCTCTAGGCTAGTTTTTAACAGAAAGCAACATTCTAGACTAGTTTTCAACCGCTCTAGGATCATTTTTAACAGCAGATGACACCCCAGGCTAGTTTAAACAGTAAGACATTCTAGACTTTTTTTCTAAGCTAGCTTTTATCCGCTCTAGGCTAGTTTTTAAAAAGCGTATGGTGCTTTAGGCTAGTTATTAACTGTACATTTGCGCATTCAGATAAATCCCACCACTTAGCTTTTATGTCCTGAGATTAACGTAAACACAGGACACTATGAACATTCTTACAATTCGCTTAGTGGTATTTGTAAGCAAGTAGAGAACAGCTGTTTGTGAAGCACACAGCGCCATCTGCTGTTAGAAATGAAGCTCAGAATCCATTCAAGAGAGAATAGCAATTCACATTGAAAATTTCAGAATCGATTTCTTGACCAATTTTTTTTTTTTTCATCACAGCTCTAACTGCTCATGTTATTGCACGCATTTTAATACTATATGCTAGACTAGGCTTAACTATAGCTTCAAAGTGTGCACATTTCTACACACTCAAAGTGAGCTTAATGCAGCATGTCTGCAAACAACATGTTGTGGTGTCCCAAACAAACAGATCAATGCTTTAAATCTTTAATTAATCTTTCAACTGTTTTCAATTCTGCTTCATTTAAGAGAGTTTAAATAAACTTGGCCCTTTAGCAACACACACAATAGTAACGTTTGTAATCACGGTGATGCAAGACATTTAATATTGTTTACTCAATTTCAAAATGAATAGCTGTTTGCTCATTAGTTAGTTTTGGCCGAAGCGAGACGGCAGTAACTGAACTTGCATTGTGGAGAAAGAAAAAAAGCAATATGTTTATTCAAGAAGGATTTAAATAGCTTCTTGCTAATGCGTCATGAGCTTTATTTGTTAAGTGATGACTGACAGCTGAATTATTGGTAGTGCGTTTCTATGTTTAGTGCACAAACAAAGACTAAAATAGCTCTTATTGCAATATTGTGATGAAGTCCAACTGAGGGTCAATACAACACACACACACAAACACACACACATACAGTATACACACAATAACAGATAAAATCCACGCACGGACATACATAAACATAAAGTGACTCAATTTTGACACATTTAATCAGTATTAAACATGTTTCCCAAGCTGCTTTGATTCAAAAAGCGAATATAAAGATTAAATGTTATTAAAAGAATTCTCAATAAGATATTTCCTAATGTTTCTCAACATTGTTTTAAGTGCAAATCTGATGTTGATATTGTGATGCACGTATTCTGGGACTGTGACATGATTAAGACATACACTGAAAAAAATTATTCAAAGATGTTCCTTGGATTTACTCAATTTTTTACGTTAAGTGGTTGTAAACAATTTATTTGGGCTGAATTTAAACAAACAAATTAAGTTGAACATTATTAAATTTAATTTGTTTGTTTAAATTCAACACAAATAAATTGTTTGCAACAGTTTTGAATGCAACACTTTTTTCAATGTACTGAAAAGAAATCCACAAACTAGTTCTGATTACTGGTAGACCATTTGCCCCATCTCCAGCTATTTATCTTCTGAATTGTAAAACTGCTCTACTCCTTAGTCATAGACTACAATCTGTGTTACACCTTTGAACGTTTATAGCAAGAATATATGTTTTCTTCTGTTGTATATGTTTTCTTCTGTTGTATATGTTTTCTTCTGTTGATCCTCTCTTAACATTCCTTCGGTCAATATGTGGATAAATCCGACTGCCATTTTCTTAACCTTAGAAAAACTGACTGATGTCTTGTGTCAGACATCTGATGATTTCTGGCATATCTGGAATTCTCTATGGGAGTTTTTGGAGAATTGATCCTGAAAGACTATTTTTATTTTATTTTTATTTATTTATTAATTTATTTTGTTGTTGTTGTTGTTGTTAATTTAATCTTTAACATTAAGCGTAAACATTAGGTGTAACTGTGTGTCCTAACAGCATGCAACATTAGGAGATACGCAGTGATAAGCAATTTGGCTGTTTGCACCAGATGAAACACGAAAGAAAATTAAATAAAGCCATTGAGAAGCACAGAATATTGCACTCACTGCACTCCACCGAAATGGTAAGGTTTATAATCAAATTAACACAGATTAAACCTCTTTAACATTATTAAATGTACATGCTGAACCACTGATAGTCAGTCGACGTTGTAAAGTTCAATTTCAAATGGTTTATTTTCAACCTGCTGCTGCTTTCAGTAGTATGGCAATAAATGTCATGTGAAATGCTATTCGAGTCTCACATTATTAGCATTTAACACTGAATAAAGCACATAAGGTGTACCTGAGGTGATCATTGTCAGTTTTCTGTTGTTCAGCTGCAAGAAATAGAAACCGTTTCTAAAATATAAATTTGAGGTGTTGGTTAGAACACAAACTCCTTTTAATATGGAGAACATTCCTTCTATCGCCTGCGCTTGCGTGGGTTTTAAACGAGGCGTACAATACCCAGTTCAACCACTAGGTGCCAAACTTACATACTGCAGTTTTAAATACATTAACTAACATTAAATAATACAACCTTATTGTAAAGTGTAACCAAAAAAAATCTCTTTTTTTATTTACATTACCCAATGCATGAAGTAGCGAATTCGTAAAGCATGTTTTATGATTTAGTACTTTTTGTACACTACTGAAAGATCAGAGAAAGCCAAATAACATAATGGATCTTAATAACTGGTGTAACCAGGCATAACAGTGAGGTTAATTGAAGTTAAACTCAAATATCTTTTGTTTTTTTTTTTGATGATCCATAAAATCACAATAAGATAAATTAATCTCATATCAAAACGAAAAACAAGATTATTTTGCTAATCCCATTGGCAGATTATTTGGCTTGTTTTAAGAAAAAAACTCACTGAATCTGGGCATATTATTTCTTAAAGCAAGACTATATTTTTGCTTGTCTAGAAAATGCTTCTTGATTTAAAAATGTTTAAATAATTGGACTAGAAAAAAGGCAAATGCAGTGTGGAGAGCAAAAATTTACTGGTATTGCTATACTTGTGGGGACATTTGTTACTAAAAGAAACACAAGGCACATACTGAAGTCTGTTTGTAATCTGGCAAAACCAGGCTCCTGTGGTTTAAAATGCTACAAAACAACAGTGAGCAGCTCCTTATTGGACAGCGAGAGGCTCGGAGAGAATTAGTCAGTAGTTACAAACTCCATATGGTGAATTCTGCATCTGCGATGTTTACAGAATAACAGTGAATGTGGGTTGGGAAATCAAGAGTGGCTCTCAAAATACAACCATTGCCCAAACAGTTTATGATGGTTTGGGTTTCGTTAAAAGTTTTGGAACACACACAATTCTCAGAGAATGGTTCTGTGTTATAGATATACTCAAAACTGTGTGACTTAAATCAACAATTGGCTATTTTGCAATGCGACTCGATGCGTTTACCTCTCCAGGCGGTTGAGTAAAAGAAGCGTAGTGTTGGGAAAGAGGGACTGGGAAAGATGGATATGAGAGTGGGGTGCGGGGAGTCGCTCGGGGGGTAAAAGCTGGCACAGACTTTGTCCTGTGTTGCCAGATACTCAACAGGGGGGGTCCTAAGCACTCTATGAGAGAGGGCAACGCAGCCGTGCAGATTTCCATTAGTCTTTATACTGATCTCCTGGAGCCTGGCAGAGAAGAGCCTGATCGAGTGCTGCTGACTTAAGTGTGGACAAGATGAAGATGCACACATGCACATACAATGCTAAATGTAGACAAGGATAGAGAAAAGAGGATGTCAAATTTATATGGCAAAATATATGGCAAATAGATACAACTTTAGGACATTATAATGCTGGAAACGTCCACAGTTCGAGTGAGCTTGTTATAAAGGTGTACATTTAAGATCTGTACTAAAGCTACTGACAAGATCTCCATGTATATTGTACAAAGCAATGATCATGATTCATTCATTTACCTTCAGCTTAGTCTCTATTTCAGGGGTCGCCACAGCAGAATGAACCGCCAACTAATCCAGCCTATGTTTTACACAGCTGATGCCCTTTCAGCCGCAACCCAGTACTGGGAATTTCCCAGGAAACATTCTCACATTTATAAACACACTCACTCACATATACATACACTACGGCCAATTTAATTTATTCAATTCACCTATGGTGCAGGTGGTAAGAATGTGGGGGGAAACCGGAGCACACGGAGGAAACCCAACACAGGGAGAACATGCAAACTCCACACAGAAATGACAACTGACCCAGCAGGGACTCGAACCAGCAACCTTCTTGATGTGAGGCGACAGTTTGTTAACATTTCTGCACTGGAGACCCCATTTTAAAGAGATCACAGGGGAGGGGGGTGGGGGTAGTTGAATTGATACATATTATTCAATGTATATGTTATATATTTCAGTTTATATGCTTAGTATGCCAATAATACTTAAACATATGTATGTAAAGGCAATTTTCAATCTGAAAAAAAAAATAAAATTAATAAAAGTAAACAAAATCAATGAAAAGAAAAAAAATAAACAAAAAAGGGGGAAAAGTATCAATTAAATTAATTAATTAAAAATAAAAAACAACAAATAAAAAAAACTGAAAGGGAAAAAACTGTATAAAAAAATAAACAAACTGGAAATTTCAAAAAAGAGAATAAAAGAAACGACAAAAGGAAGAAAGAAAGGAAAATGTTAAAGAAAAAAGCAAGAGGATAAAAGAAGACACTGAAAACAAGCAAATAATTATTGTTATCAGAAAAAGATGAAGGAAAGAATGCAAGAAAAAAAGAAATAAAAACTGAATAAATAAATAAAATAAACAAATACTGAAGAAAGAAAGAAAGAAATACTGAAGAAAGAAAGAAATACTGAATAAATGAATAAATAAATAAACATACAAACAAATACATAAATAATAAATAAATGAATAAAATAAAAAAGTAAAAAAATAATAAACAATAATAAATCAATAAATAAAATAAATAAATAAAAACAAATAAATATATAAATTAATAAAATCAAATAAACAAACAAATAAACAAATAAATAAAAAATAAATATATAAATAAAGACAATAAATGAAGAAATTAATAAAATAACAAAATAAATATATAAAAAATAAAAATAAACAATAATAAATAAATAAATTAAATAAACAAACAGACAAATAAATAAACAAAATAAAATAAACAAACAGACAAACAAACAAATAAAATAAACAAACAGACAAACAAACAAACTAAATAAAATAAACAAACAGACAAACAAACAAAATAAAATAAACAAACAGACAAACAAACAAACAAATAAATAAATAAAATACTGCAAAATAATACAAACGAGACACAAGATTAAAACAAATAAAAGCCTGAAAGGTAAAGGGTGAAAAAAAACCAACTTGCTGCATCTCTGACCTAAAACTGTTGTGATATCACAAAGCCCTCTTATTTCTCAACCTCTCCCCTCATCAATCAAATTAGAGACACTTTTCACAACTCAATCAAATCCTGGTGGGAAAAGATCCTGGCTTATTTTTCTGTTCCCCCTGAACATCTATGTTGAAAGAAAAACCTGTTATTTATCAACTACCCACAGGACAAATGTTAAAACACAAGCCTCTTTCACAGGCTTCATCCTCTCTATAGTCTTTCTTCAAATCTGTTGTTCTGAAACGCTCCAAAATGGCCTTTCGTGAAAGCAAAAATGGTGAACTCGGACCAAAAGTAGGAAGTGAAACGGCTCAGCAGGGATTTAGAGCTCTGCTCATTTGAAACCAGGCAGAACGTAGTGAACGTTAAGGGAACGGCCCCTAACGGACCATGAAGTCTACTGTTTAGATCAACCTACATCTGTCATGCATGTAATAAAGTAACTCCATACTTAATTTAACTTATTAATTTCTGGAATTATTAGACCCCCTGTATATATTTTCCCCCAATTTCTGTTTAACAGAGAGAAGATTTATTCAACACATTTTTAAACATAATAGTTTTAATAACTCATTTCTAATAACTGATTTATTTTATCTTTGCCATGATGACAGTCAATAATATTTGACTACATATCTTTCAAGATACTAGAATTTAGCTTAAAGTGTCATTTAAAGGCTTAACTAGGTTAATTAGGCAAGTTAGGATCATTGGGCAAGTCATTGTTTAACGATGGTTTGTTCTGTACACAATTAAAAACAAATATATTGATTAAGGAGGCTAATGAAATATTGAGCTTAGAATGGTTTAAAAAAATTAAAAGCCGCTTTTATTCTAGCTGAAATAAAACAAATAAGACCTTCTCCAGAAGAAAAAATATTATAGGTAATACTGTGAAAATTTCCTTGCTCTGTTAAACATCATTTGGGAAAATAAATGAAAATAAAAATAAATAAAAAGCCACAGGAGGGCTAATAATTTTGACTGCTACTGTATATCCAGCTGAAAGGAAATTAAGCAATCTCTGACACGACATTTAATATCTGAAGGCAAAAAGGTATAGTCACCCTGGAGGACTTAAAATAATAAACATTTTGCCTAATTTTCTCAACTAAAAGAGAAATTTTCTCTCCCCGCAACACACTTCTTTCGACATTTACAGATTAGAAATTATGCAAGTCACGCAATCCCCAATTTTGAATCACTGCCAGATGAAAGAAAGGTTTACAGGCTACTATTGGGGTCACCTGATTCCAAACATTTGATTTCAGATTTTGTAGATGTGTTTTTTCAAGAACTGAGTTACTCTACAGCTCATTTGAAGAATGCTTTGGAGGAGGAACTGGGTATACAGATTGAGACTGATACATGGGAGGAAAGTCTAAGTAGAATTCGTTCTTGTTCTATTGATTCCAGGCATCAGTTAATTCAATTTAAAGTAATGCATAGACTGCACTACTCAAAATCTAAATTACACAGAATTTTTCCTACCATCTCCCCTACATGTGACCGGTGTAAGTCTGCTGAAGGCTCCCTGACCCACCTTTTTTGGACGTGTCCAAAACTTTATGATTTCTGGTGTGAAATATTTAAATGGTTTTCCGATATATATGGTTTTACCATTACACCCGACCCAGAAATTGCTATATTTGGGTACTCTAGTTCTCTGATGGATCATAATGTGTCCATACAAAGCACCATCATTTATGGAATGATTATTGCTAAGAGTGTCATTCTAAAACTGTGGAAATCAGATTCTGTTCCTCAATTTAAGACATGGTTAACTTATCTTACTCAAATATTGCACATGGAAAGAGTCCGTTATGGAATTATTGATAATCTTGCTTGTAATTTTACAATATATGGCGACCATTTCTTGATCACCTAGACCAATATAATGCAGATTCTGATGCTTAAAATGCTCACTGCCCCTATTGACTGTCTCTTTGTATTTTCATTGAAACCATTTATATGCCCTAATTGTTTTTTTTAATAATAACTTTTTTTTTCTTTAATTATTTTTGTTTATCTATTTTTTACCTTTATTTTAATTATTATAACCATTATTTTCTTTGTATTATAATGCTTATTCCTTGTTTTTTTATTGTTGTGTTCTTTGGTAATAATTGGAAAATGTAAAACTAATAAAATTAATTAAATTTTTTTTTTTTAATCACAAAACTGCAAAAATCGCTAATTTCTAGGAATTACCACCACAAAATCAGTCCTTTTTAAATAGCAAAAAACACAAAAAAAGAACTAGGGGGTCTGAGAAATGGTGTTCATTTGTTCATCCTACAAGCTGACATTTATAATGCCTCTTACTCGCTGGCATTGTTTAGCAGTTACAGTGCGAAAACTCTAATGTCGGACGACTGCTTCTCACTCAAGGCTGTTTATGTTAATAAGGGAGAGATGGTCACTAGTGGTCAGGGCTTTCAGCCTCTGATAACACATACAAAGGGAGAATGTCAATCAAAGCGTTTCTGCAGACTGTTTTTATCAAGCGTGATTATAATAATTAGAATTAGTTCATGTTTACCATTAGAGGCAGATTATATTTACAAACTGTTGCACACACAACTGTGTTTAAACCCTTTATAAAAGTGATTTTTGCATAATAGGTCCCCTTCAATCCAAACACACACAGACCTTTCCATGCTATAAATAGAGCTCTGTTTTGGCACCAGGAAAGAATCTGGCGGGAGATTGTCGACTCTGGCGACGTTTTATTATTTATTAATTCCCGCAATTTACGAGCAGAAGGATTTCTTCATTTGCTGTTGGCAGAGCCGGGCCAGTTTCCAGGCCTAAGGGGGACAAAGGCCTCTCTCAGGTTACTGAGCATGTCAAGAAAGTCCATATCCTGTTCACCATCAACGTCTGTCTACGGACTCGCTGTCCTAACAGAGAGTGAGTGATAGAAGCCAGAAACAAGACTAGAAATGCACAGTCAACACAATGCAAACACAAGACTGTGGTAGTAATGAGGTGATATCTCATATATTCTTTCGTCAATACAACACTTTTCATCCACATATTTTTATGTGCATTTTGGATATGCGCATAAAAAAACAGTTGATGGAAACGCCAAGATGTGCATCAATTTTTTATATTTTGACAACTGAGTGGGGAAAACTTTATTATTATTATTATTATTATTATTATTATTATTATTATTCGGCAAGAAAAAAATGAACAAACTACAATGGAAACACTTTTCCTGAACAAATTCCTGTGTGCGCATTAAAAAAAGTGATTTTGATTTTGTTATAAGAGATCATGTGATGATAAAAATGTGTGTGAATGGACAAACTATCAGGCTGAGCACACTGTAAAACATCTGAAATGTTGTTTTGGTCATTCTAAAACGCCTTAACCTTTCAGTATTAGTGTTATTATATTATTAATGACCTCCAGAACTGTCAGGATCATCTGCGCTCCGTGTCTCACGCCTTCAAGCGCCGTCACGCGGTCATTGCATGTCAGCATTGTCTTCTAGGGCGCAAGTCATTTATTAAGTAAAGAAAAGATTCACGCAGCTTCTCATACTGCAGTAAATTCCATTTGTACTGTTGATATTTGGCGGCAATTAATTAGGAAGTGACTATTTAGTTCTCTTTAACTCGTTGGATGGAAACGCTGCTTTATTCGCATGTCTTTTATGCCATATTTCAGTTTTGCGCATACATTTTGTTCGCATCTTTGAAACATAACTATTGTAGTAATTCACCTCATTCTGGAATGCGGAAGTAAGCTCTTTTCTGTGGTCGTTTCATGAATTCGGAATCATTTGACTAGAAATGACAAGGGATAATAAATGGCATTTGGTCAAACTACTTGTACTACAAACAGAGTGTATTTACAACAAGATGTACATTTTAATATAACATTTTTTCGTTTATAAAATTGGCAAAAAAAATCATTGAAAGGGAATGAGAGTGAAAGTCTCAACTTAGACAATCAGGCTCCAATAGATAAATAGAATAAGCTCAGTATCGTGGATCCCAATTCCTCATTATAAAAAATAAAATAAAATAAAAAATAAATACAAACATATCTGTGTGTATGTATATAATAATAATAATAATAATAATCATAACAATAACAACAATAACAATAATAATTCCTTACATTTAAATAGCACTTTTCTGGACACTCAAATCGCTTTACACATTTTTGGGGGGAATCTCCTCATCCACCACCAGTGTGCAGCATCTACCTGGATGACGCGACGGCAGCCATTTTGCGCCAGACCGCACACCACACACTAGCTGGTTGGTAGAGAGGAGACAGAGTGATGAAGCCAATTATGATACGGGGATGGTTAGGAGGCCATGATGGACAGAGGCCAGTGGGCAAATTGTAGCCAGGATGCCAGGGTTAAACCCCTACTCTTTTTTGTTTTTTTGTTTTTTTTGTTTGTTTTTTTTTTTAAGGACGTCCTGGGATTTTTAACGACCACAGAGAGTCAGAACTTCGGTTTAACGTCTCATCCGAAATACGGCGCTCACTGAGCAATATAGAGTGCCCTTCACTATACTGGGACATTAGGACCCACACAGACCACAGGTTGAGTGCCCCCTGCAGGTATCACGAACATCATTTCCGGCAGCAACCAAGCTTTCCCATATGGCCTCCCATCCAGTTACTGACCGGGTGCAGCCCTGTTTAGATTTTGTGGGCAACATGTAAGTTGCAGAGAGCTAGCTGCCGAAAGCTATTTCCGTTTATATATATATATATATATATATATATATATATATATATATATATATATATATATATATATATATATATATATATATATATATATATATATAAATAAATAAACAGATCCCCATATTTTGCTTTTGCATTATTATTTATAATTACATAAAAAAATTTTAGCAAAGTGATTTTTAGCGACATTTTTAGTAGTTTGAATGTATTTATTGTCTGGGTCAGTTGAGTTACAGTACAAAAATCAGTAAAAAGCTAATATTTATTTCATGGATTGATTTTTGTTTATTCATTCATTCATTTTCTTCTCAGCTTAGTCCCTTTATTAATCTGGGGTCGCCACAACGGAATGAACCACCAACTTATCCAGCATGTGTTTAACACAGCGGATGCCCTTCCAGCTTCAACCCATCTCTGGGAAACATCCATACACACTCATTCACACTCATACACTATGGACAATTTAGCCGTCCCAATTCACGTATACAGCATGTCTTTGGACTGTGGGGGAAAGCGGAGCACCCGGAGGAAACCTACGCAAACGCAGGGAAAACATGCAAACTCCACACAAAGATTTTTGTATATTTTGTATATTATTTCAATATATTGTTTCAAACTACTAAAATGTCAACAAAAGTTTCTTTGTTAAACTTTTTAAACATCGGAGAAGATATTAAGGTCATGTAATGTTAATTCAAAATGTAAATAAATTGAAAAACAGCCTTGAATCACAAAATAAGGAAACTAAATTCATATTTTTAGAGCATATATCATTTAAGTATATTTGCAGTGAAAAAAGCTGCCTTGTAATATCTATTTAAAACAAGTTCCTACTTAAGGAATGATGGCAGAACATCCTAAATGAAAATAAATCTACAAATTATGTTTCCATGCGATATATAAAAAATGTGGAGTCCTTTCAAAACAAAAGTTACAATTGACAAATCAAAGGTCGGCATTTAAACAGATCCAGTAAAACATTTATAATCTTCCAAAAGCTGAATTTTTTAAATAAATCATTCAATACATCAAAGCATTTTGTCCCTCTCTACATACTTCAGTTACATCTTCACTGTATTTATGACCTGCGTGTCATTGCTCAGTGCAGGTTGGTATTGTTACAGTATAACAACTAATGCTTTTTTCAATCACTCTTTATATAGAAAGAATTCAATTTCTCTTGGCCGCCCTTTGTCCTCCTGACAATGTTTTAATAGCATAAAAACTCTCTACAAGATTCCTAGCCGGCGAATGTTGCTTCTTTTCTGACACATAATTAAGTTATGGCCGTGTTTCACAGAGCAGGGTGTGTGCTTGAGGCCCGGACCAGACTAAGACTGAAATAACACACAGTAGAAGCCCACTTGTTTTACCCACTTACATTTCTACAGATCCACCAAGTCCTACCTCACTCTCTATCAAAACACAGGTGAATTAATGGTTACACATATTTTTATAAAAACACTATATACCACACAGATAAAAAAAAAAATGAATAGACACACACAACATTACAGGCTTAAAATCATTTCTACCTGCCTCTGTAATGAAATACTATGGGATCTTACTGATAGACTCAAGATCATACATTTCTACCACCGTGCAACTGTTACCAAACTCAAGATACTGCTTAGACATGCAATGCTCTTTGAGGAATTAATTTAAATGTCTAGCCTCAGATTTTGCTCCTCACCACAGGATATTCTTCAGTTTCTTCATTTATACACTAGAGTTCTGGCAGATTCACTATACTGTAAGCGCAACACAGCCAGGGCATTCAACACCGGTATTGTTAAAAAAAAAAAAGTTAATAAATAAAAACAATACACAAAACCTCACCACATCAGTAGCCTTTTTTTCCTCAAGTTAAAGCCCGAAAAACTATAGTTTTATTTACTATCTTATGACATTAACTTTAATTTTATTAAAATACCATTTATTTCAGAAATTATTCTTTATTATGATTATATATTGTTTTTAATATCACCATTTTTGTCAATGCTAATTATAATCCTAATTTAGAAATTCAAAGATCTTATAAAAAACATGTTAGTAAGTGAGCAAGGAAAGTAAGCAAGTGTGCAAGTTAAGTAAAAATTAAGTAAAGTAATAAAGTAAAAGTGAAGGTAAAAGTAAAGTATGCAAGTAGGTAAAGGAAGTAAGGTAATTAAAGCGAAGTAAGTGAAGTAAGCAAAGTGAAGTAAGTGAAATGAATAAAGTATGTAAGTAAAGAAAGGTAAGTGAAGTAAGTAAATTAAGTATGTAAAAAAAGTATAGTCAAGTCAAGTATGTAAGTAAAGAAAGGTAAGTAAGTGAAGTAAATTAAGTATGCAAAAAGTATAGTCAAGTCAAGTATGTAAGTAAAGGTAAGTAAGTGAAGTAAATTAAGTATGTAAAATAACTAAAGTAAGTTAAGTGAAGTGAGTAAAGTAAATAAAGTGAAATAAATTAAGTATGTAAAGTAAGTGAAGTAAAGTGAAGTGAGTAAAGTAAATTAAGCACATACGTAAAGTACATAAAGTAAGTAAAGTGAAGTAAAGAGAGTAAAGTAAGTAAAGTGGTGTGAAGTGAGTAAAGTAAAGAAAAGTAAAGAAAGGTAATTAAGTGAAGTCATTCAAGTACGTAAAAGTAAGTAAAATAAAGTGAAGCAAATTAAGTACGTAAAGTAAGTGAAGTAAAGTAAAGTAAAGTAAGTAAGTAAGTAAAGTGAAGTGAGTAAAGTAAGTAAAGTGAAGTGGAGTAAAGAAAGTACATAAAGTAAGTGAAGCAAAGTAAGTAAAGTGAAGTGAAAAAAGGTAAAGTTAAGTACATAAAGTAAGTTAAGTAAAGTAAGTAAACTACGTGAAACTAAGTGAATTAAGTACGTAAAGTATAGCAAAGTAAGTAAAGTGAAGTAAAGTAAAGTAAGTGAAGTAAAGTATGTAAATTAAGTAAGTACGTAAAGTGAAGTGAAGTAAAGTAAAATACACTAAATAAAGTAAATTTACTTTCTTTACTCACAGTAAAGTGAGTAAAGAAAAGAAAAGTAAAGTAAGTAAATTAAGTACGTCAAGTGACGTAAAGTACGTAAAGTAAGTACGTAAAGTAAAAGTAAAGTAAGTAAATTAAGTAAGTAAGTAATGTAAGTAAGTAAGTACATAAAGTAAGTGAGGTAAAGTGAAGTAAGTAAATAAAGTACAGTAAGTAAAGAAAGTAAAAAAGCAAACAGTAAAGTCAGGAACGTAAGTAAGGAAAGTAAGTAAAGTATAAGCAAGTACCTGTAACTAGGTAAAAGTAAGTAAATACAATAAATACAACAAGTAAACAAGTAAGGAATTATTTTTTATTTTTTTTTGAGAATCAGCCAATGAGACCTTTGTGAGTTAGTGAGCATGTAGCTTCAGCTTATTGTGTTGTGAGTTTCATGCAGTTGTGAATGAGTTATGTACAGGTCAGTACCTCGCTCTCACTGCACTCGTGTGGAGCGTCGCCGTGAACCGTCATCTGGTAGCGGGCATAGAGCGCCGCTGACTGCTCGTATGATGCCATGAAATCCGGCTCCTCAAAGCTGACCGGCACTAGCCTCACCTTCAGAATGATGGAGGGAGGGATGATTAGAGGGAGGAGAACAAACGGCATGAAGGACAAGATGAGTTAAGAGGAGATAAGAGGAACAATAGAAAATGGGAAATAAATGAAGCATGATTGGTGGGAATAGAAATGAGAGAATGACGATAATAAAAAAAAAACAAAGTGTTGATAAAAGAGGGAGTGGTTAATGCAGAAATAACAATGTAATGATTTAAACAGCACTGTAAACATCAGATGTTCAGTGTTTTGGGTTCATATTCACTGTTCTTACTGCAACTCTTTGGTCATAAATGAACTACACTACAAATGCTGGGTTCTACACAACTGATTTGTGTTAGGACAACATAAAGAAATTAAGTTAAATTAGTTTTTACTAATTTAAGTGGACATAAACCAATTAAGTGGTCTATAAAAACTTCAAGAATTGAGTTGATTTAGCTCATTTTAAATAAGTACTTTAAACAACTGTGTGTATTTTAAATGTGATCCATATCAGACAGTGGTAATAACAACACATTTGAAGCAATTCATTCACTTTTTGATTTAGTGCTTTATTTGTGTGACTGTACGATCTCATTTTGAGATTTATTGATCATCGCCCAATGACGATTGAGTTTAGGAATGGATTTTGAGGGCACACCTCCAGTTCATATGAATAAAATAGTATGAATTTATCCAAAGTAGACACACTCAAAAAATTACGTTTGCTGTTTGTTCAAACTACTTATTTAAAATGAGCTGAAAAAAACACAATGCTTGAGGTTTTGGGACAACTTAATTGTTTTATATTCAATCCACTTCAATTTTGAAAAACTCTTATGTTAACTTAATTTCTTCATGTTATCCCAACACAAATAGAATGTGTGGAATCCAGCATATTTTTTTTAGAGTATCATTATGTGATTGGGATGTCTAAACAGGTGATGATCATTCATATTCACCGAAAAATCCAAGAAAATTCCAGCCAGATCTCACGAGAAAAGGTTAGTATTTTATGTTTTGTCAGTTTAGTGGCTAATTTGTACGAATTCATACGAGCGAGTCGTACGAATATGTATGATTTTTAAAAGGAGGCGTGGCACCCAACCACGCCCCTTAACCCAACCGTCATTGGGTGATAAGCAAATCGTGCTAAATTGTATGAATTAGATTGTACGAATTCATTCGAATTAACCACCAAATCAAAGTTACGAACTGCCGTGAGATTCGAAATTAACAATTTAACTGAATATTTACACAACTCATTTTGATGAAATTAGAAAACTCAGTGTGTATGCACATGTTTGTCTTAAACTCACATACATTTCATTTGATTAATTAAAATACATTATGATCCAAGAATAAATGAAGCATGCAGCTGACTGTCAGTTTTGCATATGAAAGTGGTTTGGAACAGAATTAAACTTGCTAGATTCAATGTATTTCTAGCTGTTCATAATGAGATAAGCAAATTGGCATACTGACTCTCAGGATTGCTACTGGATTATTAGATTTTTTAACAAACTGTAAATATGAACCCAAAATATCTTATTCTTTCCTTTTAATTCAGCATTTTACAATTGCTTCCAAGTATTTTAAAGACAGTTACTAAGTCTGTCTCCAATACAATACTGGCTAATAGTACACTGTAAAACCCAATAAGTTAATGTAACTCAAACCGTTTGAGGAAACCGAACAAACCATTTAAGTTCAAAAACTAATCCTACTGAGTACTGTGAACTTGCTCCATTTAAGTAAATGAAGCAATTTGAGTACTGTAAAACCCTAAAATTTAAGGTAACACAAACCGTTTGAGGAAACTGATTGCTACAAACCATTAGAGTTAAAAAAACTAATCTATATGAGTACTATAAAACCCAATAAGTTAAGGTAACTCAAACCGTTTGAGGAAACCGATTGCTACAAACCATTTAAGTTGAAAAGCTAATCCTAATGAGTACTTTGAACGTACTCCATTTGCGTAAATGAAGCAATTTAAGCACTGTAAAACCCAATAGGTTGAGGCAACTCAAACCGTCTGAGGAAACCGATTGCTACAAACCATTCGAGTTAAAACTAATCTATATGAGTACTGGGAACTTACTCCATTTAAGTTGAAGTAATAAGGTGTTTAACTCATTACCTTCAACATTGAGTTTAAAACTCTTTTTAAATGAGTTGAATTAACTTTCAGTCAATTTTGAGTTAACTACACTCAATTCATTTGATAATGTTGACTGTTGGGTTTTACAGTGTAATGATCTTATTATTAGTCTGATTAGGTTAATTACAGTTTTTAAAAGTAAAACTGGACTGAAAACCATGTCCAGACATGATCTGCTTCTCTTTACACTTAAAAACATGCAACACGTTTCTATGTTAGCAAAGGAGAATTGCATAAAAGGTAATGTGTGTTATGGAGGATGGATGTTGGGGAATGGGGGGGCTGAAGGTGAGGCTGGTGCACTGCGGCCGTAAAGCTCAGCTCAAGGCTAAAATCACATGGACTCAAACTCAAACAGACTGTCAATAAACCTGATGAACTACAGATTAACACTGTGCAGAGAGGTCAGGTGGTTTAGTCCCTTGACTGATGAAAAAAAAAAAAGCCACCAAATCTAAGCTTGCTCTATCTCTTCCGATGTATAATGCACAATAAAATCAGCAGTCTGAAGCAAAAATAATACACTGTAGAAAGTGATTAGTTACTTTGAAAAGTGAGTTAAGCCGTTGCCTTACAAGTGACAAGTTGACTTCACTTTGAAAAAATTGAGTAAACCCATTTTAACTTGAAACCCTTAAGTTGACTCCACTTCATTCATTCATTCATTCATTCATTCATTCATTTTCCTTCAGCTTAGTCTCTGACATCAGAGGTTGGCATAGCGGAATGAACCACCAACTACTCCAGCATACGCTATATGCAGCGGATGCCCTTCTACCCGCAAAAACACCCATACACTCTCACATTCACACATCACTCTCATACACTACAGCCAATTTCGTTTACTCAATTCCCCTATAGAGCATGCGTTTAAACTGTGGGAGAAACCGGAGCACCCAGAGGAAACCCAGGGGCAACATACAAACTCCACATAGAAATGCCAAGTGGCCCAGCCAAGGCTCGAACCAGCGACCCTCTTGCTGTAAGGCGACAGTGAGTGCTAACCACTGAGCCACTGTGCTGCCCAGTTGACTTAACTTGATTTTTTTAATTAAGTACATAGAGCATGTACTTGATAATTAGAAGGTAACAGGCTTGCTCACTTTTTTTAAGTAACGTCAACTAATCGCTTTTTACAGTAGTAAGGCATCAATCACATGACCCACACAAACAATTCTTGGTAAACTTTGTATAAATTTTTAAGAAAATAAATAAGTGAGAGCAGAATATATAGCAAACAAGCATATATAAAAATATAACACCAATCAATCTAACCCAGGGATGGGCAAACTCGATCCTGGAGGGCCGGTGTCCCTGCATAGTTTTGCACCAACCCTAATCAAACACACCTGCTTGTAGCTTTCTAGTGATCTTGAAGACACTAATTAGGGTGTTCAGGTGTGTTTGATTAGTGTTGGAGCAAAACTCTGCAGGGACACCGGCCCTCGAGGATCGAGTTTGCCCATGCCTGATCTAACCCCAAACCAAAAAAAAATCCATGCACAGATTTCTAGATACTCCACACCAGTGGTTCCCAAAGTGTGGGTCGGGACCCCTCGGGGGCTCGTAGGTCTATAAGGGATCGCTTAGTGATTCCCCAAAAAATATATATTTTTTTTAAACTATTAGAAATAACACACTTCATCCATAACCTACAGAAGATAAAAATAGTAGTTAATAGTTACATTAAAAACAACATGCATATAAAAAGCCATCAGCCTTTCAATTTTATTTTTCATTCGACTGTCAACCCTGGGGATTTAACATTATATAAAGACACAGCAATAATGTCAGAGGCAGCGGATTGATTTTATGGCACCACATTAAACTTAACATTAAAACATTGAAAATAAATACAGGCCACGACTGAACATGAAGGATGGTCTCCGAGATGAGGTCTCCAAAATTACACCAAGATTAGACTTGGGCCTATTAGTGTGTGTGCGCCGTTGTGTGCAACTTTTGTATATTTATAAGCACCTAAGAGGATAGTGGGGGTCGCAAGTTACTGGTATTGTTATTTTTGGGGGTCGCAGGCTGAAAAGTTTGGGTGCCCCTGCTCAACACTACCTTTTTGTTGTACTTTATGCTCATTTGTGTGACACAAACACATGACCAAAAAATAAAGGGCGTTGGCACTTTAATTCAGGTCTCTTCATCAACTGCTGTCCTTTAGCTTATTTTCTTTTACATAAATAATGATAAATAATAATGAAATGCCACACATAGTAGTAATAAAAACAAGAATTGCAAATACAAAAACCTGAGGCTGTATTAATAGTAGAAATTAAATATTTATTATTGGCATCTATGGCTTCATGAGGAATATCTATGGAATCTTTTCATTCCACAAAACTTTGTTATACACTGTACAAAATGTCCGTAAGCTAGCAGTTTTCCACATTTTGTGGTTCGTGTTTTTATTTTTCCCCATTTATTTATGCTTTTGAATTCCATTATCTTTCTTCCAACAACTTTTAACCTTGAAAAGTTGGAAAAGGTGAATTTTATGAACATTTTTAGTAGTATAAAGTGATACATCGTCTGGGTTGGTGATTTATATTACACTACAAAAACCTTGTAATAAACAACCACCATATTTTCTGTTATTTTGCAGACTTATTTCTCTCTATATTATTGCTTACACATTCTATTATTTCAAACTACTAAAATGTCAATAAGAGTCCCTTTGTCAACTTTTGATGTTGAAAATTAAACTCTACAGTTTAGCAGAGCAGAGATCAATATCCCATAATGCAATTCACAACCATAAATAAACAGACTTGTGAATCACAAAAGACCAACCGAGGCTCATTCTGATTACGTAACGCTGTATACATTTCTGGAGAGCGCCAAATACGTCCCAGGAGGTACGTTTTTTTGCAGTTTTTGTTTTCGCGAATCCACTAGAGGCCGCTGTGTATGCTTTTTCAGATCTCGAATTTCTCTCGCGAGTGCCATTCATGTTTGCTGTTCTCACGTAAATCCACCAGAGGCCGCTGTTGACTGACTGACTGACCAATTTACCCACCCCCCTCCTTCCCTAAACCCTACCAATAGTGTTTTCAAAAGCAAACCGACAGTTGCAATGCAGAAAAAAAAATCCCTTGCCTAATTTTTACCACGTTTTCAGATTTTACCACATTCTCACCCTGTTATTTACTTGTTTGTTTAATTTTTTTGCTTCTGCTTTTGTCTTACCCACTTTCTGGAACCGTTCGCCGGACTCAAACCTCGTCATGGTCAACTCCTCTCTACATTTCAAGTCCACCAACGTACATGGTGAGCTACTGGACAAACTGGTAACAGCAGGAAAGCTGTCCATGCGGAGGTTAGCGCTCAGCTGGTAAGTGCGAAAAGGAATGGCATCATATGTGCAATACTTTTGGCTACATAATTCGCCATCTCTAGAAATGCATACAGGGCTATGTGTTCAGAATGAGCCTATGTTTCAAAATAAACTGTTCATTACACATTTTTAAAGTGTAGTTTAAAGCTAAGCTAAGAAAAGCTAAGAAAGCTAAGCTAAGAAAAATGAATTGTGTTGATTGAAAAGTTCATTGAGAAATCAAAAAAGCTTTTCCAGTGAAATCACAGAAAAAAAAAAATGAAGTTGTTCAGTTTTAAAGAGTATATTATGAGCAAAAGCCAACAAACAACATTCAGTAATGGTAGAGGGGAGATGCTTGACTAAAATTGCTAGTTTGTTTTTTTTTAAAAGGAAAAGAGAAGGAAAAATACCCGTGTAAGAACTTAAAAATCTCAACAGCAACAAACTCCTTTTACATGGACACCTGTAGAAACACTGCCTACTCATGAGTGCGGATGAGAGCATTTTCCTCATTTCCTTTCAGCTTTTCTCTCTCTCCCTCACTCTCTTTTCAGGATTATATTCATACCGTTTCATGGAGTTTCCATGGCTTACCTCCAGCTTCTGAGTTCTTTAGCCTTCCCTCAGTTCCTGTCTGTTTGCTTTCTGCTTGCTATTAAAGGAACACTACACTTTTATTTTGGAAATAGGCTCATTGTACAACTTGCCTAAGACGCTCAACAGTTGAGTTTCACTATCTTTGAATGCATTCAGAAGATTTCCAGGTCTGATATAAGCACTGTTAGCTTAGCTTAGCATAAATCATTGAATCGGATTAGACCATTAGCATCTGCTCAAAAAAATGTTTGAAAAGAGTTTCATTAATTTTCCTATTGAAAGATTTGCTCTTCTGTAGTTACATCCTGTAGAAAGATAGACGGAAAATAAAAAGTTGCTATTTTCTAGGTGAAGCTATACTCATTCCAGTGTAAAAGCGGATTTATACTTCTGTGTCTGGTGATCGGCGTGACCCTCAGCGCTTGTCTTGGCATAGTTGTGCATTTTTACTTCTGCGTGTGGTCTGTGTTGCTCTGCAATAACACTTCCGAAACACTAGCTGGCAGTATGTTTTTATGTTTCTTCACTTGTGCTTTATGTTTTCTGAACGCTACAAGTAGCTAAAACTCGTTTATTCAGAGGCGGAAACTGGCAGGCGTCCAACAACATTAATTATAAAGTAAGCACAAAACATAAGATTCCATGTGGAGCTCCTTTACGGGACTTGACGCTTGTAAACACTCACTCCATCTGGCACGCAGCTCTCAACACCGCCCATACTCATCACTGGTGCCAAGCTGACCAATCATAGAGCTTGCACTACGCTTTGTTGCGACATATAGTTACATTTTTTGAGAGGTGCGCGTCAGCATCGGCCACGACGAGGGCTATGCGACCGAGTGAAGGCTGCGCCAGACCATTCGGTACGCTTGACGCAGAAGTATAAATCAGCCTTAAAGGGCACCTACTGTAGGTTACCCCTTTTTCCAGATTTAATACAAGTCTTTTGTGTTCCCAGAATGTGTCTATAAATTTTCAGCTCAAAACACCCATCAGATTATTTATTATAGCAGTCTGAAGTTTCTGTTTTGTAGCTGGTAAATCCTTGTTGCTGTTTTTTTGTACTGGGCCTTTAAGGCTAGTCCTCCCCGCCCACCGTTCCCACGTGCCTGTCATCATGACTCAATCGCCGCCCTCGGCTGCCTCAGGAAGCAGATCTCACATAACGTGTGTGAGAAATACTACGGTAAGAACTTTAACAATCAGTATTTGATTAATTTTTTTGTGGAGTTGCAACAATGAGTCACACACAATGTCGTTACAAAGATCACGCACACACACAGCGAGGACACACACAGCGCGTGCGTTTATCTTTGCACTTTTTTTGCACGCAAATATGACAGAATACAGGTTAATCTCCACTGCTGTATGGATATCTGTTATTCTAATGTACAAAATAAACCTGATGTAACGTCCACAAACCGGGATTAAAGCGTCTTTTATAATTGTTCTGACACGCGGCTGTGCTGATGAAGTAAAGCTAAGATAAATCGATGTAATTCATTACACACATGCTCTGTTTTAAAATATTTTAAACTTGTGAAACTCACTCTTGATCACATTTGATGATGATTGATGATCCTAGCGAACTGAACAGACCTTTTATTCCTGGTTGCTTTGCGCTCGTCCTGTCTTGTTGATATGATCATATGTGTTACAACGGAGACATGTTAATGCGCGCATGTCAATCAATATTGGGGGGCGGGGGGACCGCACTCCTACGTCAAGTTGTGGTCGGTCTGAAAATCGATCCAATTGGTCCACCGTTTTTATGCTGTTAAATTTGAAAAAAAGGACTGGGTGTGTTTATATCAGCCCAATATGACGGTCTATACACTATACCTACCTATATGTCTGTCCAAACAGCTTTAAAAGTAGATTTTTCACCGTAGGTGCCCTTTAATAATCAATGATTTGATTACCATGATATGTACCATGGCTGCCGCAGGAGCAAAGATATTATGGCGCACTTTTACATTGTTCCCTCGCTAGAAATTATTTTCAGGCACTGCATAATATCATTGCTATTACTACATACCAAAACTCTTTTTGAGCAAGATGCTAATGGTCTAATCCGATTCAATGATTTATGCTAAGCTAAGCTGCTACACTAAACAAGTTCTTGAGTTTTTTTTTTTTGGGGGGGGGGGGGGGGGGTTACTTAATTGTTCTATGTTCAATCCACTTCAATTAGTCAAAACAATTAAGTCAACTAAATCGAGACAACGAGAACATTTTATCAGTGTTAAGAATGATGCTGTTTAACTCTAGGACACTTGAAAAAAAAAAGCCAATTTCCAAAAACAATAGTTGAGTGTTCCTTTAAAGTCATTGCACTGCCGTTTCTTTGCTTTAAGTTAAACATTTTGCTTTTATTTATACCTCATGTCCACTACGGCTGTGCGATTAATCGAATCGCAATTGCTATTTGAAATGCTGCGATTATCTAAAAATCGCAAAAGGCTGCGATAAGAAATATATATGCATTATATAATTTCCCCCACCCAGAGCAAATGCATGACTGCAATCTGTGTATGACAGTCTTACCAGCCAATTGAATGAGCACATTTTCGTTCTGCCCAATAAGAATTGCACAACAGAAATATGCGGAACGCCCATAATAAAACAAACAAACAAACAGGAAAGTGTGGACATGTGGGCTGATGGCTTCAGCCTCTTCAGAAGCATTAATAAACAAATCATCACCTTGGAATTAATTATAAGGTTCTATCTGCGTTCTGAATGACTGAGTTATTGAGCTTCAAAGTTTTGGCATTCCATATAGCAAACAATACGTGCGTAACAGTTGTCTTTCATACATTAACATGACAGAGACCCTATACTCTACATGTAAATTATCTAAATTCTCTTACATTTGCAAATTGGGGTAAAAAAACAGGTCAAATGCTAATACAGTAGAACCTTCTAATTCAAAAAAGACATTTTTCTCTTGGAATTATAAGGCTCTATCTGGCAGATCATTCATTGAAGTATTACTTATCAAGACATATAATCACAAAAACTGTTTGAGAAAGTAAAATGTTTGCTTTCTATAACATTATTTAATGTTTTAGGATGAATATTTTTTCTTTTTCAAATTAAACACACAAGGCTGTGCTAAATATTTTGTCCAGTGCAGATTTTAATTTTAATATTCTAATATTTATTGAATTTTATGCTTTATATTAACTATTGATATTTATTTATTCAATTATGTCCCATGAATTAAAAATTTGACCTTCATAACTTATTCAAATTTAAAGAAATTAAATTTGAGAGAAATTTAGACACATTAAAATTTTAAAGAAAACAGACAATGAGCAAATGAGTTTAAACACTAAAAAAAAGATTCACTGACTATAGATATATATATATATATATATATATATATATATATATATATATATATATATATATAGATATATATATATATATATATATATATATATATATATATATATATATATATATATATATATATATATATATATATATAGATATATATATATATATATATATATATATATATATATATATATATATATATATATATATATATATATATATATATATATATATATACACACACACACAAATACAAATATTTCACATTTAATATATAAATTTTTTAATAACCATGTCTTTTTCAACAATTTAAAATGTAACTTCTCATCTCAATGTCAAAAAATGCTTCTAAATCATCATATTTACACACAACTTTTCAGTTTCAGGTTTCTTCTCAGTTCTGTGTGGTGCAGCATTATTTAGCCGACTCTAATTTTGTGTTTCTTTCTGGTCTTTCCCGCTGTCAACAGAGCAGTCCGGTGGAATGATAAAGAAAGCTGATCCTGACTGGTTCTCATGTGTGCATTCGAAATGCTGATTAGCTTGGCTCTATAAGGTTCTTTCTGTGAGCCAGAGTTCAACTTTGTAGATAAAACCTTTTTTGTTTTTTAAATAAACGTCTTAAAATGTAAACAACTTTTAAAAAAAAACATTACATAATGTAAATAATTTGTTATTTGATAAAAATATGTGAATAACTCAATTTTGACAAAAATGTCAGATAGAACCTTATAATGCGAAGGGGACGAAATTCATATAAATGAAAAACAGCATGTCGGTAATATTGGAATATTTTGGTTTCAAAGTTACAGAATTGTTGCCACAGCATAAGGAAAGACAACAATCAGCACCTAAAAAATCTCCACAGCCAGATATATTGCTAAAAAGGTGAAAAGACAACTGAAACAATTGCCAGTAACAGTCAATCTAGTAGCAAGCAACAGCAAAGTACAATTTCAGAGTTGTTTGCGGCTGTTACACCATATGACAAAGCATCACGAAGGCACCAGGGGATAACTAATAACTTACTACTGTTTTTCTAGAGAAAAATTTGTGTTCAATTTCTGAATGTTTATTAACAAATTTGAATAGAGGTTGGAATAAGTTAATATCTTTTTAGTTCCTTTTTTTGACTCACTGCCTTTTAGCAGTAAGAAGCTACGATACAGAATATTAAACTGAAGCTTGACTACAAAATTAAATTGCAAATCAAAATAAATAAATAAATAAATAATAAATAAATAAAAATAATAATAATTTTTTTATAAATAAATAAAAATAAATTAATTAATTAATTAATTAATATAAAAAATAATAATAAAAACAAATTAAAAACAAATCGCAATATCTGTTAAAAAATACATAAAATAAATAAACAAACAAATAAATCACAATTAGATATTTTCCCCAAGATCGCACAGCCCTAATGTGCCCCTATCATAGGCCGTTTTGATCCATGCATCAACTGTACACACATTTCTCCAAATATAATTATTTTAAAGACTAAAATAAGAGCGTGGCCATGTCAAAAGTGCTCAACGGGCCCTCAGCTTTGGATCCCCTGACCTGGTTCTCGCTTGGTTTGTCAGGTGGGTCCTTGTGAATGGCCATCTGGTAGAGTTTGTACACTTGGTATGAGGCGTCAAACGAAGCTTTGAACTGTGGACTGGGAGGGTTGGAGCGCACCAGCCTCACCTTCAACATGAGGATGAGCGTCAGAGGGTCAAAGAGGAGAAAAAAAACAACTCTTTCCAAGAAACATGCCAAGAAAAGGTTATAGTACAGCACTGGAGGAAAACAGTGAGCATGGAACATCTTGTGATTTGGAATGGAAACAGAATAAAGAGTCGAATATATGCATTTCATTTCATAGCATATAGGTGAATCTATAGGGAAATGGGTCAAAAACATGTCAGGCCATATTTTGGTTAATCCATTTGCAATAGGGCTGCACAATTAAGCCTGTAACGATATCTGTTTTTGTTGTAAGATATATTGCTCCAAAATGTACCAGGATAAACGATATTATTGTCATTTTAAGACCATTTTATACCACTTATTATAAAATGCTAGAAGGACAATATAACAGCATCATAATGCATGGCTCCCCCAAGAACACATCATATTTTATTCTTAAGAATATTTTATTTAAATATAGTCATTTTAACTATTTAATAATGAGGTTTTGGAATCAGAATGTGAACACTAATATCCTAAACAAATAAATAATAATGTTGTTAACATTTACACAGGTAAAGAGTAACAGAGGCTGTGATATCTGCTACCAGATCTATCTTCAGTTGTCAGGCACCAACATGAAAATATACTATAGTAAATCCTACAGTGCTTATTAACCATACTGACACTGACACCTACGATAGAGATAGCGATGTTGCACAATCAGCTAAAATGTTGCTAGAATTGGTTTATATGTATATGCGATATATATTGTATCACCAAAAATGATTGAGGTCATGTAAATAAAGATTTATTTACTTGTTTATACAATTTATATATAAAGACTGTACACTACCTGACAAAAGTCTTGTCACGTAGCTGAGTTTTAGGAACAGCAAATAATAACTTGACTTCTAGTTGATCACTTGGTATCAGAAGTGGCTTATATGAAAGGCAAAGGCCTCTAGATTACGCTTATTTACCAAAATAAAATATGATCATGCCTTGATATTTAGGTATTTAATTAGGACAGTAAGGTCTGACTTTGCTTAGACTAAAGTCTTGTCACTTAGAAATAATCTCCAGTATAGAATATAAAGTCATGGTGCAGTGGAGAAAGAATGAATATTGTGTCTGACTCCATCATGAGCTTGGAGGACTGCATCCATACATCTCTGCAATGACTCAAATCACTTATTAATAAAGTCATCTGGAATGGCAAAGAAAGCATTCTTGCAGGACTCCCAGAGATCATCAAGATTCTTTAGATTCATCTTCAATGTCTCCTCCATCATACCCCAGACATGCTCAATAATGTTTATGTCTGGTGACGGGGCTGGCCAATCCTTGAGCATCTTGACCACCTTTGCTTTCAGGAGCTTTGATGTGGAGGCTGAATTATGTGAAGGAGCGCTATCCTGCTGAAGAATTTGCCCTCTCCTGTGGTTTGTAATGTAATGGGCAGCACAAGTGTCTTGATACCTCAGGCTGTTGATGTTGCCATCCACTCTGCAGATCGCTCACACGCCGCCATACTAAATGTAACCCCAAACCATGATTTTTCCATTACCAAACTTGACTGATTTCTATGAAAATCTTGGGTCCATGTGGGTTCCAATAGGTCCTCTGCAGTATTTGTGATGATTGAGATGCAGTTCAATGCATGATTCATCTGAAAAATCTACCTTAGACACTTTTCCAAATAGAAGTTCAACTAGAAGTTATTATTTGTTGCTCGTACAACTAGTATCAACGACAAGACTTTTGTCAGGTAGTGCAGTGTTATCTTCCAGTACATATAATTATAAACATTTTTGGACTCCCCAAAGAAACAAAGCACTATTGCTCTACTGTATTTACTGTATCTATACTTTCAAACTGCTTATATTTCATACATAATTCACACCCAAAATAATCCCAAATCAGTCTAAATAAATAAAGTCTTTCCTAGCTATTCAAGCTAGCTGATGTAATTGTATTTATATCGCAATAAATATTACAGAAAAACTAAATATCGTCATATTTTTCCAATATCGTGCAGCCCTAATTCCCAATAATGTAATAATCCAATTGCGCATGTGTTTTTGTAAGATTCACTCAATCATCTACAAATCAGTGGTCCTAATTTTAAAGGTTTAAATACAGACCCCAGCAAGAGGAGGAAACATTTTTAAAATGGAATAAAAAACACATATTCAATATATTATTCAATTGTTTGGGTGAGATTCAGCATGAGTTCAGCAGGAAAACATGAAATATTGCATGCCCAGGATCAAATTTAAAAGAAAAAAAAAATTTGTTAACACATTGTTAACCAATTATGACATATGGCATTAATAAGTTTGACCTAATAATATACTTTCCATAATGCAATTAGTGTATTTGCTCAACAGACTTGAGAAGAACGTCACTGTCTCTGTTCACTGATAATGAACAACTTCCTGGTCCTCCATGTAATGCAGACTCTAGAGATGCAGCACGTATGACTTCCTGATTAAACACAGACCTGCAGTGAATCTGTCTCAAAGAGTCTCCTTACTGTATACTGTTACAAAGGAAACTTCCAGATTTTTTTTTTTACTGGAGTTGAACTGGCTTTTATTGAATCACATTAGCAACCAAAGTCAAACACAGGAAATGATGAAAAGCTAGAACATACATTTCAAAAGAAACTATTACAAAAAAAAAAAACAGTAGCTACAGTATATACTGTATGGTACATCACTACAATTTATTATATAACGTGTTTAAATTTGGCATGTCTAGTTTTAATATTAAACATATTTTTTATTTGTTTTAAATTGAAATGTTTTAAATATTTTAAATAGTTTTAAAAATTTTCACAGTATTTCCTATAATATTTTTTCTTCTGGAGAAAGTCTTATTTGTTTTATTTCATCTACAATAAAAGCAGTTTCAACTTTTTTATTAACATTTTAAGCTCAATATTATTAGCCCCCTTAAACTAACTTGCCTAATTAACCTAGTTAAGCCTTTAAATGTCACTGTAGGCTGAATACTAGTATCTTGAAAAATATCTTGACATATACAGTTGAAGTCAAAATATTTTTTTTTGTCTTTTCCAAAAATTTTCTAAACGATGTTTAACAGAGCGAGGATTTTTTTTCACAGTATTTCCTATAATATTTTATTCTTCTGGAGAAAGTCTTATTTGTTTTATTTTGGCTAGAATAAAAGCAGTTTTTAATTTTTTCAAAAGCCATTTTAAGGTCAATATTATTAGCCCCCTTAATCAATATTTTTTTCGATTGTCTACAGAACAAAAAACTTATACAACGACTTGCCTAATTACCCTAGTTAAGTCTTTAAATGTCACTTTAAGCTGAATACTTGTATCCTGAAAAATATCTAGTAAAATATTATTTACTGTCATCATGGCAAAGATAAAATAAATCAGGTAGCAATGAATTATTAAAACTATTATGTTTAGAAATGTGTTGAAAAAAATCTTCTCTCCGTTAAACAGAAATTGGGGGATAAATATACAGGGGAGCTAATAATTCTGACTTCAACTTTAAGTGTGAGTCTTCTGTTAAATCATGGTTAAAATGCGCAACAAATTTTCAGGCCTCGACAATAAGGACCGCCTGACGGCCCATGTGAGAGACACTCGGGACAGTAGACAGGATCGTTAGTTGACTATTTGTCAATTGCGTGAGAATATGGTCTAAGAATTGAGAAGCAGTTTGTGCTTTTAGGCCTTTAAATGCTACCTTCCACTGTATGTGAAGGTATAGGGCTCTATTTTAATGATCCATGCACAAAGTGCAAAGCGCAGGGCGCAAACGCATTAAGGGCGTGTCAGAATCCACTTTTGCTAATATAAGGACAGAAAAATACGCTTTGCGCCATGGCGCATGGTCTAACAGGGTTGAGCTTATTCTCCCATTCCCTTTAAGAGTCAGTTGCGTCGCGCCATGGTGCATTTGCTATTTACATGGTGGACTTTGTAAGTTGAAAAACTGAGCATTTCACTAGAGAGAAAACAGTTAAACAGAGCATCTACAGCGTGAGAATGAGAGATGAGCCTCCTTATTATTTACTTTCGCTTTCACTCTCCTGGATAGGGAAACGTGTTGTACACACAGACAAACATTAGCCTATAAATAACTAATTTAGTTTAAGCGCAAAGATTTGTTTCAAAGCGATTTCTAAATTCAGTTCTAATTTCCAGCAAACGAATAAATAAATGAACAATAACAATGAAGTGTGTTCAAAACCTGAGTTATATCCAAATACACATGCTGTGCCCCATATGGTCTAAAACCTGACAGGTGGGCAAATCTAAGCTTGTTTTTAATAAAACAAATATAAACATGCATATAATAAATAATACTGCAAATAATAATAACATTATACAAAAGCTAATTGTTATGAATAAACTGAAAAAAGATGAAGACGGCATGGAAGTATGGTTTTTATATTTATGTAGGCTAAAAAATAATATGTTTTGTAATATTTTAATTCTTTATATTTATATCCTATATATATCCTTCATATTTTATTTCTTTTTCATATGTTAAGATATTTGCGTATTGCTGTACATCTTTTGTGTATTAAGCAATGTGTAAGCGAGGCGCATAACTAACGCAATAGACCGGCTTTGTTCTGGTCTATAGAACAGTCTATTAAAGTTTCTCAAAATAGCAACGTGCCAGCAATGCGCCTCAACACGTCTCAACACGCCTCCTTTTTTAGATCAGTACGCCTATGAGCGCACATATGAGTGCAAATGCATTTGCTATTATGACAGCATGGCGCAAAACATCAAAACGACTCTTGCGCCAAGCTGAAACTAGCAAACAACAATTGAGTCACGCCTTGCGCCGGGTGTATGATAGGGCCCATATTGCTTTTTACGGTTCTCTTATCTGATTGGATGAGAGCATGTTATTTTTTTCACAACCTGGCCAGTAGCCAGTACAGTGAAGAGATGGCAACATGGCGACAACATCAAGTTACGAGGTTAAAAGAAAACATCAGTTTCTAATGTCTTGGAAGCAGACATTAATGTGGGTACAACATGACGAAATAAATGAAGTTAAATAAATAAATGTTTTGCACAGTTTGCCATCATTTTGGTAAGTCAGCCACCTCTTGTTAAATAATTTAGAAGTGCAATAAAATACCTGCACATTTTCCATACTGCTCTTTTTGTTTGCATAACACTTTGAAATGTATTCATTATACATTTATTAACATTTTTAAAATATTAAAATTTTAGATTCACAGATGTTTTTTTGACACATTATTTTAAAATATGTGGATAAGCAGCTATTAACTTTTTTTTTTGACAATTTTGACAGGACAAGTAAAAATCAAGCCCAGTAAGAAAAATTCCTTAGCGTTGAACCCTGGACTTTATTTTAACGCTCAAAATAAACGGTCGATCAAAATCAAAATATACGGCAGAATAGAAAGACCTAAAGCTCATTGGACTGAATGCATGAATAGTGCAAAGTCTGACATCAGTTTAAAGTGAACTGTGTGGGATCAGACGTTATGTTTGATTAGTAAAACGGAGCTTGACATCTAACAGGATCATCTGTGTTTGCACAAGGACAAACTGGCCTCAGAAGCGAGGCGGCAAATCAAAACTCGATCCTCCAAAAAAAACATTTAATTGTCTGGGGGAAGCTGTTCCTAATTAAAGGACCTCTCGCAGAGACGTTTTCATTGGACGAGGTGCTTATGGTTCGCAACTTCCCCAGAAGAGCACGACTGGGAGATTGAGCTTCAGTTTTATTTTATTTGGCTCTCATAGAAGATCTCTTATTATTGCTTGGCCGAGTTAATGAAGATATTTGCGACTTTTGTTTCAGATAAACATTAGTTGAGTCTTTTAATCTGCCGGACGATTCTCTTGAGATGCAGACGTTTGATTAAGTGTGTGAGGAGTAACCAAGACAAAGAGAGAGCAGCGCTGTCAAAACAGCTCGGAGATCTCAAATTATGCAGGGGGTGAAAGAGGGCAGAAGAACCGGGGGATTGAAGAGATATTCAACATGGAGGAAAGTTATGATGTGCCTCTACTGCCATCTGCAGGTGTACACTGTCAAAAATATTAGTAAATAAACAGTTTTCCGTATTCGGTGATTCATAGTTTTTTGTTTCACTTATTTATGCTTTTGAATTGCATTATGGGATCTTAATCTTTTCTCCAAAAGCTTCTGATGTTGAAAAGTGACTCTTGTTGACATTTGTAATAGTTATTAATAAGCTATTCACAACCATAAATAAACGAGAAAATAGCATTTTGAACCACAAACTTCAAACTTTTCTGATATTTTTGACTCCCAAAGTGCCGGTAAATACTGACATGATCGTCATCATGGTTTCAGCTAAAAATATGTTCTTTGAAGTTATTATAAAGAATAAATAAATAGAGACCTTTATCTTGGATGCCAGCAAATGCTCATTTTTTATACCTTCAGTCTAATTTGGTATAAAAAGCCACAGTTAAGGCTAGAAATAAAAAGTGCAATGCATCTTAAACTAATCTTTTCCTTGTCAAACAGCGAGTCCTTCACAAGAAAATGCCATTTGAACCACAAAATACAGAAATTGTTGATTAACAGATATTTATTATAGTGTATTTGAGGGACTTTGATAAGTTTATTCTATCATAATTCATCTTGAGAAAACCCAGGCATGTTCTGGGTTTAGTGCAAATAAACCAAGAATAAAAGCATTTGTGGCAAAATCATGATCACAAAAGACAGCTTTTTTTGGACTGATTTTTAATTCAAAAATTAAAGCTTAGAATAAAATATAAAAAGAAACTATTATTCTCATTGCATGGAAAATCAAACTTCTGATCTCCTTTTGTGCATCATAGAACACTCGAAAAACACTTTTGTTGCTTGTTTGGTTGTTAAAACGGAGTTAAAACAATCCAATTCTTAAGTTTTAAGGGACAACTTAATTGTTTTATGTTCAATCCACTTACTTAAAATGAGTTGAAACAACACAATTCTTAAGTTTGTTTTGGGGACAACTAAATTGTTTCCAGTTCAATCCACTTAAGTTAAATGTGTAAAAATTATTAAGTTAACTTGATCAATGTGGCGTTTTTTTTTTGTTTTTTTTAAATCGATGAAGATTAAATTGACGTCACAACCCGACATCACTGTCTAACCGTCCAACCTAGAAATCAACCAAATATTAACGTCTAATGATGTTACAGCTTGACGTTGTGTGGATGTTACCACTATGACGTTTATCAGACGTTGGATTTTGTTTGCCATGTCTGACGAATAAATGTCAGTATTTTACATCAATATGACGTTGGTTTAATATATCAATATGGATGTTGGCTCGACGTTAGATTTTGGTCACTTGCTAACACAACCTAAAATCAACCAAATATCGACGTCATTTAACGTCGTTATTGGACATCAAAAAAAGATTGTCCTTAGACGCTGGCTAGACATTGAATTTTGGTCACCTGACATCACAACCTAAATCTGAGCTATTATTAACGTCTTGTGACGTGTGCCTGCTGGACAATAACTAGATGCACTACATGTTATGTTTACACACATACACAAATTACATGTTAATTTTTTACATCGTAATACTCACTACTGGAGTTCTTTTGACAGGGCTACTTTTTACTCGTACTTTGAGTAATATTTACAACAGATACTTTTACTCGCACTATATTTTTAGCCAAGTAAAGATACTTTAACATAAGTATGATTTTTCAGTACTCTTTCCACCATTGCACTTATTACAGTGTACTGCACCTACAGAAATGTTTGCCAAGGCTGTGGATAAAAACCAATAACGCTGTAAATAATATTCAGAACCAAATGTTTTACTTCTTGAGATCTGAATGTATCTTCAAAAGCCATTCAATTTAGTCTTTCTGATATTTTTGACTCCCAAAGTGCCGGTAAATACTGACATGATCATCATCATGGTTTCAGCTAAAATAAAAGTTATTCTAAAGAATAAATAAATAGAGACCTTTATCTTGGATGCAGCAAATGCTCATTTTTTTATCCCTTCAGTCTAATTTGGTATAAAAAGCCACAGTTAAGGCTAGAAATAAAATGTGCAATGCATCTTAAACTAATCTTTTCCTTGTCAAACAGCGAGTCCTTCACTTAAAGCACATTGGCTTGAGATAAATCATACTCCATGCGTGTCTGATTGGCTGCATGTAAACATCTCATTAGGCAGTGTGTCCTTGAGGTTCATCTCCGAAGGCTTAATGACCCCACAAAAAGCAGATTTACAGAAATCAGCCTTAACACCCCCATAACAGAAGTGATAAAGTGAAGTTTGGAAAGGAAATGTGCGATACTGTTTTAAACGCATCCGCTTTCATTATGCACTAGAAAGATAAGAGCTAACAAACAGACTTCAAGGACTGAGCATTTAACTACAGTGTTTCTATTTCAACACAAGGGTCTGTCACGCAAATCACACTGATGATTAAACAGATGCACAACTTGCTTGTTTTCTTGAGAGCGTTCATGATGAAATAAAGAGTTTTTGGAAGTCTGAAAACGTAGCGCTTTTTCTTGTGTTTCATTTCTAAAGCGTACCACTAACCTTGTTCAGATGACAGTGACATTGACTGCTATCCACTTAAGATAATTGAATGACATATTGAAGTCCATCAAATCAATCCGGTCCACAAGCTAATTGAGGAATGAATCTGCCCGGTGGCGTCTCCAGGGATGATGACGTTTGGTGGCATAAGATAGCCTTTTATTCGGAGTTGCTTAGATAGCAGAAACATTGGCTGTTTACTCATGCTGACTTCACCCAAGCAATCGCAGCAAAAGCAGGAGAGGACATTTGTGATGAGAAAAGCCTGGAATATTTACCCATGATGCAACTCAAAGCTTGATAGTTGTAACTTTGAGGTCCACATTCACATGGGTACTTTTAAAGAGTTCAACCTGCCTTTGTTAAAAAATAAATAAATCTTCATCCATACAAAAATGTGAAATACACACTGTTATGCACTGTCAAAAGCATGCCGAATCAATGGGTGATAATAAAAACCTTATGCTGGGTTCACACCAAACATGAAATTAAGTAATACTTACTTACTCCCAGGGCCGTTTATATCGAAGTTGATATTTAGCTGCCCCATTTTGGTTTTGTAACATATAATTTTTACAAGGTGGGTTAGCCAAACGCTCAACCCCCAATCTGGAGGACTAAAACATATGCATATACTGTACACTATGGACAATTTAGCTTACCCAATTCACCTAGCGCTTGTCTTTGGACTTGTGGGGGAAACCGGAGCACCTGGAGGAAACTCACGCCAACACAGGGAGAACATGCAAACTCCACACAGAAATGCCAACTGACCCAGCCAGGGATCGAACCAGCGACCTTCTTGCTGTGAGGCGACAGCGCTACCCACTGCGCCACCGTGCGGCCCGGAATTAAGTAATAGCATGAATAATTAGGTGAGTTTTTCATTAAAACGAGCAAAATAATCTGCCAATGGGGTGAGCACAATAGTTTTAAGTCAAAGAGAAAACAAGATTATTTTCAGCACAGGTTCATTGCGGATATGTACCCAGGTCTACATTTCTGTGGATAGCGAAATATGTACCCAGAGCTAAGTCTACTTGCAGTTTTTGTTTTCGCAAATCCACTAGAGGCTACTGTGCATACTTTTGATTACCTCAAATTTCTCTCGTACGAGCTATTAACGTGTCCTCTTCTCACGTAAATCCACCAGAGGGCAATACAAACTTCAACCGTCCAGCTTGCTGTAGACTAACTAACCGGCTGACCCACCCACCCCCTTCCCTATAAAAAGCAATGGCTGCATGATTTTACCCCATTTTCAGATTTTACCACATTTTCAGCCGATTATTTATTTCATTTTTTTATTTTTGGAGCATTCCAAACGGGATATATTGCTCTCCGATGGGCAGTGGAAACAATCATGGTCACCATAATGAAGTGTTGATCAAAACTGAAGTGCTCAAAACCGGTCACTTCAAAGGGCCTTTTGGAATTAAGAACTTGTTAAACCTGATAGACACATCAGGCCATGTTCCTTCGAAGAGGAAAGTTGTTTGGTTTCACGCACTGTGTTCATTTTTTCTGATTTTACCACGTTTTCAGCTGGTAATTTATTTGTTTATTTATTTGCTTTTGTTTTACCAGGTTTCTGGAACCGTTCTTCGCCAGACTCAAACCCTGTTGTCGTGGTCCACTCCGTTCCACATCCCAAGTCTGCCGGCGTACGCAGTAAGCTACTGGGCAAACTGGTAACACTGGAAAAGCCGTCAATAAGGATCTAAGCAGTCATCGGTATCGCCAAAGGAACACACAACGTAGCTTTCATTTCTCAGACAAAATGCAGCCAGACGTAGCACTATATTTGTGGTTTTCCAGAAGCGTAGACCGAGGTACGGATCCACAAAGAGCCTGCATTGATTATTTTGCTCATTTTGAAAAAAAAAAAAAAACTCACTTAATGTCGACGTAATTCTGAAAACAAAATTATATTTTTGCTTGTCTAGAAAATGCTTCTTGATTTACAAAGTTTTAGATGTTTAGGGTAGAGTATTGTCAAAGTTCTTCAAGACAAGTCATTTCACTCTGCTGCCATCTTTGAAACGCCTCTCGGGCAATAGGAAAACATCAAATTCACCAAAATTCCTTGAGAAACTTGCGATTTGAACTCATATTAGGAATCACCAAATAAATAAAACAACAACTGTCTCTTTAGCTTCATTTTTAACGTTTAAATCACACAAAATCTGCAGAAACTCATGTCTGGTCCGAGCCCCTACCCCAGAAAATCGTCAGTCTATAGCGATTGATGATTGGCTCTTGTACTAGAAAGCATGGCTTCATTCGCCATATTGACCGTTACACTTTTCCTCATTCAAAACTTTAGGAATGACGTGTCTTGTGTATTGTATAGTCTTTGGTATTGCACACATACAATGTCGGTGCATTCAAAACAGGATATATTGCCCTCTGATGGGCATTTGAAAGTGAAAACATTCATGGTCACCATAATGATGTGTTGTCCAAAACTGAAGTGCTAAAGACTGGCCACTTTAGAATGAAGATACCTGATGGACACTTCAGGCCATGATCCTTTGAGCAGGGAATTTGTTTGGTTTGACGCACTGCGTCCAATTTGGAAGGGCTCATCCCCATGCACTAACTCCTTTACAGGGCATTTGAACGCATAGAATTAGCCTCAAATCACGTCTTTCACCTATGTTCAAATGATTCAATTTGAGCAGATACTTCGTATGAAGAAGAAAACATTCTCAGAGTAAACTAGAGATAGTGACAAAGTTTGGCGAGAACCCAGCAATAAAACTGTGTTGATCAATCGGAAAGGAGAAAACAGAAACTAGACTTTTGGAAAATCTTCACTCTGGCTGGAGTTTTCAGAAAGTTTTGGTTTTTAATCACCTGATACTGCGTTTTTGTGTGGACAAATGCCTAAACAGCACAGACTCTTTTTGTTGTTGAAAATATCCATGTTTGTAAGGACAGGGTCTGAGATTGGTCAGTATAACTGGTGAATCCTCTCTTGCTTTGGCTGCTTTCAGTGATTTCACCTCAATGAAGTAGTAGATAAAAGCAAAGTGCCTTACCTCTAAACGATGCAGAGAGTCACTGGGTAAAGACTCTGTTATGAATTCCTCCAGCGATTTGAGCTGATTAGATGAAGAAAACTTTGATGGGGTTGGATTTGGAGAAGATGACACGGCTTCCTGCTGCATCTGTTGGTCTTTTTGAAGTCTTCTCTCTTTTCTAATGTCTTTAGCTTTCCGACACAGAGGCCTGCTGGGATCGGCTCCTTTACCTAGAAATGGTGGCAATGATAGAAGATAAATTTTCAGCTAATAAATTTACTAATTGACAGTACAAACATTATCATTAGGTCAAACATCAAGCAATTAGCCTACTTTTTAAAGTTTTGGGAGACTAGAATGTAAAAAAAAAGCCTCGGGTCTGCATTTATTTGCTCAAAAGGAGAATAAAGAGTGTGAAAGTGCGAAATATAAATGCAATTTTAGAGTTATTGTTTTTAATGGGTTTTAAAATGTAATCTATGCCAATGATGAATTTTCAGCATCATTACTCAGCAATCCTTCAGAAATAGTTTTTATACGCAGACGTGATGTTCTTTTGAATACTTTTTAAATTATTCATAATATTGCACACATGGTGGTTTATATTTTTATGAAACCTGATGTATTGTTTCAAAGTTTCTCTGATGAAAAGAAAGTTTAAAAGGACAGATTTATTTATAACAAATTCACATTGATGCTTTGCAAAGTAAAAACAAACAGTTTTCCAAATTTAATACAATAATAATATATAATAATATATATTAATAATAATAATAATAATAATATACAATCGTCACTAGTAGTCAATAGTATCTCCTCAATAAAAATTCTAAATTGTGAGGATTGTTGGTGATAAAATTCGAGACAAGCAAATATTTGAATGTTAAATGCAATCACATTGTGTCGTTTCTAAATGAAACAGCAAATTAGAATGGATAAAATATTGCTTCTTACCTATAAAGCTTTAAATAATCTAGCTCCTGTTTATCTAATTGCTACAATCCAACACGTTCTATAAGATCTCAAACGCAGGGTTTCTTGTGGCACCCAGAAAAGCAAAGTCCACTAAAGGAGGTCGAGCCTTCTCGTATATGGCTCCTAAACTCTGGAATAGCCTTCCTGATGATGTCCGAGTTTCAATCACACTAAAACTGCAGGTTAACTGTTTATACACTCAAAGGCCACTTTATTAGGTACACCTGTCCAACTGTTTGTTAACACAAATTTCTAATCCGCCAATCACATGGCAGCAACTCAATGCATTTAGGCATGTAGACATGGTCAATATCTGCTGCAGTTCAAACTGACCATCAGAATGGGGAGGAAAGGGGATTTTAGTGACATTGAACGTGGCATGATTGTTGGTGCCAGACAGGCTGGTCTTAGTATTTCAGAAACTGCTGTTCTTCTGGGATTTTCACGCACAACCATCTCTTGGGTTTACAAAGAATGGTCAGAAAAAGAGAAAATATCCTGTGAGCGGCAGTTCTGTGGGCGCAAATGCCTTGATGAGGTCAGAGGAGAATGGCCAGACTGGTTTCAGCTGATAGAAAAAAAACAGTAACTCAAATAACCATTCGTTACAACCGAGGTCTGCAGAAGAGCATCTCTGAATGCACAACACGTCCAACCTTGAGGCAGATGGGCTACAGCAGCAGGAGACCACACCGGGTGCCACTCCTGTCAGCTAAGAACAGGAAACTGAGGCTACAATTGGCACAACAGAAGATTGGAAAAACGTTGCCTGGTCTGAGGAGTGTGGATTTCAGCTGCCACATATGGATGGAAAAGTCAGAATTTGGCGTCAACAACATGAAAGCATGAATCCATTCTGCCTTGTATTAATGGTTCAGTTAGGTGTTGGTGGTGGTGTAATGGTGTTGAGGATATTTTCTTGGCACACTTTGGGCCCATTAGTACCATTTGAGCATCGTGTCAACACCACAGCCTACCTGAGTAGTGTTGCTGACCATGTTCATCCCTTTATGACCACAGTGTACTCATCTTCTGATGGCTACTTCCAGCAGGATAACGCACCATGTCATAAAGCGTGAATCATCTCAGACTGGTTTCTTGAATATGACAATGAGTTCACTTTACTCAAATGGCCTCCACAGTCACCAATTCTCAATCCAATAGAGCACCTTTGGGATGTGGTGGAACGGAGATTCGCATCATGGATGTGCAGCAGACAAATCTGCAGCAACTGCATGATGCTATCATGTTAATAGGGAGCAAAATCTCGGAGGAATATTTCCAGTATGTTGTTGAATCTGTGCCACGAAGGTTTTCGGCAGTTTTGAAGGCAAAAGGGGGTCCAACCTGATACTAATAAGGTGTACCTAATAAAGTGGCCAGTGAGTGTATATAATAACTTATTTTTGATTGTAATGCAAAAATCAATACAATAAACTTGAATTTAATTGAATTTAATAGAGGTGAAGAACTGATTTAATCCATAATTATAAATAATTATAAATAATTAATTTATTTGATTGTGTCAAATGGGTGTTTTTACAAGTAACTTTTAACAAGTAGGTTTTAGATTACTTTTGGCTGCCTTCAGGAAAAAGAAAGAAAGCGTGCATTGATGAATCACGCACATTCAGACCAGGAAAGGAAATACTGTAGGTCAATTTGGATTTCATGTTAGCTACATGTGGCATGTGTAATGATTAAGAATGTGTGCCCACAGACAGAGACGCACCCTGTGTCTAAAATATATGTCAAATAAATAGTTCAGCTCAGTGGAAAAGCTGACATCTCACCGAAGAGCAAGAGGAAACCCAGCAGCGGGAGTCTGAAACCCGAGGCCTGAGATTCCCGATTGAAACTAAACCAAGAATACAAAACTACCGCATAAACTGTGCAGCATGTTTCTGTCTAATAGAGGAGAGCTCTAATCAAAAACAGCACATCCCACATTTGGAGCCATTTTTCTGGGTGTGAGAGTATATTTCCGTAAGTGGCTCGCGGGCACGTTTTTGCGAACCGTAGGAGTGTGTGATCCAGTTACGAGCATGTGATGTGTGTGTGTGTTTCAATGAGTTTGAATTAGTAAAAACGCAGGGCCGGGTCCTCCTGTTTAGATGGAAGTCATTTGACATATCATGACATCATCGCAGCTGTAAAACAACACGGGCTCTGTTTGTTGACTCCCGCTGCTTTTTGCGAGGATTGTTCAGGCCACTCGCGGGTTTAAATGAAAGTGTGGAGACGGTTGTTCATTTTGCCCTGAAGGAAACCGGAGGAGGTGGTAATCCCAGATCGAGAACGACAGGCAGGCCTGGTCAGGAAAAAGGGCCATGCTGAGGGTCATTGCATCAGTTACTGTTTAAGAGCATACGGCAGCAGACCTGGCATCCGGCCATCCATTTACTATTGAGAGAAGATTAGAGAGCAGGGTGTATGGTGTACAGTGATGGTGTAATGCTGAAGTTCCCACTCTAAACCTGGGTTTCAATTAGGAAAGCACAATATATCATTTCAGCATGGATTAGGCTTGGGCGGTATTCAAATTTTGATACCGTCAAACCTCCTCCCTATTTTACCTCGGTATCCGGTATTACCGTGCATAATAAAAAAAAATATGATGTAAGGCTCAGACAACGTCACCAAACTGTCGGCTTGTGCCTAAACCATTCAGAAACTGAATACAGTTTATGCAACCCTAGGTTTGCGGTCACCTGTTTGTCTTGTTCGTATTAGAGATCTGCGCGGGACTACATTTTTTAAGGAAGGGTTGGGGGGGATGATGTGTTCGCGAACAGAAGAGCAAAACCAAAACCCACCCAGCTAGATAATACAGAGTCCAGACAGCCTATAACAAGCTGTCTGTATAAACACACACACAAAAACACACAGCACCACGCTCTCTCTCATTCACAAACATACAAACACACACATAGACAGCACCAAGCCAGCCACGCACAGAATCACGTTCTCTCTCTCTCATGCACACACACACACACACACACACACACACACACACACACACACACACACACACACACACACACACACACACATACATAAACAGCATCCACGCGGATGCACACATGCTCGGGATATTGTTAGACCGCGCGCCCACTCCCGTTCAAATTAGACCGGAGTTACTGACCACTCCCGCGCTTTATTCTGAAATTTATTCCCGTACCACAAGAAATCTGGTCGGGTCCAGCGGCTACTGTGGTACAGCAGCGGGAATGCAGACCTGTAGTTCGTATTTACCACGTCTTCCTTCTCGTTCGGCCGAAACCCGAAATACTGCCAAACTGCAGAGGTTCTTTTTCGAGACCAGGTCACTTGGTGCGCGACTCGCCATCTTACCTCGCCTCTCTCTCTCTCCTCCACACTGTCCCGTGATGACAATCACGCATAAGCATATTTAGGCATTAAATAATTAATATTTAATACTTGTCTCCTATATAAGTGCATTGTTTTTTATGACAGTATAACGGTGATGAAACTGATAACGTTGCTATTTTTAGATCCCGCGATTTATCATATTACCGCCCAAGCCTAGCATGGATATCACAATGTGTGCATCCACAATAGTCACATTATATACATATAGTATATATGGTGAAAAATCTACTTTACAAGCTGTTTGGACAGAAATGTGTGTAAGTATAGTGTATAAACCGTCATATTGGGGTGAAATAAACACACCCAGTGCTTTTTTTTTTTTCAAATTTAACAACATAAAAACGGTGGACCAATTGGAGCGGTTTTCAGATCGACCGCAACTTTACGTAGGAGTGCGGTCCCCCCGCCCACCAATATTGATTGACAGCTGCATATTAACATGTCCCGGTAGTCACGTGTATAATCATATCAACAAGAGAGGACGAGCGCAAAGCAACCGGGAATAAAAGGTGTGTTCAGTTCGCTAGGATCATCAATCATCATCAAACGTGATCAAGAGTGAGTTTTACATGTTTAAAATGTTTTAAAACAGAGCATGTGTGTAATGAATTACAGCGATTTACTTCATCAGCACAGCCGCGTGTCAGAACAATTATAAAGGAAGACGCTTCAATCGCGGTTTGTTGACGTTAAATCAGGTTTATTTTGTACATTAATATAAGAGATATCCATACAGCAGTGGAGATTAACCTGTAGCCTGTCACATATGCGTGCAAAAAGAGTGCAAAGCTTAACGCACTGTCTCTCTCTCTCTCTCTCTCTGTGTGTGTGTGTGTGTGTGTGTGTGTGTGTGTGTGTGTGTGTGTGTGCGCTATGTGTGTGTGTCTGCGCTATGTGTGTGTGTATGCGTCTGCGCTGTGTGTGCGTGATCTTTGTAATGACATTGTGTGTGACTCATTGTTCCAACTCCACAAAAAAAATGCATCAAATACTGATTGTTAAAGTTCTTACTGTAGTATTTCTCACACACGTTACATGAGATCTGCTTCCCGAGGCAGCCGAGGGCGGCAATCGCTGACAGGCACGTGGGAACGGTGGGCGGGGAGGACTAGCCTTAAAGGCCCAGTACAAAAAACAGCAAAACCTTTTTCCAGCTATAATATAGACACTTCAAACAGCTATAATAAATAATCTGATGGGTGTTTTGAGCTGAAACTTTACAGACACATTCTGGGGACACAAAAGACTTATATTAAGTATGAAAAAAGGGGTAACCTATGTGCCCTTTAAAACTGAAATCAGAAGCGGAATCAAACAGTCTCCTCATAAAAGCCGGCATATCAGCGCGCTGCCATTGAACACATATGATTCAATTCACGTCTTCTGATTGGTTCTCGGGACTACTGTTATTTCTGAATAGACTGACGCTGCGCTTTAGATGATTTGAAGCAAATCTATTTGTTGATGGTGTAGTACGTGCCTAAAGCATTCACTCAATGTTATCTCATTTTTGGCGGAAGTGGCGTTTAGAGGCTTTTGCATCTGAACTCTTCATATGCTTTTCAGTGTAAAACCTCTTTCTCTCTCTCAAATGTAAACTTAATGTAGTGGTTGTTTTTTTTGTTTTGTTTTTTCCAAGTATGGTACAGGCAAGGGTTTTGACTGATTATAATTGAAATGCACATGTTCTTATACAACTTGAAAATAATTATTTACAGTTGTATTGTGTTGGTTTTATTGTAATAAAGTCCTGTAAAATTCTCTCTCTCTCTCTCTCTCTCTCTCTCTCTCTCTGGAATAATGCCAGCTCCTCTGAGAGCTCCCGGCGTCCCATGTCAACAGTTTACACACTGACATCCTGTTTGGAGCAATAAGGAAAGCAGGGCCATTTCCTATCTGTCCCAGTGCCAGCCGCCGCCAAGCGTCAGCCTGCCCGCCTGCCATCAAACATTCACCCCGCAGGGAGAGAGAGATACTGGAGCACCGCTGAGTGCATCTAACTAAACCTGTCAGCAAAGCATAAAAAGCTAATAAACATTCATCACAATGAGGAAATCATTTATTGTATTAAAAAAAAAGAAGCCTTTGATTTCTGGCCTTGTGCCATTTTTAAAACAATTAAGCTTATTTCAGACACAAGGTATTATTTTGGTGCATTTAGACTGTACTACCTATAAATTAACCTTATGGAATACAGGATTTTACTACTACCACATAAAAAAAAAAGTCAAGCATTTTATTTACAGAATTACTAGCCTCCCTGTATGTTTTTCCCCAATTTCTGTTTAACAGAGAGATTTTTTAACACATTTCTAAACATAATAGTTTTAATAACTCATTTATTTTATCTTTGCTATGATGACCGTAAATAATATTTGACTAGATATTTTTCAAGATACTAATATTCAGCTGTGGCATTTAAAGGCTTAACTAGGTTAATTAGGCAGATCATCGATGGTTTGTTCTATGGACCCTTTTCACAAGCCTGTTTTGACACGTTTAACGGTTATCAAAATCTTAAATCCTTTAAAGTTTGTAATATTTAAAAGCAAATAAATAAAAAAAATGTTTAAAGTATGAACATTTATATCTATTTATGTATGTGGTATATCATTTTTGCTTCAAATTACAAAGAACTAATTACCGCTTGTGAGGAGTTTCTAATGCAGTGTCTATGGGACAGGACAGCAAATTTGACGTTATTCTCTCCTCTGGCTTCCCAGCATCAGTCTCACACTATTTATAATTTTTTTTCTTAAAGTCTTTATAACACCATCGTAAAGTTTTTCTTTGAATATTTGAGCAAAGAAGACTGTAAAAAAAAAAATAATAATAAAATTTAAAAAAAAAAAGATTTGTTGTATTCTCCCATTCGCTGCGCTCTAAGTTTTCCCAACTATGACGACTTCAGCTACTGAGAAACCCGGAAATGTGGTCTATAAAAAAAAAAGGGTCTATAGACAATTGAAAAAAAATATTGCCTAAGGGGGCTAATAATATTGACCTTAAAATTAAAAACTGATTTTATTCTAGCTGAAATAAAACAAATAACACTTTTTCCAGAAGAAAAAATATTACAGGAAATACTGTGAAAAATTCCTTGTATGTTAAACATCATTTGGGAAATAATTGAAAAAGAAATAAGTTGACTTTAACTCATTCATTCATTCATTTTCCTTCGGCTTAGTCCCGTTATTCATCAGGGGTCACCACTGTGGAATGAACCGCCAACTTATTCATCATATGTTTTACACAGCGGATGCCCTTCCAGTTGGACCTTAGTCCAATCCGTCAAACTGACATCAGAGAAGGACTGCCATTCCAGAGAGTAAACAAATGGTCAGATTTTGATTTAAGATTACCAAAACAAACCGTTTTCTTTATTAAAAAACATTTACTAACTTTTACCAACTTTTTAGATTTACTCTGGATTAATTGTTTACTTTAAGACCAATGTGTGCTAGCAAAATAAACATTTTAAATATTGATTTAATGCTGACTTTAAATATGCATTCAATTATTGAACTAAAGTTACAGTAAAGACAATTAAAAAAAAAAGATACCCATCTCAAATAAATGCTGTCAGAATTGATATTGCAAAGAAATACATACATTAAAATCATATCAACCTGAAACTTTTGAAGAGTAGTTAAAATTATTTTTAGTCACTTTATTTTAAAGGTACAATTCATGCTATTACCTAACACCTTTAACTCAATAAACAATACAATAAACTATATAGTAAAATTTGCTGCTTATTAATATTTAGTAAGCTATAGTTGGATTTAGGATTTAGATTAGGTATGTAGAATAAGATCATACACTGTAAAAAAAATATTGCGGACTTAATTTGATTAGTTGAATAAAAATAGCTTTTCTAGTCATCTCAACTTAATCATACTGACTAAATATAATAAGTTACACTTTGCATAACTTAAAAAAAATCTATTAAGTTAAAAAAATCTGCCTGTTAAGTTTCGCATTGAATTTAAAATATTGCTTCTTACATATAAAGCTTTAAATAATCTAGCTCCTGTTTGTCTAACCAATCTTCTGTCTCGCTACAATCCAACTCGCTCTTTAAGGTCTCAAAACTCAGGGCTTCTGGTAGTACCTAGAATAGCAAAGTCAAGTAAAGGAGGTCGAGCCTTCTCATTTATGGCTCCTAAACTCTGGAGTAGCCTTCCTGATAACGTCCGAGGCTCAGACACACTCTCCCAATTCAAAACTAGATTAAAGGCCTATCTGTTCAGTAAAGCATACACTTAGTGCACCACTTAGCGGGCTTCCACACAGGTTCTGCATATTGTTTATATACACTATGAACAGCAGCTACACTAATTATTCTCTTTATTCTCCATTTCCACCTGGGGATACTCTTCTCGAGGCCTTCAGACTATGCAGAGTCACTGATTCGATCCAAGACCAACGACGAGATGATTCCAAGGTTTCCATATCCTGGACCAGGTCGTATCCTGAGCAGCTACTGTGATGGTCATGGAAGAGTGGAGAACATGAGACTGATTCCTGTGACGCTCCAGAGACAGACGAGTCTTCGCTGAGGCCAGCTTCCAGTCTCCGCCACTGAGACTGCAGCTCTGCACAAGACGTTTGGCCAGCGGAGGAATTAAAATGATCGTGCCCAACTGAGTCTGGTTCCTCTCAAGGTTTTTTCTTCACTTCCGCCATTAGTGAAGTTTTTTTTCCCTCTCCGCTGTCACCTCTGGCTTGCATGGTTCAGGATCTGTAGAGCTGCGCATCGTTGGATTTGCTCTTCAGTGTTTGGACTCTCAGTAGTGATTATTAAACCACACTGAACTGAGCTAAACTGAACTAAACTTAAACACTACAAACTGAACTACACTGTTCCAATTTACTATGACCTTTTATGTGAAGCTGCTTTGACACAATCTACATTGTATAAGCGCTATACAAATAAAGCTGAATTGAAGGTGAATATTAATCTATTAAAATAAGTTAAAGTAACATAAAAACATTTGTTCTCATGACTGTCATATCATTCTTACAGTGTACAAATAAACAGCCAATAACTTATTAATAGGCAGGTAATAAGTGAATTATGTGACTTTGCTACTTAAACTAAAGTGTTACCGATTATTATTAGTAATGCCAGTTAAGGAGAATGCCATTGAAATACTGTCACAAATAAAAATTAAAATAAATTAATTAATTAATAAAAAAAAAAAAACTTTGTTTTGTTTTAAGATACCTCGAGTTGTCATACACATAGTACAAATAGTACGACGATGTGTAACGTACTTTAGACATGTCATATGACATTAACCACAATGCACATGTAGCCAAAGCCATATGAACATTCGTTGTCTCGAGCACTAAATCAAAGAGACTTTAAAAGTTGAATATTTTCATCATTTAGAATCATGTCTCAAATATGAGGAGTAGAATTTATATGATTAAGAGGTAATCACTTTTTACCTTGTTTCACTGCGTGTTCACTTTATATAAATTACAGAGAGCAATGGTTCTCTGGTTAAAAATTCATGAAGAACTCAGATGTGCAAATTGTACTATAGTTTTAAAAGCAAAAAAAACAAGAAATGGTGAAATATTGCCGTAAATTGAGAACAGTTGCTGCCAAATCTGTCATTTTTAGTCACAATAATCAGAAATGTTGAGAAATGGATTTCTCTCACTTTTAAAGAGACAAACAAAAATGCCTGATATTCCATGACTTGGACAAGAAATAAATTCCCTGATTTTCAATGCTTTGAATCTAGGCTGAAATATATCCTGCACACATCCTGGGCAAGTTTTAATAGATTCACCCATGAACACACCAAAACACTGCTTCCTTCCTTTCTTTAATTTAAGGCTGCATTAAACTCCAAAAGTCTTAGAAGCTATCTTTAGAAGAGCAGCATTATACCCGGATGCAACTTGTTAGCTACACTTGCAGCACAAAAGCCCAAATGTGGCCCAGCTTTAAAAATGGCACATTGATAACAGACTATTTACACTTTCCTCCAATAAATCTGGTCTTTACACGCTTCGCATGAGACGCGGGACCTCCGAGCGCTGCTCTGTGACTTCCTCCGACAAAAAGCCAGAGTCATTGAGACAATTAGCTCTTTCTTAACATTCATCCTTTCCCTCTTTTCCTCTTTTCCTGTTAATACCTCTAGTTGACTTGGAGGAGGGAATGTTTCCGGCAAGGGTTGTAAATACGGCACGAGGATGATAGAGATGTTGAATGGCTTTCGTCCAAACCAGAGTAAACACAAGCGAGAGAGCAAGAGCTGCTGGGCTGAATCCAGGAGGAAGAAAACCTGCGTTCTGTTACTCCCAAAACACGCTAAAGTGTGTCGGAGATGGCATCTTGTAGATTGTTATACAGTGCTCAGTATAAATAAGCACATGCCCTTTTAAAATATATATATATTTGAATCCATTTCTGGAGTAAATAGACAGTGGGGGAAATAAGTATCGAACACGTCACCATTTCTCTCAGAAAACGTATTTCTAAAGGTGCTGTTGACTTGAAATTTTCACTAGTTGTTGGTAACAACCAAAGAAATCCAAATGTGCATGAAAACAAAACTAACTAGTTTACAAATTAGGTTATGTGAAACAAAATGAAATGACAGAGGGAAAAAAGTATTGAACACATGAAGAAAGGGAGGTGTAGAAAGGCAGTGAAAGCCCAGACAGCAGCTGAAATCTCTCAATAGTTCTTCAGCAACCCTCTGCCCTTCATCAGTGTAAATGAATATCAGCTGCTTCAGTCCAACATCTACATTAGCAGGAGGATGAAGATGAAACCAGGGTGGACATTTCAGCAAGACAATGATCCAAAACACAGCCAAGAAAACTTTCAAATGCTTTCAGAGAAAGAAAATCAAGCTGTGGAATGGCCCAGCCAATCACCTGACTTCAATAGATCCAATAGAAAATACAAAATAAAGCTCAGATTTGATGGCTAACATGGGTTGCATGTGCAATTTGCAATTGGTATAAAAGCAATTTAGCTTAAACTTGAGGAAGTAAACTCGGAGGTGGAAACTGCTCAGCTGGTTAGGATCAACATGGAGGAGATTTTATTGACTTTATCACTTTCTGCTTGGTTGCAACATGGTGTTAGGTTAATGATGCAAATGCAATTTAACTTACTTTAAAATATCACGACATAAGCTTTCTGTGGCCCGATGGTTTCCAATTACAGGATTAAATATATCAATTGCAGCTTCTTATCCAGTAATATTATTTGTATCTGCAGTTTGAAGTTATTAACTTGAATTGAAGTGCAACATTTTGGACAGAATTGCAATTTCAGAAATTCTGAGATTAAATTCAGGATTGCATGAAAATAATACAAAAAATAATGTCACTGTTAGCAATTCCGATTCATAATTAAAATGGTTAATTCACCATTGTTATAATGCAGAGTTGGTCTCTCTGAATTGAGAGATTTAAAAAAATCTATTTTAAAGATATAAATCTCAGAATTGCAAAATAAATTCCATATTGAAATTGTCAAAAAAAAAAATTTAAAGACTGGGAAAATGACTTTGTACAAGGAAAAAAAAGCAACTTTTCAAAATTTTCTGAGGCGGCAGGGTGGCTTAGTGGTTAGCAATGTCACCTCACAGCAAGAAGGTCGCTGGTTCGAGTCCCAACTGGGTCAGTTGGCGTTTCTGTGTGGAGTTTGCATGTTCTCCCTGTGTTGGTGTGGGTTTCCTCCAGGTGCTCCGGTTTCCCCCAGTCCAAACACATGCGCTATAGGTGAACTGGGTAAACAAAATTGACCATAGTGTATGAGTGTGTAAATGAGAGTGAATGGGTGTTTCCCAGTACTGGGTTGCGTCTGGAAGGGCATCCACTGTGTAAAACCTATGCTGGAATAGTTGGCGGTTCATTGCACTGTAGCAACCCCTTATAAATAAAGGACTAAGCCAAAGGAAAATGAATGAATGAATGTTCCTTCTCCATAAAATAAAGAAATGTTCAATCATTTAAAAAACAGGACAGTGAGTAAATAATTATGATAAAAGGTTTTAAGGAACCTAAAAATTCTACTCTGGGAGCTTTTTCAGGCTAGGGCATTAAGCCCCGATTTCACAAACAGGGCTTAGATTAAGCCAGGACTCGGCCTTAGTTAAATCAGGCTATTTAAGACACATTTATAAAAACGACCTTAGAAATATATTACTGGTGCACATGGAAAAAAAATGACACTGACGTACTTTAAGACATCTCACCGCAAGTTATTTTGAGTTGAGACAGCTCAAACATGCAATTTAATCCTGACTAGCCTTAAACCTTGTTTGCGGAAACGGGGGAATTTCATTTATTTAATTAAAATTAGTTGAAAAAACTAATAATAATTGAAAATAATAAAATTAATACAAATATTTAGAATGACAATAGAAAATATATAAAACATTTATATTATTATTGTTATTATTATTATTATTATTATTATATTTAAACAAACTTACTATTAAATCGAAGTGTGAAAAAGCATTTGATTGCTTTTATTTGCGGTCAAATGCTGAACTATAAACACTGAATATCACTGACCAGATTGCACTGGGGTCAAACAGACCTTTTGCAATAAACGCATGCTGTTGTGAGCGAGCCGCTGTGTGCAAGGGAGAGATAAACTGTGACAGATCCGTTCCTGCGGAAGACACATTTTCCCTCTCTAGCAGTTAACAGTTCGTAAAAAGTCCAGAACTGCCTTTCCTTGAGGACTCATGGACACACATATACAGTTATGCGCGCTCATGTACACGCAGCACATTCATTCAGATGCAGACACACACACACACACACACACATTCCCTGAGGGGACAGCGTAAGGTATATTTTTGCTGTTTGGGATGACTCAGGGCTCGGTGAATTAGAGCTGGCACACTCCTTTATGAGAGGAAAACATATGGAAAGAAGAAGAGTGGGGCGTGGAGAACAGAAACACTTTTACTACCTGGACCGGCCTTTACTGGCAGGCAGAGTCAACACACAAGATTCATTCAGCATGAAAACAAGCTTTCATAATACACATTCCTTGTCCTTGTCAGATTCAAAGCTCTTTTTTTCCTAAAAAGATTACATGAAGCATTTAGGGATAGTTTTTCGGCCCCTTTATTTCTGTGCACACACTTCTCACTGGTTCAGTCTGTATATGTTTTTTTTTTGTTGTTGTTCAAAAGAAATGAATGCTTTGATAGTAGCACAACCATGTTCAACAGTGGTAATACTAATAATAAATGTCTCTTGCAAACTATAATGATTTTAAATAAATTCTGGGACACTGAAGGCTGGAGTAATGATGCCAAAAATCTGGCTTTACATCACAGAAATAAACTTCACACTTCAACACTCATTTTAAATTTTGTAACTTTACTTCATTATATTCCTGTTTGCATTATATCTTGAATCAACAGGTGAAATGTATGCTCTGGAAAGTATCTAAAGTACTCAGCATATGCTTTAAAAAGCTGGTACTTTACTCTTATTTTTTAAGCAAGTAAACTAGTTTGCCTTAAAATCGACAAGTTTATTTTACTTTTTAAGCAGTAAGTAAACATGTTGTAAATTGGAAGTTAAGTTGACTAAACTTGATTGGGTTAACTCGGAATTTAAAGTAGTAAACTAATCTCTGGCAATGGATTTACTCACTTTTTTCAGTCGACTAATCGGGTTTCCTCACTTTAAGTAAAGCCAACTAATCGCTTTAAAAGCAGAAGGTTTACTCACATTTTAAAGTAGTCAACTAATCGCTTTTAAAAGCAATTAGTTGTCTGAAAAATGAGAAAATCCATTGCTTTTAAAGCAACTGGTTTACCCACTTTTTTAGGTAAAGTAAAATAATCGCTTTAAAACCAGTGGATTTACTCACTTTTTCAGTCAACTAAGCATTTTAAAAGCAATAGAGTTACTTGCATTTTAAAGAAGTCAACTATTCGCTTCACTCAAATGGAGTAAACCCCTTGCTTTTAAAGTCAACTAAAGTTGACTTAAAAAAAGTGGGTAATTCCATTGCTTTTAAGTTTACTTTGAGTAAACTTATCACTTTAAATGCAACAAAATTACTAACTTTAAGCAAAGTCAACTAATCACTTTAAATGCAATGGATTTACTCGCATGTTAAAGTAGTCAACTAATCGCTTTAGATTTAACCACTATAAGTAAAGCCAACCAATCACTTTTAAAGCAATTGATTTACTTACTTTATTCAGTAAACTAATGATTTTAAAAGCAACAGGGTTACTTTTTTAGGTAAAGTCAACTAATCACTTCAAAAGCAATAGATTTACTCCCGTTTTAAAAGTAGTAAACTAAAAGCTTTAAAAGAAATGAGTTTAACTACTTTAGGCAAAGTCAACTTACAGATTTAAAAAATGGATTTACTCACTTTTTTCAGTCAACTAACTACTTTTAAAAGCAATGTGTGTACTCACTAAGTTAAGTCAACTAATCGCTTTAAAAGCAGTGGATTTACTAACTTTTTCAGTCAACTAAGCATTTTAAAAGCAAAAGAGTTACTTGCATTTTAAAGTAGTCAACTATTCGCTTTGAGTGAAGTCAACTAAAGTTGACTAAAGTTAACTAAAGTTTAAGTGAGTAAACCCATTGCTTTTAAAGTGAGTAAATCCATTGCTTTTAAAGCTACTGGTTTACTCACTTTAAGTAAACTTATCACTTTAAATGTAACAAAATTGCTCACTTTAAGCAAAGTCAACTAATCGCTTTAAAAGCAATGGATTTACTCACTTTTTAAAATAGTCAACTAATCGCTTTAAAAGCAATGGATTTACTCACTTTTTAAAATAGTCAACTAATCGCTTTAAAAGCAATGGATTTACTCACTTTTTAAAATAGTCAACTAATCGCTTTAAAAGCAATGGATTTACTCACTTTTTAAAATAGTCAACTAATCGCTTTAAAAGCTATGGATTTACTCACTTTTTAAAATAGTCAACTAATCGCTTTAAAAGCTATGGATTTACTCACATTTTAAAGTCAAATAATCATTTTAAAAGCATCATGTTTACTCAAAGTCAACTAATTGCTTTAAAAGCAATGGATTTACTCACTTTATTCAGAAAACGAATCACTTTAAAAGCAACAGGATCACTTACTTTAATAGGCAAAGTCAACTAATCGCTTTTAAAGCAATGGAGTTACTCATTTTATGTAAAGTCAACTAATTGATTTTTACAGTGTAGCAACCTTAAAAAAAGTTGTTGATATTATTCTAATTACCACTCTTACCAAATGCTGACAAGACCCAGAAATTAGCACAAGATTAGAAACATCATAAAAAACCTTCTGAACACCTCACCAACCACTCGATCACATAGAACAACGCCCTAGCAACATACTATATATTCACGAACAAGAACTTAGCAACCGCTTAGTGCTGCCCTACATAAAAAAGTCAGACATTTTTAGCTGGGTCAGAATAAAAAAGGTCTAGTTTTAATTGTTCTTTATTTCTCATTAACTTGAATTATGAGTGAAGGTCTAAGCCTGTCCACATGTACTCGCTCCATTACATTCAGCTCAAATATCCAGAGAAACCATTTGCAGATTCGGTTGTTTATAACCTGAGTGTTAACCTTCTGTGAGGAATCCGTCATTTAGCCGAGTCCGCGTCAACGCTAACAACAGACATAACTCACACGTAAAGACGGTCATAAAGCAAGCTGCGATAAATTTGTCACCAGGTGGTTTCCGTTTGGAGATGGAGAGAGCGAGAGTTTTCTCCTCCTTTTGGGAGCCTCTATAAATCCTTCCCATTTCCGGACTGTTCTGCGGGGGTGCGATTTCCAGGGGTCTGTAGATGTATGCGACTTTTAATTTGTCTATAATTCATATTCAGAGACGTATGGTCCATGTGCCTCAGGCCTACAGGGAATTTACACTTGTATATTGGCTCAGGGAATTTTAAAAGGAAAGCAAGGTGTTGTTTTACAGTAGATACTTCTGATTAAGCCATTACACATTTTCTATTGACATTTGACTTCACTACACAGCGGAGTTGAGTTTAACATGGAGAATGACATATACAGGGATTTTCTTGCACATCATTTGACTGGATTGAAAAAATATACATTATTTGTGAGCATACGCTGCCCTCTAGTGTTGCTCAGAGGAATATCTACTAGTTTTTTAGGCCTGGTTAGAAATCTGACAACTGGTTCTTGTTTAGAACTGGTCCTTATTCTCAACCAAGACGACTTTAATAACAATAGGTTCCCTTAATGCAGTAGATCTCAATCAGTGGAGCAATTGCCCACTTCTGGGCCACATTCAACATTAAGATTAAGAATAAATATGACTTAGAACCAAATAAGACATGAGACATAACTCACAATTTACCTACTCCAAATCTGTTCGTCTTTTGACAAATTAGTGTTTACAGCATTATTTAACTGGATATGATGTGTGATTTTGGTCCCACTGTATATTAAGTGGCCATAACTAGGCAGTTGAAATAAGTACAATCTGCTTACTGTATGATTTTTATTATATTGCACATCGATTTTGGTGGCGTGGGTGAGTTTAAGGTGGTTTAAGGTGTAAGAGATGATCCAATAAATCAATAGTGTAATTATAAATGTAATTACAGAAGTTAATTAGATTACATGCAGATCATTTAAATACAAGCAGAAGGTCAAAATGAGTACAGTATGTAAATAATAGGTGCATTGTACCAAATTATACATTTAAATATAAGCTAAGCCCGATTAGAAAACTGACTAGTGGTTCTTATTTAGAACTGGTCCTAACTCTCAACCTAGATGACTTTAGGTTCCCTTAATGCAGAAGATCTCAATCAGGGGAGCAACTGCCCACTTCTGGGCCATAGTAAACCTAAACACAAGCCATAATATGACTTAGAATCAAATAAGACATGAGCTGAAACGCTTAAAATAACTTGCAGTTAACACACTCAAAAACTGTTTATCTTCTCTGATAAATTAGGGTTGTGACCATAGACTGTAAAATATATGGACGGAGCATCCGTGACGTCACCCATAGGTTTCTGAACACTGCAAAAGAAGCTACAAGTAGGCGAGGCCAACCGTCGCCATTTTGTTCGCGCGTCATCGCACCCACGGCGGGACACCAAACAAGGGCAAAGAGGCGGAGAGTGGGCGGAGCTACAGACACCTGCTGGCACTTTGCTTAAACCTAGCAGACAGACTTTACTTTAGCAGAAACACTTGATACTTTATTACCTGCGACTCGTTTGTGTTCTGACCACATGTGCTTGGCTGTACACTATATCAATAAAGTGTTTAGACTTTTAAAAACACTGTAGTAATACAGTGAGCCACTAAGCATTGTTCTCATGACGTTTTTCTACAGTAGGACAACGCGAATTACTTCCAAACACTTCAGATATAGTGTGTGTTAGTAAATGCAAGACTATTGATGAACTCCAGGCATAACACTGTATGACAACGCTTCAGATGACTGTTCTAGAGCCTACAGCTAATCAATCTGTCACATTCTGGAGTGCTTTACACGTCTAAAGAAAAATATTAATGATAAATGTTCTTAAATAAAACAAATACATTTATAGAGATGGTATATAAGTATATAACTTTACTCACATGGGAAACGAGGCCACGTGAATGGTTTGTGAGCACAATTAAGTGCACACAGCATCCCATATCATCTGATAATTGTAAGAAATAAGTCCAAAAGGCGGCTGACTGTGTAAAGCCACATAAAACAGAACAAAAATACGACGAATATGCCGAGATCAGTGGCTAATCTGCCGGATTCAGCTGAGGTGAAGTGACGGCGACCAGCGAGATCTAGCTGTCACTCAAGTGGCCACGCCCTTAATTATGCAAACTTAATATAACCTAAAATAAAGGAAATGGATGAGTTATAAAAAAATTCACCCCCCTCACAGTTGTCATGGAGGGTAATAATAGCTATATGAACCAAAATCGTTCTTTGTACCAGGCTGTAAACACCTTTTTTTCTGCTGTAAAGTTGGCCATTCTAGCAGTGGGCTCAATTGCAACTTGCTCTATTATGGAGCCAGCACTAGCGGAATTTTGATGAATTGCAGTTTCAGTTACTTCCGTATTGGCTTCCCGAGAGAGAGCGGGAGGTTGCCGCTTGGTTGTGACGTGGATATGACGTGTCATTTTGGTCCCACTGTATATTAAGTGGCCAATCTACTTACGTTTTTATTAAATTTCACGTCAATTTTGGTGGTATGGGGGAGTTTAAGGTGGGTTAAGGTGAGAGGGATGATCCAATAAATCAATAGTGTAATTATAAATGTAATTATAGAAATGAATTAGATTACATGCAGATCATTTAAATACAAGCAGAAGGTCAAAATATGTATGTACAGTACATGTAAGTGTATTGTACAAAGTTTTTAATTTAAATAGAAGTACATAGTATAGTAGTTAAGGCCACTTAATATAAAATGGGAATGTGATTTTTATTTTTTTTTACTTAGAAAAGTCATTAATAAAATCTTGTAACGATGCATCTGGCCATATGTTGAACTAGTTTATTTTTTAAAAACTGGGATGAAATTAAGTCCTTAAAAAGCCTTATATCTATAAATCACAGACTTCAATCCATTGTTGTGGACACACAGATCTATTAAAGGGTAAAAATGTTAAAAACCACTGTATTTTGATTCAGACAATGTTTTCATTATGGCCAACATCACAACCACAAGAACGGTTTCAGATATCTTGAGTTTGAAGTCTTAAAAGGACAGTTCACCTTATAACAATTTTATCTCCATTTACTAACCCTAAAGTGGCTCCAAAAAGATGAGTAGAAGTAAACGAGGACAGAATTTTGAGGTGAACACTTTTTCTTTTGTTCTATTATGATGTCCACGCTGTTTGCACATAACAGCAATACATTATAATTGTAGATCAGGGATGGGCAAACTCGATCCTGGAGGGCCGGTGTCCTGCATAGTTTTGCTCCAACCCTAATCAAACACACCTGCTTGTAGCTTTCTAGTGATCTTGAAGACACTAATTAGGGTGTTCAGGTGTGTTTGATTTGTGTTGGAGCAAAACTCTGCAGAGACACCGGCCCTCGAGGATCAAGTTTGCCCATGCCTGTTGTAGATTCACTTCCAAAAATTACTGTCCAAATGCAGTTTGTACTTAATTCATGAGACTTGGTTGCAAAAACTGGAATGTAGTTAAAGATACACATAATTTTATCTCCATTTACTGACCTTAAAGTGGATCAAAAAAAGTTATTTTAATAAATGCTGCAAGGTGGTAGGCTTTGATATTTATAGTCAGAAAAATAAGTCAATGGTTTCAACATTCTTCAAGATATCTTCTTCTGTTTTTAACATAAAAAAGGAACTTAAACAGGTCTGGAACAGGTGGAGGATGAGTAAATGAGGACAGAATTTTGAGGTGAACACTTTGTTTTAGTTCTATTATGATGTCCACACAGGTTGCACATAACAGCAATACATTATAATTGTAGATTCCCTTGCAAATGACTGGCACCGTGCTGTTTGCACTTCGTTCATGAGCAAAGTGGAATATAGTTAAAGATGCACATTCTATGACACTGACCTGGTTTGGGCATAATTGATGTTTTCTCAGCAGATGCGGGCGCTGTGTCTTCTCTGGGCGTTGTTGGTGATGTTGAGTTGGTGGTGTCTGTGTCTGGGCTGGTGGTGACGTCCTGTACTTCACTGTGGTCTATATTCAGAGAGACTTGAGGAGGAGGCCGAACGCCTTCTTCATGCACAGAGTCCATAGGCTCTCCTAAAGAATCAACATAGAGTTAAAGTCAGAATTATTCGCCCTCCTGTGAATTCGTTTTTCTTTTTTAAACATTTCACAAATGATGTTTAACAGATTCAGGAATTTTTCACAGTATTTCCTATAATATTTTTTCTTCTGGAGAAAGTCTTATTTGTATTATTTTGGCTAGAATAAAAGCAGTATATTACTTTTTAAACCATTTTAAGGTCAATATTATTAGCCCTCTTAAGTAGTATTTTTTAATATTATCTACAGAACAAACCATCATTATACAATGACTTGCCTAATTACCCTAACTTGCCTAATTAACCTAGTTAAGCTTTTAAATGTCTTTAAGCTGAATACTAGCATCTTGAAAATATCTAGTCAAATATTATGTACTGTCATCATGGCAAAGATAAAATAAATCAGTTATTACAAATGAGTTATTAAAACTATTATGATTAGAAGTGTGTTGAAAAAATCTTCTCTCCATTAAACAGAAATTTAGGAAAAAATATACAGGAGGGCTAATAATTCAGAAGGGCTCATAATTCTGACTTCAACTGTATATATTCAGGATGACAATCTTCACAATACCGCTGGTGCCATCTGCTGTAAGTATTTACTGAACTCACAATGTAGAAGAGATTTCATGCATCATCTGAAATTTGAATAAATACCATTTCCAGTAACGTATACTTTGTAAGGATATTACAATATTTGAGATACGGCTATTTGAATATGTGGAATCTGAGGGTTCAACAAAAATATATATATAATAATAATAATAAAAAAAATTATTAAAATTTTTTTCAAACTAAGTTCTTCGCAATGCACATCAGTTTTACATATACCGTCAGAATTATTAGCCCCCTGTTTATTTTTCCCCAATGTCTCAACACATTTCTAAACATAATAGTTTTAATAACTCATTTATTTTATCTTGATGTCATGATGACAGTAAATAATATTTGACTAGATATTTTTCAAGACACTTCTATACAGCTTAAAGTGACATTTAAAGGCTTAACTAGGTTAATTAGGTGAACTAGGCAGGTTAGGGTAATTAGGCAAGTTATTGTATAATGATGGTTTGTTCTGTAGACTATTGAAAACTAATATAGCTTAAAGGGGCTAATAATATTGACCTTAAAATGGCTTTTAAAAAATTATAAACTGATTTTATTCTAGCTGAAATGAAACAAATAAGACTTTCTCCAGAGGAAAAAATATTATCAGACATACTGTGAAAAATTCTTTGCTCTGTTAAGCATCATTTGGGAAATATTTAAAGAAAAAAAAATAAAATAAAATAAATAAAAGGGGGCTAATAGTTCTGACTTTAACTGTATTTTACGGTAGGAAATTTACAAAATATTTTCACGGAACTTGATCTTTACTTAATATTATAATGATTTTTAGCATAAACGAAAAATAAATCATTAGCCGAAAAATATACATGTGCAACATAACTTGTCACCACAGCCATATCACCCTTCAGCCAAAGACCGGTTACTCACTGAAGCCAATCAGGGCTGAGTCTGGTGAGTATCTGGATGGGAGACCACATGGGAAAACTAGGTTGCTGTTGGAAGTGGTGTTAGTGTTGGCCAGCAGGAGGCGCTCAATCTGTGGTCTGTGTGAATCCTCATGCCCCAGTATTGACCTTATTCTACAATGCGGAAGTGCGCTCGTTTTTGCGATTGTTTTAGGACTTCCGATTCAGTTGCCAATGGGAGAAATGACTAGGAATAATAAACGGCAGAAAATGATCAAACTACTCGCTCTACAAACAAGTGTTTGGACGACTATACATAATAAGTAGACTAATATAATAAGAAAAGATCAGTTTGCAACGTTAAGCAGCATTACGAGCTGTTTTTAACCTCTAAAAATGAATGGACGTGAATGAGACTGGAAGTTTCGAGCCAAAAAGATTCAAATGGCTGCGCCCGCTCGTACACAGAGAATAAGGTGAATAGTGAAGGGGACACTATACTGTCAGTGTGCGTCCTTCGGAGGACACATTAAACCGAGGTCATGAATCTCTGTGGTCATTTAAAATCCCATGGCACTTTTCATAAAGACTAGGGGTGTTTCCCCAGTGTCCTGGCCAAATTCCCTCCATCGGCCCTCACCGATCATGGCCTTCCAATCAATCCCATCCACTAAATTGGCACTATCACTGTCTCTCCATTCCACCAACAGCTGGTGTGTGGTGAGCGCACTGGCGCCATTGTCCTGTGGCTGCAGTCGCATCATCCAAGTGGATGCTGCACACTAGTGGTGGTGTGGAGAGACCCCCCTCATGACTGTGAAGTGCTTTGGGAGTATAGGCATACGTGATAAATGTGCTATATAAATACATATTACATTACATAAAACTGTTTTTTGTGCTTCAGCGTCATAATTGCTTGACTTTACATACAGCCTTCACAGAAGATTTAAATTTGTATGGCAAAATGGTATGAAATGGGTTTTGGTAGAATAAGGACAGTAGTTACAAACAATTTCAGATATGAAACACTAACAAAAAAAGAAGAAGAAAAATGTGAAATCTGGCTGATATAAGATGACCCCTGGCTGATGGAAAGGGCGTCTGGTTAATGTCTGGCCAAAAGCAGCCAAAGCGCACCTGACAAAAATGACTGGGTTTTTCCTGCAGCTATAGCCACTGTCCTCTGAAGTATGGTAGAGAGGGGCTTTAGACGACCTTTGATTTCTTCTAAAACACCTGGGATGACATATACATTAAATCAGACCAGATCACAAGATATAAGAAACAGACAGAGGGTAAACCTGTAGAAAACACTGGCTTGAGGATGACATTTTAATATCGACTCTGAACCATATACTGTGTGGTAACTTCATCAACATTGATTACAATATAATTATTTTAAGTTGTTAAAAGTTGAAGAGTCTTGTAACTCTCCAGGGTTTTTTTTCAATGAGTGCCCTATAAAGGGTTAAATGTCAGCACAAAGGCTGAGAGCAGGTTTGATTT
>NC_079447.1:6043630-6253630 GCF_903798145.1 Danio aesculapii | reverse complement strand
ATATATATATATATATATATATATATATATATATATATATATATATATATATATATATATAACTGGTGCGACAGACTCTAAAATGTCTTGGTTTTGCTGAGCCCTGACTGTCTCCAAAGTAATGCAAATTGTCAGTTTCACATCATGGCTATGTCTATTGTTCTAAGTGCATTGTTTTCTGCCTTTGTCTTAGGGTGAACCCTTCAGTTCTAAGAAACCCCTTTTATGTGGTCAGTAGCTGGGCAGGTTTCATCCATTCTGCAGATTTGCATGCTGATGAGATCAGGCTTGAAAAGGCAGTTTATCCTGCCGACAAACAACACTTGATTTGCATGCTTTGTTCTAAGTGTATAAAAAACTAGTGCTTGCTGTACAGTAGAGAGTTTTCTTTCGATGACGCCACAGCCACGCTGAGTTCTTCTTATTAAAAGATTCTGCTTTGAAGACAACCGAAAGTTCTCCCTGGTTTTTTGGGCTCTTCTTAGAAATTCACAACAGTCTGTACCGTATTTTTAACAATGAATTACTGGCAACCACAGCTGCCGATTTTTTACCGTAAATTTGATTTATTTATTTTATCAGTAAAATAAAGTAGAAGTAAAATAAAAATGACTCGAGGGACTTCCGGTATGCCTCGTATGGAGTAGACGTGGTTGGAAGTCGCTCTGTGTACATTTATCTAACTTTTCTCAGTAGTTTTGATTTTGGTATATAAATCTATCCAACTGTGAACTTGAGCGTACGACTTTAAGGAAAAATGCAGAAATCAGTGAAAGCAGGACGAAACATCGTAGATATGCTGACTGACAAGGGGAGCGAACAGGGAGCTAATGCTAAAGCTAGCGCTGCAGCTCAAGCAGAGGATGAGATAACACCAGCTTCATTAAAGGAATTAATTTCATCCACTATTCGCTCTGAAATCTCCTCACTGCGATCTGAGCTCTTATCTGAACTTCGTTCGGCAGTGTCCACACTACAAACGAACCTGTCTACACAAGCCCAAAAGATCGGCGACATTGAAACTGCACTTACTGATTCTGATGGCCGTCTGACTGCAGTGGAGAAACTGTGCAAAATACTACAAACAGAGAACGCTGACCTGAAACTTAAGCTGGATGACCTGGAGAACCGTTCGCGGAGGCAAAACGTACGAGTCATCGGGATACCAGAGGGCTCGGAGGGCCAAACTCCAGTAACTTTCATGTCATCAATGTTCACTAAACTCTTTGGAGAGGACGCTTTTGAGAGATCCCCCGAAATCGATCGTGCTCATCGTGTCGGGCAAAAATCTCAACGAAACTCATTCCCCAGGCATATGGTAGTTCGACTACACCGATTGCAGACGACACCACACTTATCGGCCTCATTCAGGACGGTGACGAGTCTGCTTACAGACAGGAGGTTAAGGAGTTGGCTGTCTGGTGTAGCCACAACAACCTGGAGCTCAACACGCTCAAAACAGTGGAGATGATAGTGGACTTCAGGAGAAACCCCCCTGCTCTCCCCCAACTCATCATCATGGACAGCATTGTGGCAGCAGTGGAGTCATTCAGGTTCCTGGGCAGCACCATCTCTCAGGACCTGAAGTGGGACACTCACATTGACTCCATTGTCAAAAAAGCTCAACAGAGGCTGTACTTTCTTCGTCAGCTGAGGAAGTTTAACCTCCCAAAGGAGCTGCTGAAACAGTTCTACACCTCCATCATTGAATCAGTCATCTGCACATCAATAACTGTCTGGTTTAGCTCAGCTACTAAATACGATCTCCAAAGACTACGTCGAATAGTTCGGACTGCTGAGCGAATCACTGGTACAACCCTTCCTACTCCTCAAGAACTGTACTTATCCAGAGCGAGCAGAAGGGCTGCCAAAATCACTCTGGACCCCTCACACCCAGCACACTGCCTCTTTGAACTTTTACCTTCTGGTCGACGCTACAGAGCACTGTGCACCAGAACAGCCCGACACAGAAACAGTTTCTTCCCTCAGGCAATCCATCTCATGAACACTTGATGATAATAATTGTGAAACCAACATCACTACTTGCTATAAACTTTTATACACATATACACTTATTTAACAACACACTTTACATGCCAATTTGCACATAACAGCTGCACATATAACGTTGTATATAGTAATAAACACGTACATACACTTGTCTATCTGTATGTTTGCACTCACTACTTACTTCTATTTTTTTTTTTTATATATATATATTTATTATCTGTTTTTTGTCCTGTCTCTGTAATCCTGTTGCACTGTAGAAGCTCTGTCATGAAAACAAATTCCTAGTATGTGTGAACATACCTGGCAATAAAGCTCTTTCTTTCTGATTCTGATATCAAACATAAAATAAAAATGACTCTGCAGACAGAAATAAACCAACTGCCCCTTCACAGTTCAGTCTGCGGCTGCTCATTAACCATTGATGAGTTCACTACACCGGTGGTCAAAAAGACGCGCACCGCGGTTGTCATAAATCACAAATGATCAGTGTTTTCAACCACAAGAGACTCATTTTAGGTTTCAAATGGTGAAATACACATTAGTAGTAGCTGAACAACCCTTTACAGCACATGAAATACACCATGATTGTCTGTGAAAAGAGCAGTAATCTTATTAAGCATAATCTGAAAACGTGCTTCATACATTGTGTGCATAATTAGACATTCTGTGCCCTCCGTAATTGTACTTTTGTGCATGCGGGTCAGGACCATGATCTGTCACACTGCAAATCTGATACTGGCCACATTTCTAACAACAACGTGAACAGCTTAGATTTTTTTCTCAGATCTGATTTTTTTGCAGATTTGAGCACTAAGCCTTGCAGTGTGAACGTAGCCTTTGAGACTAGGGGTCATTAGGCAAGTCATTGTATAACAGTGGTTTGTTCTGTAGACAAATCGAAAACAAATGTTGGTTATGGGGGCTAATAATATTGACCTTAAAAATGTTTTTAAAAAATTTTAAAAACGCTTTTATCCTAGCTGAAATAAAACAAATAAGACTTTCTACAGAAGAAAAAATATTATAAGGAAATACTGTGAGATATTCCTTGCTCTATTAAACATCATTTGGGAAATATTTGAAAAAATTTTAAAAAGCAAATAATTTGGACTCTCTATACTAAATATAAATCTCACCTCATCTAGAAAAATTGATCTAAATCGTGATTTGATGTTGGTTTATACCACTTTCTTCAAGAAGCTCAGACAGTGTGAATCATCAAGATGGCGCCGCGGATGGCCACTTCGGTGTGGAGCTCTCTCAACATCCAGGTCTCTTAACTAACCGCATCTGTTTAATGTTATCATTTTTATTTATTTTTTTTTTTTTCATATTTATCTTGTGTTGGTAACTTGTCACTTTAAGTACACTGGAAGCTTCTGTAGCCAAAACAAATTCCTTGTGTGTGTGAAGCACACTTGGCAATAAAACTGATTCTGAAAACTCAATTGTGTTGTCTGTGAGAGAGCTCAGTGTGTATCTGTCACTTTCTTAAGCTCATTACACTGCAGGACTTCCACATGCTATTCATCGGTCAAAGTGTTTTCCCACTAACACACTGTGCAAAAACAACCTACTACTTAGCAACACATGATCATGATTTGAATATTTGATATTATAAAACACTCAATAGAAGTCAGACAGTAAGTGAGGAAATATATCAGCACCTTCTCCAGCCTCTGTCAATGAGATCTTGGTAGTCCTGCACCGTCATATTATGGGACCACATGCCTAGATAGAAAACATACAAGAACATTTAGAAAATAGACACACACCAATATTCAATACATCATGATAGTGAACATCCACAACATTGATTTTCTTCAAAATATTGTGTATAATTATTTATAATTTTGACTTCAAGAATATTCCGATTGTTAAAGATCCAGTGAAGTGTTTAGAAACGTGCATTGTTTATTCGATGTTTGATGTAATCTCAACCGAAACATAATAAATGGGCGGGACACTGGATAGCTCCTCCCCTTTTTTTAAAAAACAGCTAATAGGGTTTTGTTTTATCACCACTCTGCCAGTGAGAGTGGTTGAGTTCAAGCACATCAAATGTGCAGTGTCTTGAAGGGGGTGGGGCATGCCAGACACTAGAGAGCTTTTGATTGGTCAGAAGATTTGATGAGAAACTGAAGTATGAGGTGATGTGAATGAAACTGTTGATTCATTAAGGCAGAAATGACATACTGAAAGCCTTACATGTTTATATCTGTTTTATATCTGATAAATGTGAATTGCGTGGTTTCCACTACATTCATTCTTCCATGGCGGGGCGCCATGCCAAAATTGATCCCGCCACGGCTACATTACAGCTTCTCATTCAAAACATTCAGTCGGTTTTGTTTTTAATAGCGGGTGATAAATCGCACCAAAACATATTAAAAGGTAAGTGAATTATAACAGAGTGAACTTTTCTGTAACAGTAGTAGTGCTGTACGTTATTTGTTTAACCCTTTAAGGTTACGTGCTGACTGACTGACTGGCTGACTGACAGGTGCGTGATGCATGAGGTCAGCAAACACGACGTATAGCCGTTTCACTTTACTTCAGGACGCATTAATACTGCTCTGTAGGTCTATTGGAGACATTCATCAATATTCCTAGTAAATTTAATGAATGTTGGGGACATACTTGTTAAATAAACGCACTAAATCGCACTTCAGCAGCGTTTATTTGAGAGCGCATAAGAAGACCTGCGCTTGAGCAGCGTATATTTGAGGGGGCGTGCAAGAAGTTTTGTGCATGAGCAGAGGAAATCAACGCGCAAGCAAAGAGATTCGCATGCTCGTAGGCTATTACATCAATGTGATCTCGACTTCTAATACTGCGCTTATGACATTTGTCATTGAAATAACGGCACAGGTAGTTGGTAGATCAGTGTAAAAAAGGCCTGCTGCCACAGCTGGAAAAAATCCTAGAGGAAACACTGGAATTGGCACTGTTTTAGAGCACACTAGCTTATATATATCCTAAAAACTAACAATACTGATACTAACATCTGAAAAAATACTTTAATTTCATGGGACCTTTAACATTTTCAAGGCTATCTGGCCTTGAAAATTCAATATTGAAAACTCTGACTATTTATCGACTATTGTTTGTTAATTCTGTACAGTACAGTTCTATTTGTTAACATCAGTTAATTTAACTGATGTAAAGTCAATGTATTGACAATAACAAAAGGAATTTAATGCCTAAATCACATTTTAAAAGTATTAAATAGACATAATAACTAATAAATAATGTAAAAAAATGCATGGTTCCATTGTAATTCTTTTATGTTTACCCAACTTAAAGCAATGGCCTCTTTGCACAGCTAGTGCTTTTCAGTCAATGATAAACATCCAGTGAAAGCCTAATGTGACTATTTTCAATTTCAATGCTGTAAAAGGAACCTTGTGATGTTGTAATTTAATTACAATACATTCAGTTAAATAGACTTAAGCATTCATTTACTAGTTCAAGTGTAAAATGAGATGCAAGACCGTGTAACCGCTAGCGCAGTCAGGATTAGCAGGCGAGCACAGAAACTCCATTGAAATCATTTAAGAAATCAGATCTAAAAGGAGGCAATTTTAGAATGGAAAGACAGTTCACCGGAACCGCTGAGACTGGCTGGCTAAAATTAAAAGTCTGTGTGCATAAAGCCCATTAAGTTAACCTAATTGTTTTTACAAATTTAAGTTGATTGAAAAAGACACACACACACACACACACACACGTTAGAAAAACTAAAGTTAGAAGAAAAAAAAAAAAAAAACACCCCCCCCCCCCCACCCCCAAATTCTTGTATCTTTTTCATTACAAATAATGGTAATAAAGATATTTCTCATTGTTTTTAATGCATTAACTAGCTAATAATGAGACTTTATTGTTTTGTACTTTATTATCCTGTTGAAATTTAATTTGTTTAAAATCTTTATTTACTCTGAACATGTACAGTGTATACCATAAAGCAATGCACATAGTATTTATGGGTTATTTTAGCTGTTAAAGTAATATTTGATTTATTCATGGAACAGTGTGTTGAATTGTGTCGTTTCAGCTCATTTTAAATAAGTATTTTGAACAAGCAGCAAAAATATTTTTTTATTTTGAGTGTATAAAGACATGCACAATGACTTGTACACTTTTTTGCACAAGAATTGTGCAAAATAACTATACACATAACTAATGCACATAACTATAGCAGGATAACATCCACACACTTATATGTATAGATCTCAGGCACAATCTCAAACGGACCCCCCAACAGCAAAGCTCTCGGTCAGTGTTCAGAGTCAGACACTGAAAACGTTTCCTTTGACGTCACTGGGAATTAAGCTGCCGCACAAGGACACGGACAGGACATCTGTTCTCAAAGCTTTGGGAGTCCTCTCAGTTTTTTGGCTGTGGGTTTAAGATGTCTCTTGTTCCAGGTCCAGCTATAATGCGTTAAATGTAAACACTACTTGACTAAAAGATAATAACTAAGCACTAATGAAATCCTGTTATAGGTTTTCTGAAGGAAGCTGATATAAATCTTTTTAAAATCTCGTATCACTTTTATTTTACCATTGTTTTGATACCTTCATATGTGTTTGTGCATGCATTTATTTATTTAATTATTTATTTATTTATTTATTTATTTATTTATTTATTTATTTATAATTGAAGAGTTCAGATGCAAAAGCTGCTAAACGCCACTTCCGCCTAAAATGAGCTAATGACATTGAGTGAATGCTTTAGGCACGTGGACGTACACCATCAACAAATAGATTTGCTTCTAATCATCCAAATCGCAGCATCAGCGCATTCAGAAATAACAGTTTGTTGGCAAAAGCCGCTAAACGCCACTTGCCTTTGACAGCAAAAGCCGCTATATCACAAGTACCAATAAGAAGCGCGAATCGAATCATATGTTTTCAATGTAGCAGCGCGCTGATACGCCAGCTTTTATGAGGAGAGCGTTTTATTCCGCTTTCGATTTCGAAGTTTGATGAACAGCATGAGCCTGTCTGACTGTCACTGAATAGCAAACGAATACATCCCTTACCTCAAAACTCTGTGCATTATAAGAAAAAGAAAACACACTGTACAGTCAGAAGTGTAGCATGCATTTATAACGCTACTTTGAATGAGTCTGATTTACTATACATTAAACAGCAACTGCGTTTCATAAAAGACAGAGTTAAGATGCCGTTCTTTTCTCCCACGTGGATTCTATGAGGATAAACAAGAGACCAAGACCTGAGACCAGAGAATGAATGAATGACAGCTTCTAAAATTGTCTGACAGGCATCCCCTTTTTGCCCAGTAGGCCTACCTTGTGTTTTATTTGTTAATTTCAGCTATTTAAAATAAATAAAATAAAAAAAAATTATATTATATATATATATATATATATATATATATATATATATATATATATATATATATATATATATATATATATATATATATATATATATATATATATATATATATATATATATATATATATATATATATATAAAACTGTACATCATTTATATTACTTCATAATACCTATATGTCTGATAAGCTTTTTATATTAATGGACAATGCACAGATATTGATGTTTTACAATGTTTTACACTACATTATTTGAATCTACCAAGCTTAGTTTACAATGTTTACATTGCTCTAATTACATTTAAATCTAAATCCCAAATATCAGAAATGACAACAGATCGTTAAGATTTAACTAATGTCAGTTTTAATGTTACTGATTAATGCACTTGACAGATTTAATACATTCATTTCCCTTCTTTTTCCCTGGTTTATCAGGGGTTAACACAGTGAAATGAACCGCCATTTACTTGACAGATTTATGTATTTTTAGTTGTAGGTGGTTTGTGTAATGTGTTTTATGTTTGGTAAAATAATCTCTAATTGCATCTTTAGTGATTTTCAACTAATTGTCTTGTCTCAATAAGTGGATTTAGAGGTTTTGCAAAAAAAAAAGCAGAGGTAGATTGAGCTGATTTTGATGCAAAAGTAAAAAAAAAAAAAAAAAAAAAGAATTGGCTAGAGCGACATTTTTGAAAAAAAAAGTTATTTATTTACTAGCTAATAACCTTATCATTACATATAAAATGAAACTTCTGAATCTAATCAGAGGAGCCTGATAGAAAATGCTCATTTACAAGAAAAGAGGTCTGATGGATGTATAGGGTTTTGCATCTGAACTCTTCAACTGTTTTATTTATGATTTTGTATGTTTTCATTAGTACATGTTAAAAAGTCAAAAAATAAATGCTAAAAATTAATAGTGTTTTAAAAAAGAAAAACTAAGCACTAAAAAGATTTAAGAATCATTTATACACCGTCAAAAATTACAACTTAAAAATGTAACTTAATTTTATAAGTTACGCAAGCTGTTTTAACTCAGTTTAACATAATACAAGTTTAATGGACTCATAAGGTTAATTTGATTCAGCTTAAAAATTTAAGGCAACCAGGATTTTTTTTTTTACAGCATAGAAGCTTCTTGTGGACTAAAAGCATATCCGATAAAACCACGCAATATTGTTAATATGCATTTGTTAATAGTAAACAACAATGCTGATAACAAGACTCATATACGGTATAGATAAAGGACACACCAGACATACACATTTGCATTTTGTTTTCATTTACTCAAAACTAACTACAAATGTATTTTTAGGCTGTTGATAAATTTCGGCAGTTTAGGATTTTGGGTGGTAGTGCTTCTGGTAATCTGCCATGTGAAAATATATGACAATTAACAACATGTTTTTTTTTCTTCAAATTCATTTCATACAGTTGAGTATTTGAAATAAATCCATTCTTGAGATGATTCTTTAGTCAGGTTATTTTAGGCACATTCAATCTGTCGAACTGCTATGGGGTTTTTTTGGTTGTTGCTAGATCAGATATGTGGCCAGAAGTTAACGAGAATTATTTATATTATTTATGAAATTTCCCATTTATTGTATTTTATTAACATCTACCCCCACCCCAACCATCACAGTAATGTAAAAACAGTAGTTGTACATAGTATTATTTATGTTATCTATTAAATTACCCAATAAATTGTATTTTTTAACACCTACCCCCACCACAACCATAAACCCAACCGTCACAGTACTGTAAAAATATAAATTATTGTTATACAGCGTCATAAAAAAAATGCTGCTATATTAATGTGCATATCGCACTTCCTGCCGGCCGCGTTGCCGTTCTAGACTTTACCGGATTTTTTGGGGTCTCTTCTTTGTGGGTGTTTGGAGTTTCTGCACAACAGTGCCCTCTGGACTTCAGGGGAGATTTACTAATGAACACAGAAGTGTGGTTCCCTGAGAAGACGTGGGGTAATGTTTGATTGGACCCCCTTATAGTAGCACGGCATGGGCCCTTAGAATCGTCCTAATTTTATGGTAGCTTTTGCTAAATTGCATCAAATTGAACCAAATGCCTCTTAATACCAGTACTGAATAAAAAGATTCCTTGGATTTACTGAATTTAAAGGTAAATGGATGTAAACAATTTATATGGGTTCAATTTAAACAAAAATTAAAGTTTAATTTGACTAAATTCAATTTGTACAGCCTATATAAATTGTTTGCAACCAGTTACCATACGTAAAACTACGTAAATATAATGAATCTTTTTTTTTTTCAGTGTAGCAGGTGTAAACAGGGCACAAGGAGGATAATAACTTTTGAAAAATGTAAATAAAGTTTAAACATTAACAACAATCAAAATGCATTCAGAACCGCTCTTCAGCCGCTCACTTTGAGCTCTGCAGTGCAGGTCAATAACTCTCAGAGCATAAGCAAACAAACTCTTCAATAGCCCAGAGCACGACACAATACAGAACAATCCATTAAGGGACATCTGTCAGGTCACCACAGCAACAAAGACAAGAGTATGTTTTGTCCTCACTTATCCATTAATCTAAACAGGCACCTGTTCTGAACAAAACACAATAGCCCTTGATTAAGTTTACGCAACCACCCTGGAAATCCTGAAAAGTTGATCAATCATTTCAAACACAGTGCATGACCTCATCATCAAAATCAGCTCAGGCACAGACCCGTTGTGCAGAGTTCACACTGTATAACCTTATTACAAGTTATAAAACTAACACTGTATGAAATTATCAGATCAATATTGCCTTCTCCGCGATGAACGTTCAGCGTTCCCCAGCACCTAGACTGCAGCTCTGCACAAAATGTTTGACCTGAAGAGAAAAATGGTCGTGCCCAACTGAGTCTGGTTTCTCTCTAGGTTTTATTTTCTTTCACTTTCGTCAATTGGTGTTTGTTCCTCGCCGCTGTCGCTACTGGCTTGCTTGGTTTGGGACTTGTGGAGCTGCGCATTGATGGATTTGCTCTTCAGTGTTTGGACTTTCAGCAGTGAAAATTAAACCACACTGAACTTCAACTCTGAAAACTGAACTGACACCGTTTCAGTTTACTAGAACTTCTATGTTAAGCTGCTTTGACACTATTTACATTGAAAAAGCACTAGAGAAATAAAGATGAATTGAATCGCCCATTACTATCTGAGGTGGCGTCCAGTTGCTGCTGTGTTCATACAACATGATGAATCAGTGACCGTAGCTGCATTTCCATCCACCTATTTTTATGGGCATTTTGGAATATTGAATTTGGATGGACGATGAGGCTCGAACATTTTGAAATGTTATTTACAAGAAAGAAGTGACGACCATCCTTGATGAAAAACATCAGCGGAAAGCGCAAATCTTTCAAGAAGTGCAAGATGATCTCGATGACGAAGAGCAAGATGACTGCACACATTGTGTTTCGTCTACGTGTTCTAAGACGCAAATTATTAGGTGCGTTCGACTTCCTGCAGCGCTGTGCAGACCGATGGAAATTTGTCTTAAAGCGGAGCATGCTGATTAGAAATGTTGTCCGGCTTGACTTTGCGCAGACACCACATGACTATCACATGTGGCATCAAAATACCGTGACAGCGCTCCGAGATCAAATGACTGATTCAGCCGGTGCAGCATCTGAAGAGTGACTGCAGGAGCTGCGATGACGACACCGATATTACACGATTGGTCGAGTTCACCGCATGACAACAATCACGTGTTTCGGGTTTATTATTGGACAACTTCCAAATAAACAATTAAATTTTTATACCATCTCTATCTTGTACACATCAGATATTTTACTGCAGTAGGCCTGATCATCTTTTTTGTTTGAATAATTTGTATAAACGCTAGATTGTTTGCATACTGTAGGTTTATTTTCGACCATTTTTATACACACTATTTAATGTATACAGCCTTATATATGATTCAAATTATATATTTTTAGTGAATAACCGAATATCAACTTAAATAAGACTTACAGACTTGTAATATAATACTGTAGTCATCATTGATCATGCCACCTCATAACGTTTACTTAACAATTGAGATCATTTTTCTATAGACCATTTCAATGTGGCGATGTCACTGGCCCATGGACATTTCCTGCTTGTTGTCAAACTATTTCAGAGCTGTAACAAGAGGCAATTCAATGATATCTTAATGTTTAAACAGCTGCTGTTACATTGTTTAATATGTAAACCTTTTGGGTTATCTGAAGCTATAGAAATTCAAAATGTAAAACAGGAAATCGGTTAGAACCATTGTTATTGTTTACATCCGTCAAAATGGTCTATAACAGGGGTCACCAATCTCGGTCCTGGAGGGCCAGTGTCCCTGCAGGGTTTAGCTCCAACTTGCCTCAACACAGCTGCCTGGGTGTTTCAAGAATACCTAGTAAGACCTTGATTAGCTTGTTCAGGTGTGTTTGATTAGGGTTGGAGCTAAAATCTGCAGGACATCGGCCCTCCAGGAACAAGTTTGGTGACCCCTTGTCTATAAAATAGTTCACCAATTTATACATTTATTAAATATTTTTATCCTGTCAATCGGTTTATAAAAAAAATTCAAAGAAATTTAAGTAACATTGATATATCTTGCCTTTTCTATAAAATTTCCATCGAAAGTGAAGCTCACTTATTTTGGGAATGTCCGTTTTTTCTATCTTTTTAGATTAAAAATGTGTGGTGTGTGAAACAATTAGTACAATTAGTGTTGTATGAGTGGTCATCAGACTGCTTCTCCACAAACAAGGAGAAGGAGAAAAATCACAAGACATTGTCTCAAAAAATAATTCCAGAAATTTCATTTTGCATGATATTAGCATCAAATTTAAAACATATACTCAGGGAGATGTGTGGCTTTGACCTATTACTTTTCTGTGTTGTTCCAGAACAAATTTCACATCTTTGTTTATGAAATAATAATATGTTCAGTGCGGTGCAATTTTTCACATTACTTAAGCATCTATAACTTTTTTCATGTTGAGCAATATCAACACTAGTTGATGGATAATAAAGCCCAGAGTGTCTTCTTTCCAAAGATACATAAACTGTGAATGTAGACTAAATCATTCAGCAACTGTAAATGTTTTAGCTTGGGAAGATCTTTTTAGAGAAAGTGCCTTTGACGGTGAGGGACAGAAGGACATCGACATAGCATGCAAAATGAGATTACTGTAAAAAGTTGAGGCTATCTTCATCAAATTTAAAATATAAACTCATGAAAAACACTTTCCCACAGCAGGACTTGAATCCATCACAGTACGTCTGCACTATATCGGAAAAATCTGACATTGCGATATTGTTTTTCTGTGATTTACATTGTGATAAATGTGCGAATGGGTGTTTCCATGTACAGGGTTGCAGCTGGAAGGGCACCTGCTGTGTAAAACATTTGCCTGATAAGTTGGCGGTTCATTCTGCTGTGGCGACCCCTGATGAAAAAAAGAGACTAAGCCGAAGGAAAATGAATGAATGTATTGTGATATGAATATAATTTCAGCAGATTAACCGAATAGCTCTATTTGGAAAGATTTCATTAATCTAGATGGACTGGGAGGAAGTCTGTTTCTATGCAGTGGATCTGCATAAATTATAATAAATTACAAGCAAAAATAAATAGTGCTTTATGGTTTTCAGGGATTCTAACAGTATACAAGCCCAGAAATGAAACAATCAAATGTAAGGGTGCTTTTCACACCTGTTCCGAAAACAGGGATTAAAGTTGTTACAACGTTGCACTGTGTTCTTGGTGCGGTTCGCTTTCACACGGCAAAGTTTCTAAACGGACCAAAAGAGCTAAAACAAGTCACGTGCAAGTAAACTCTCGTCACATAGGTCAGAGTTTCATGGTTTATTTTGCAGAGGATAAACAGATTCTAAGATTTTTTAAAACTCTACGGATTTTTCTAACGCATAAACAGCTCTTGTTAATAGTTAACATGCTTTCACTTTCGTATTTGATATGAAATGCACATTTACAGGTAGGAATGACATCTCGCCCTACTCATAATTCTCTCTTCATATAGCCGTATATGCCCATTACATATCCATTATACGCTGTGATACTGCCGCGCTCGGATCGTTTCTCACTACAGTCGATCTGCTCCACAGTTCGTTTCAAATCTCGCAGAGACCAGCTTATTCACGCGATCTCGGATCAATTGTTTTGCCATGGATCAGTTGCTGGATTCACACGTGCCAAAAGAACCGCGCTAACTGGGCAAACGAGACTGGTTCCGAAACAAAAGTCTAGATGTGAAAGCACCATAAGATAAAGGTAAAATGTGGTTAGCCATCTCCAGGTTGGAGGAAAGTCCTTACCCCAGGTGGAGAAGTTTGAGTATCTTGGGGTTTTGTTCATGAGTGAGGATGGAACGTGAGATTGACAGGCGGATTGATGCAGTGGCAGCAGTAATAGAGTCGATGTATCGTCTGTTGTGGTAAAGAAGGAGCTGAGCCAAAAAGCTCAGGATTTACTGGTCTCGATTTACTGGTCAATCTATGTTCCTACTCTCATCTACAGTCATGAGGTTTGTGTCATGACCGAAAGGACAAGATGTCAGATACAAGTGGCCGAAATAAGTTTCCTTCGCAGGATGGCAGGGCGCACCCTTATAGATAGGGTGAGGAGCTCTGACACCCGCGAGGAGCAAGAAGTAGACCCGCTGCTCCTCCACATCGAGAGAAGTCAGCTGAGGTGACTCGGGCATCCATTTCGGACACGCTTGACACGCTGGAGAGACTATGTCTCTTGGCTGGTCTGGGAACACCTTGGGATCCCCCCCAGAGGAGCTGGAGGAAGTGTCTGGGGAGAGGGAAGTCTGGGGTTCTCTCCTAAGACTCCTGCCCTCGTGACCCAGCCCCAGAAAAGCGGTTGAAAATGAAATGAATTAATTAATTTAAGATAACATGGTCATCATTGTAAAAATTATGTTTATTAGTATCTTTACAATCTTTTATTTCTATTTTTTTATCTTTCATAAATAATCTAATCCTGCAATGTGGCTCAAAACAATATATTGTTCAGCCCTAGCTTTAGCATGCCAAATATGTCCAGGCCATCAGTGATTCTCTCTAATCACATCTTGGACTGTTTATACTGCATGCCTGAAGGAGCACCGATTTGCCTCTGATTTTGGGCATTTATTGACGATGTCACAAAATCTGTGTGGTGTGAACTCTGCATTAGTCACACAACAGAGACATGGTCCAAGCTACACCTCTGATTTATTATTGCACTGTTAAACACACCAATGCTCTACTCGGACTCAGTAACTAAAAGCAAAACAACTAAAAGAAAACTATAATATTCTCACTGGAATGAGGCTGTGTGCCTTGAGTTGACACAATGCCATCACGATCATTGGTTAAGCATTAGCCTGGTATAATGCAACCTCATTGCATAAAATTGATGAGTGATTAAAGTCAGAAGCTTATTACGAGTCATTCACCTCTACATACTGCAGAGTCATGCTGTAGGGATAGTTCACCCGAAAATGAAAAGTCTCTCTTTATTTACTTACCCTTTACTTGTTCCAAACCTGTTTGACTGTTTCTTCTGTTGTAGATATTGTGAAGAAAGCTGGTAATCTGTAACTATTGACTTCCATAGTATTTGTTTTTCCGACACTTTCAGAAATAAAAGGTACACGAGCTGTGACTGGGGTGGTGACAGGTACAAATTTGTACCGAAAAGGTCCATTTTAATACCTCAAGGGCACATATTAGTACATAAAAAGTACACAAGTGTTCCTCTTAAAATTTTTAGGTACTAATATATACTTTTGAGGTACTAATATTAAGTACAAATAAGCTCTTATACCTTTATTTCTGAGAGTGTACTCTGGATGTCAATGGTCATATAGAACTTCTTCCTTAGCATTCAACAGAAAAAAAAAACTCATAAAGGTCTGAAACCAGTTGACGGAGGATAAATGGTGTATAATATAATCGTGAATAAACATCTTTAATATGGGGTGAACCATTTAAGCCAGGGGTCACCGATCTCGTTCATGGAGGTCCGGTGCCCTGCAGGGTTTAGCTCCAACTTGCCTCAACACACCTGCCTGGGGGTTTCAGATATACCTGGTAAGACCTTGATTAACTTGTTCAGGTGTGTTTGATTAGGATTGGAGCTAAAATCTGCAGGACACCGGCCCTCCAGGAACAAGTTTGGTGATCCCTGATTTAAGCCATTCAATTTCAGTTGCTGTTTGATTTCCTCAATAATGCTTACATTTATGGTATTAGCTACATGTAATTTATTGTTATTATATGTATATATTATTTCAGTGTAATCTCTCGGCTCTGTATGTAAACATGGTGGTTTCTTTGTTTTCATTCTGGCTTGTTGTGCGAGAGAATGACGCATCTCTGTAAAAAAAAAAAAAAAAAAACACCTCATGCTCGTTTTTTTATGTTCTGACACGCCGCGTCAAAACCTTCTCCTCCAATAGTGTAAACTGTGGTGCATTGTAATGGTGTATAATAACTGCCTACTGAATAATTTGTTTATTACTACAGTTGTGTCGTATCCCAGCAAAAATATAATTACTATGACAGTTTAATTAATGTCATTATCTACAGCAGTGGTTCCCAAATTGTGGGTCGGTACCCCCTCGGGCAAAGACGAGTGGTCGCTTGGTGATTTCCAAAACTCAAATAAATTTTATTAAAATATAAGAATTACCATATTTAATTTAATATTAATGTAATAATTCAATATATTATCCCTCAGAAGATAGTTAATAGTGGTGTTTTTTTTTATATTAACTTTTTATTTTATTATCTATTTTTCTTTATTTTAATTATTATAACCATTATTTTCTTTGTATTATAATGTTTATTCCTTGTATTTCTTATTATTGTTGTGTTCTTTGGTAATTATTAGAAAAAACTAATAAAAACACTTGTTTAAAAAAAATAAATAAATAAATAAATAAAAAGTTAATATTTACATTAAAGAACCAACAAACAAAAAAAATGTATCGGCCTTTCAATTTTTTTATTTTTATTTTTTTATTTTTGTTTTCCATTGGATTGCGACCCCTGCGGGGTGTTGAGATCAACTCTCTGACAACTGTTGTGGCACTCTAATACTTAAAAAATATGATATTTGGTGTTAATATTAAATTTAAGTAATAAATGACTATAAAAAAACTATATGGTTATTAGACTGGTGCATTTTTGTGTTGTCAATATTCTCATGTTTATATAGGCTTATAGTTGTGTGGGCAACGTTTGTACATTTATAACCACCTTTGACAAAAATGGGGGTCGCAAGACACTGACATTGTTAATTTGGGGGTCTCGGAAAAGTGAAAAGTTTGGGAACCCCTGATCTATAGTATGCTTCAAAACACTATAGTATTTCCTCATGCAACATAATAGCTTATACAGCATCTACCCCCTTGATGACAGGCAAATATATCTTAGTTCAGTAGAAAACTCCATCCTCTATAAGCATCGTGCCCAACATCTGTGGTTATTTTCTATTTATATCTCCTTTGAAATATGGTTTCAAATTGCAAAAATACAGACTTTCTTCTGTCTCCCATTCAGTTTTTTACTTCCTGCCCTTCATCTGTATTTTGCTTGTCAGCAGAACCACATGATTGAAAACAACCTATCTGAGAATTCGACTGAAAACAAACAGGAAGTGCATTTTTTTTAGATTTCAATTAAATGCAAACTAATTTATTTTTCTTAATGACATTCACAGATGAATCATTCACCACCAAACTACCAAAGAGAGCGAACAAAATCAATATGCTTAGTTTTGATTTCATGAGATTTTGCTTTCACTTTCAAACCCTTAAGCGATCAATGAATCCATTCTCCTACAGACAGACTGAAATATAAGTCAGTCCATTAGTGCAAGATCAGTCAAAGGAGTTACTGAGACCATCATCATTACATACACAGACTCTATAATAACAATCATCCAAGCATGTTGTTGAGGACATCCGCTAAACACAAATGTAAACAACTGTCACTGATTAGCATTAGATGCACGCTTCCTTCCCAGACATACACGTTATGTGGCATGGAGCAGATTACTGGGATCAGATTACTGTATCTCCAGCACGTTCATTCATAGGCTTGCTTACTATTTATATCTAACTTTCCCACAATTACAACACAGCAGCAGTCCAATCCTTGCTCATCTGCTTACGTTGCCACTTTTAGCACCATTTCTACACTGAGCGGTGTAACATCATCATTAGGGTAATCGAGAAACATTGAATGTGACTGTTAGTGGGTGTTGTGCAGCCTAACAATCAGATGATAGAATAGAATGCCTTATATTGTCACTGTACACATATACAATGTACATTATGTGTGATGAGATATAGTGCAAACATGTAAATGTATCCTTACAAAACAAAAATCACACTAAACAACAAGTTACAGTAGAAATAACTGTAGACGATAAACAGTAGTACAAAATAGGAGATGAGGGGGGGGGGTGAAGTAAAGAGTTCTGAGGTAGAACGAGAGATATATACAAGATCTAATATGTAAATGTCAGATGATAAATAATTAAATAAATAAATAAATAAATAGTAGTGCAAAATAGGGGATGAGAGGGGGGTAGAGTGAGGTGAGTAAACAATTCTGAGGTAGAGCGACATACAATATGTAATATGGAAATGGAAGATGATAATAGTAGATACATATACATGTGTGTGTGTGTGTGTGTGTGTGTGTGTGTGTGTGTATGTATGTATGTATGTATGTATATATATATATATATATATATATATATATATATATATATATATATATATATATATATATATATATACACACATATATATGTATGTATGTATGTATGTAAGTATGTATATATATATATGTATATATATATATATATATATATATATATATATATATATATATATATATATATATATGTGTATATATATATGTGTATATATATATATGTGTATATATATATGTGTATATATATATATATATATATATATATATATATATATATATATATATATATATATATATATATATGTATATATATATATATATATATATATATATATATACATACATACATACATACATACATACATACATACATACATACATACATACGTGTGTGTATATATATATATATACGTAGATAGATACATATATATATATATATATATATATATATATATATATAGATAGATAGATAGATAGATAGATAGATAGATAGATAGATAGATAGATAGATAGATAGATAGATAGATAGATAGATAGATAGATAGATAGATAGATAGATATCTGCTAAAAATATCTGTTAATGAACCGTTTCCGTATTTTTGGATTCACAAGAAGTGTGTTTTCCGTTTATTCATGGTTGTGAATTGCATTATGGGATGTTGATCTCTGCTCTGTGCACTTTTGATGTCGAAAATTCAACTCTACAGTTTAACAAAGTGACTTTTATTGACATTTTAGTAGTTTGCAATATTAAAATGTATAATAAATGATATATAGAGAGATAAATTTGTAAAATAACAAAAAATGTAATGACAGTTTATTACAGGGCTTTTTGTACTGTAATGTGCAACACCAAACCAGGCAATATATCACTTTAAACTATTAAAAATGTCAATAAAAGTCACTTTTACAGACTTTTGGGGGATTTTGGAGTTGTTAGAAGAAAGATCAAAGTCCCATAATGCAACTAAAAACCATCAAATAAATAAAAAAAATTAAAACATGAATCATAAAATATATGACAAGCTGCTAACTTATGGATATTTTTACAGTGTACCATGACTTAGACCACCAGACTTTTGCAATTACCTCAGCCTTTTACAAGATTGCTGAACACTAACTAAATTGACAGGATTTGTCTGAATAACACAGTAACTTTCTAGTGGTTAATAAACACGGTCCGGGAAACAAGAAAAATGTTTAGAGGAAAATAGTGTGGTGGAAAAAAATAAAGAAACAAATAAGCAGAAACACATTAGAAATACTTCACTGAGAAATTATTTTAGTAATAAAATAATCAATAAAATGATTATTAAAATAAATGTTTTTAAAAAAAAATCCAAAGTACAGTAAATACATACAGTCTCTTATAATAATGTACCTAAATATTTTCCATTTAAAATATGAAAAATGTCATCCCTTACATGAGGATGATCATAATTATGAGTGTCAGGTTGAAATCTCTGCTTTACATATGTAAATGAATTAAATGTTTAATTTTATAAACTATGCAACCTGGCAAAGTTTATAAACATCACATTCAATACATAAAACAATTAAGGTAAAGTTGGTTTTATATCCGCATATTCATTCAATGACAACTTGTGACACACTTACTATAATATTTCTCATGATACTTTGAATATTCAGTCTGAAATAATATGTAAATATGACTTCAAAACAACATTAGCCCTATTTATTTGACTGTGATCAATGTTGTACTTTGATAGTCATTGGCTGCTAATATGATTTGACTATTTATAAACTGCAAAGAATGCTTTTCTGAAATTATATTATTAAGGAGAAAGTCTGAATGTGTGAATATAAAACCAACTTTAACTACCTCAATCATGAAACATGGACTTTGGATACCTAATTTTAAGGTGAAGAAACAGATATATGACTTCATCTTGTAAACACTCTTCTTGTAAAGATGTGAACTGTCATATGAGGACTTTAATCAGTCCAGAAAGGAATGAATAACGCATCTGTTATATTAAATGTATTTCCTATTAATATCTTTTTCAGTTATTAAAATTGCTCCTTTCATTTCAGATGCCAGCTGAAGGGATCTTCACGATCCGCCACAAACTCCACAGATAAACTTAATGTTTATATATAATCGACATTGCAATTTAAAATGCAAGCAATCCATTTGAAAGTAATAACATTAATTAGATGAACATTTTGAAAAGCCATGCTCAGCTTTCGAAACCGTCACCGCTAGTCAAAACACCGGCATCCCTTAAATGCTGTCAGTTCACGGAATATTTACCACAATCCATCGGTACTAAAATAACATCTACGTACCGTGTGATAAATTGCCGTTTTCATGTTTACAGTAACCGCAACGATAGCCATCATCTCCGCCGAAATACTCCACTATACTGTACGATCCACCCGCTGCCATTTCCACACTCACTCAGCTGCGCCCAGGAACGCATTAACGAAGCCTACTATTGGAAAGGGCTGCTTCATGAATATTAATTACGCGACATGACGTTCGCCTAGTGCGCCTCTGTGATTGGTCTGAATTGATTTTAGTGGGTGGGTTTTTGAATACTAATACTATCATTAATATTAATAAGGTTATGTGATTGGAAGTTCCAATAAAGAAAAGCGAAACGTCGTTAGGAAATAATTAATATTCATGAACAAAATTTTCACCGTAGTAGGGTGAGATTCAACGCTTTTAAATAACCTGGAAGCATTCTCTTACGTAAAAGCCGTGGTATAATAAAATCAAAACAAAAAGACGAATAAAAAAATCTTTCTTTGATAGAAAATTTATTCATTTATTTTATTAAAATTGTTTATTTGTTTATTATTTTACTTTTATTATGCAATTCTATTATTTATTTATTTGTTTATTATTTTACTTTTATTATGCAATGCTATTATTTATGTATGTAAATTATTCTTTATTTGAATCTTGTAATGTGAAGATGTACTGATAATACCAAGTTGTTGTACATTACTATTTGTTCAATAGAAAAATAATAATGCAATAAATAAATAATAAAAATAACCCGGTAACACCCATTTCATTTGCACTTCCTATTGTGGTAAAAGCCCTCAGCAAATCGAAGCAATTATCATATTTATTATGCAAAACTATCGCTTTAAACGTTTCTTACAATAGTAAACAGTGCGTTAAATCACAAAAATAATTAAGACTGTACACGAAAGTGAAGTTATTGTGGGTTGTAATATGTTTTGTAAAATACTTTGTGTTTATTTACCCATGCAGCACCACTTACCGTATGAAGCTTTACCTCCTGCATTGCCACAGTAGCCACAGCGATATCCACAATTTACACCTTTGAGCTCCACTATGGAGTACATTTTCCATCCGCCTTGTTGACGTTTATAATGTGTGCCATGCGAATAATGACTCTGTGGTGATAAAAGTTGTATAGTAGTGTAAAGTCCCCCTTTCCGACAACGTTGCCAGTTTCTTTATAATTATTCAGACAGTGATGACGCATTGATTGCGTCAGGCTTTACGCTGACTGCTGTATAATGTGGTCACTTTTATAAAGTGACACTGACATAACTAAATAGTATTCATAAAGGACCGAAAACGCAGAGATCCGGCAGCTCGACAAAAATGACATGTTCTAAAGATGAAGATGTTTGCACAGCCGCTAGAGGGTAGGATATCCCCTCCTGTGGAACCTACACTTCCCGGCCACTTTATTAGGTACACCTGTCCAACTGCTCGTTAACGCAAATTTCTAATCAGGCAATCACATGGCAGCAACTCAATGCCTGAACTCAATATGGTCAAGACGATCTGCTGCAGTTCAAACCGAGCATCAGAATGGGGAAGAAAGGTGATTTAAGTGACTGAACGTGGCATGGTTGTTGGTTCCAGATGGGCTGGTCTGAGTATTTCAGAAACTGCTGATCTACTGGGATTTTCACGCACAACCATCTCTAGGGATTACAGAGAATGGTCTGAAAAAGAGAAAATATCCAGTGAGCGGCAGTTCTGTGGGCACAAATGCCTTGTTGATGAGGTCAGAGGAAAATGGCCAGACTGGTTCCAGCTGATAGAAAGCCGACAGTAACTCAAATAAACACTCGTACATTGAAGCGGATGGGTTACAGCAGCAGAAGAGCACACCGGGTGCCACTCCTGTCAGCTAAGAACAGGAAACTGAGGTTACAATTCACACGGGCTCACCAAAATTGGAAAACAGAAGATTGGAAAAATGTTGCCTGGTCGTAAAATAAAATAAATGTACAATACTTTCATTTTCCTTATTACAAAAAGCAACACTTATTACAAAAAATAACACATTATTGCAATAACAACAAAGCATTTACTATATACTTCACCGCGATGGCTCCAAAATATTGGAAATGCCACTGTACTTTCTAAACAATAGTATCGTCATTAACAGCTCCTACAATAGTTCAGGTGAGTTGCTGATTAATGAGCCATTAACTAAATAAAATAAGCTATGGCCGAAAACACTGATATCTTCACTCCTTTCCTTTATAACATTAGTAGCCTATGATGTTGTTGACTAATGGAAAGATGGAGCATAAGTGAGCGAATGGACTGGTCAGCATGACGGCAAATCGAAGTTGAAAACAGAACCGTCGATTTAGACAGTTCGTAGTTCTCTGTAGTCATGATAGATCATAAGGTGTGGTCAATGGTTTATTTATATAATTATTTATTATTATTACAGTAATAACAAGACAGTCACAGTATAACTGTACAAATAAAACATTCAATACAAAGAGAAATGGAAATGTACAGATACAAAATATCTGTGGTTAGTGTGTCGACACTTAGCACCGATGTGCTCGCGGTGACCCGAGTTCGATTCCCAGCTCGAGGTCATTTGCCAATCCTTCCCCTGTCTCTGCTCCCCACACTTTGCTGTCTGTACATCTCCACTGTCTGACAATTTGCTCTATTTCGTTGATTTGAGTTATGAATTAATACAGTATCCCGATACTACTTGGTATCGTGATACTTCAGCTGGTATTAGATTAGATGATTAGATTCAACTTTATTGTCATTACACATGTACAAGTACAAGGCAACGAAATGCAGTTTCGGTCTAACCAGCAGTGCAATAGCAGCAAGTGCAGGATACAGGTATAAGTTATAAAGTGCAGTTATAAAAAAACTATGGTGATATTTACAGATGGATGTACTATCAACATTATATACAGGTTGTATTAGCTATGAACACATTTACAATAAATGAATATATGTACAGGATGCTATGTACAGTATGTACAGTTCAAATAAATGAATCAGTGCAATGAATATGTGCAAATTTAAATGTGCAAATGTTAAATAGTGCAGTGATTGTGAGGAGTATAAGTTAGAGGAGTGTGGGGGTGTATTGGGGGGGAGTCAGTGAGGGGCAGAGTTCAAAAGGAAGACAGCTCTGGGGAAAAAGCTGTTCCTCAGTCTGCTGGTTTTTGTCAGGGGGAGCCTGAAGCGCCTGCCGGAAGACAGGAGAGAAAACAGTCTGTGAGCAGGGTGAGAGATGTCCTTAAGAATACTGCGTGCTCGGCAGACAGTATAGTATCGTGGCTTAAATTTATGGTATCATGACAACCCTAGTGCAAACTATATGGAGATTACTTTTTACAGTACAGAAAATATGAATTTCATTGGCGGTTCATTCTGCAGTAGTGACCCCTGATAAATAAAGAGACTAAGCCAAAGGAAAATTTAATTACATTCAAAACAGTATAACAAGGGTGACACAGTGGCTCAGTGGTCAGCCCTGTCACCTCACAGCAAGAATGTTGCTGGTTCGAGTCCCGGCTGGGCCAGTTGGCGTTTCTGTGTGGAGTTTGCATGCTCTCCCCTTGTTGGTGTGGGTTTCCTCTAGGTGCTCCGGTGTCCCCCACAGTCAAAACACATGCGCTATAGGTTCATTGAATAAAGTAAATTGGCTGTAGTATATGTGTCAATTTGAGAGTGTATGGGAGTTTCCAAGTACTGGATTGCAGCTGGAAGGGCATCCGCTGGGTAAAACATGCTGGAATAGTTGGCGGTTCATTCCGCTGTGGTGACCCCTAATGAATAAAGGAAATAAGCCGAAAGAAAATGAATGAAGATAAGTGGTTGTGAACAATTTATATCAGCTGAATTCATTCAAACAAATTACATTTAGTAATGTTCAACTTAATTTGTTTCAATTCAGCCCATATAAATAGTTTGTAACCACACACACACACACACACACACACACACACGCACGCACACACACACACACACACGCACACACACGCACACACACACACACACACACAATCACACACAGTTCTAATCAATGTGCAATTACCTGTTTTACAGAATAAACTTCCACCAGGTGGCAACATCGTTTAATAGAACGAGTGTGACCGATCAATTCCGAGCAAATCCGACTAAAACCGAATGGCCCTCGAACGAGAGCAAGAGCGTTCGAAAACAAAACAGACCAGAATCGATTGAATCCGGAAAAGGCCGATCTTGGACGACGCCCCAGCTGAGAAACAGTTCGTGGGTTGCCTATCAACCGCTCATACACCGGCCCGACCCATCACAGCCATGCTAGGGCTTGTTGAGTGTGTCAGTGTCGTACAGATGACACGCTAACTGAATGATGGACTAATCACCGGCATTTTGTTTTTCCCGAACACGATTTAAACCATCCCGAAGAAATCCTGATCTGGAATTCTTAGATTATTACGGATATTTTGGGGATATTACAGAAGTGGCTAGCCGAGAGCTATTTTGGCTTTGACCACTGCGGGCAGGTGAGTTAGTTTAACTAGTACAATCCGATCTAACTAGTTTGAGCATTGTCAGTCTGATTATCGCGATGGTTATATTGAGCTGAGGTAAACATAACACCAGTGTTCAATTATTCAAGCAGGTTGATGGGAAATCATGCCACCCAAGAGGCTAACATTTCGGCTAGGCACATTAGCTCTACGTTTGCTAACTAAGTATTTAACTTTATTTAAGAGCATTTTTAAGGTTAAGCAGTACATAAATCTCTATTACTTATATTTATTGACTACGTGATGTCACTTACAACCAGTCTGTAACCTACTAACGTTAGGTTAGTTTGAGGTTTAATTCAGGGTTTTATTAGCCTCATCTTGATTTAGCTGCAGCTGTTTTTTTAAAGTATACTTAAATGTCCATGTTTTTTCAGTGGTTATTATTGGGTTAGAGATATGTGAGGTGATATGTGGCGTATATAATCTGCAGATTAGTGTCAATCCTCTTTAATATCATGTCAGATTATGTTATATTCTAGTGACACATATTCTGATCCATCTGATTATAACATCACTTGTCCTTTCTAAAACAGAAACCAAATGAACTAAATTCCAAAACAAATGATTTGGTGTTCCTTTAGTTGAATTTGAGCTTTTAGAATCTAAAAATGTCAATTTTCTTTTCTAGAGTTTGCAAAATGTGGCAAAAAATCACTGTAAAATAACTACAAATAAAGTCACTCACTAAATTTGATACAGAAAATAATGCTTCATTAAAAATTATTTAACAATAAAGTACTGTAGTATGATATAAAATTATATGTGTATAATATTTGCTAGTATATACTATTTGTACTAGGTTTTTATGCATGAAAGTCCCTCACACTGTAATCTTAAAGATGTAAAATCTCAATAATCTAAAGTTGTTTTGTGTACTAATAGTTACTTCAATACTTTACAACAGGCTTTGTTATATTCTAGTGACACATATTCTGATCCATCTGATTATAACATCACTTGCCCTTTCTAAAACAGGAACCAAATGAACTAAAGGTAATTTGGTCTTTCTTTTTGTTGAATTTGAGCTTTTAGAATCTAAAAATGTCAATTTTTTGTCTAGAATTTGCAAGATGTGGCAAAAAAAATCAAAGTAAAATAACTAAAAATAAAGTCACTCACTAAATTTGATACAGAAAATACTGTTTCATTAAAAACAAATAATTGAACAAAGTACTGTAGTATGATATAATATTATATATGTATAATATTAGCTAGTTTATATTATTAGTACTAGGTCTTTATGCATAAGTCATTCCCACTGTAATCTTAAAGATGTAAAATCTCAAAATTTGAAAATTTTGTAATTTAATTAACAACTTTAATATTTTAAATAAAGGGTACGTTTCTTTTTTTTAACAAAATGATTTTATTATTATTATTATTATTTTTAGGGGTTTTTAACCTTTTATTGAAAAGGATAGTGGAGATTATAGACAGGAAAGTATGGGGACCAGAGAGAGGGGAAGGATCGGCAAAGAATCTCGAGCCAGGAATTGAACTCGGGTCGCCATGAGTACTTCGGTGCTATATGTTGCCGCACATTACCACAATCACTTTTAACACCTTATGTCTTGGGTTTATTTAGCTGGTATTTTAGTTGCAGCATCTGATGTACAAGTGGTTCCTCACAGTTCACCTTTCGCAGCCTCGCAGTTTTGTGGATTTTTTTGGTGCAATTTCACATGCTTATTTTTATGTATTTTTGTACAGCGCATTGTGTTCTGCATCCTGATTGGCTGTAGACCATTGTCAATCAATGTCCTTCGTGTCTCCTGTACAGTACAGAATGCATTCAGCTTGTCGAGTTAACATAAATCGTCGATCGTTAGCAGTGTGAGCTCAAACAAGGATGCAAAAAGGGTTGAAACTGTCCACAGCAAGACCATCATAAGGGGGTTCGCACACCGGATGCCCTGCACCACGGCGTGCCATGCATTTTAGAATTGTAAACAGGGTACGCACACTGGCGCCGCAAGTCGGAGGCTTGTGCCCAGCTACGACTCGGGACACTGTTCATATTTCTGCCACGCCACAGAGCGCCATCGGAATAATTAAATTTTAAATAACATGTGAATGTGCACATATGGTGTGTGTTACTTCCAACTGTCATGCGTAAGCATGGGACGATAACCGTTTTCAGGATATACCGCGGTTTGGAAAAGTCAAGGTTTTAAAACCGCCAAAATTTTCTGTAATACCGTTCCTAAGGTATGTGTAAGATTTTTTTTATTTACATTTTTTTGTTTGTTTTTTTTAGGACAACAGTATCTTCAGCAGAAAAAATATCCAAAGATGCTGTTATAATGGTAAAGAAATCTGTTTTTGAAACTAATAAAGACAGCAGAAGTCAATAATTCATTTAGCCTGACATGTTTACTACTCCAAAATATTTCAAATCAGAAATCAGTAATCAGAATACTGTGATACCGTGAAACCGTGATATTTTTATCCAAGGTTATCATACCGTCAGAAACTTATCCCGGCCCATGCCTACATGTGCGCGGCGCATCCGATGTGCGACCTTTTACATTACAGCTCAACCCCTTACTGCCTCGATTTTGTGATGTAACATTACGCTGGATGCCAACATTATCAGAAGCTAAAATGCTTGATGAACCTTTTGCTGACAGCGATGAATGTTTGCGTCTGACAACAGGTTTTGATCTTTGGTTTAATTTTATAATACTGGACTTATCTTTCAATGAAGGTTTGAACTTTGAGAGTGTTTAAACAAGAGAGAAATGTGTGAAAATAGTAATGGCTGTCTGAGAAAAGTGTACAAAGTGTGTAGTGAAGGGGTTTACAGCCTTAAAACATCTAGAATAATTGTGAAAAATAAAGCAGACTACTTTGCGGATTTCACCTATCGTGGGTTCTTTTTAAGAACATAACTCCTGCGAATAACGAGGGATCACTGTATATTAAACCTTTTCAAAACCTTCAGTTTACCAAGTTTGATTGTCTTCTGCCTGATTTTTTTCTGTTATAGTAGCAGAAGGTTGCTCAATGTTTTCTGCTGAAGCTCTGATCCTCAAGTCTGGCCTCCAGCAAAGCTTAGTGCAATGTAAATCAATATATTGAGCTCATTGGTGTCTTGGAGATGGCTCCCAGAAATTGGATACAGTTTTAAAAACGGTTTCAGTGCATTTCAAAAAGGATGAAGGCTTCATTTCAAGTTTAATATCCTCTCTGGAGTCACAGTGTGGTCTGTCCTTTGGGTTTGGCTGGTTTTTATGAAACTGAGGAGAATGTTATTATATCTTACAAAGCTCCTTTCAACCTGGTCTTGTTCAGCAAAGCAACAACTGCTCCTGGGGCTCACCATATGTTTGGTCTGTCACACTGCACTTCCTGTTCCCTCCCTGATGCAAATGTGTACATTTTTGCAGGGTATAGCTAACAATATTTGAGTTTAGTAATGCTGGTTTCTGGTTTTGGTGTGGTTTATTAGTTACTAAATTGGTTTTAAATGGCCAGAAGTGATATCGAGAGGCAACGGTGACAGACTAACCATTCTTAAACCATACCAACACTTATTTTATCTGCTTGTTAAGTGAGACGTCACATGAAGCGGCTTCCGGGTCCAAGTGCTGTATTAAAATATATGGGGAGACTCGTCAAGTGGTAATAATAAACGTTTACAAAGCGGTATAATACTTTCGAAAAATCCCAATCGCAATATATGTATCCATGCCTAATATCCGATGACCAGAAAGGGATACATTTTTTATAAATGGTTAAAATTTTGGTATTTGTAATGCAGCAAGTCCAGAGACTGATGTGTACAACATGATTTTATATCAAATTCACTTTATTGTGTGATGGGAATTAAAAAGTGTCCATAAACTACTATTTTCTCAATTCAAATAAGTAGCATCTTGGACCCGGAAACCGTATTCCATACGTCACCGATACGTCACGACTTAACAAGCGGATTCAGTGTCAGCAATGTGTTTGGCAGATTTTGCGAACATAAATGGTCATAACTTTAACAGCACAAGGTTGTAAACACATGGCTGTCCCAGATACAGATAGGAGGTTAAGCTTCAACTCTGAGTTTGTTAACTCTGACATGAGGGAAACTCTGGGTTTTTCATTTCAGAAATGGAGGAATGTCAAACTTGAGAAAGCAGGATAAGTCAAACCCATTCCTAAAAGGGAGGTAACATATACTCAGAGTCAGTTAGTGTAGTAAAGTAAAGCTGCCATCACCTATTATCTAAAACCCAAGATTGGTGCAAACTAAACTGAAACTGAACTGCCTAGTTAATCCACCTTAATGGTACAGGTTTTCTTCAGTAAACCCAGATTGAAGTGCAAGGAGCTAAGTTTTAGCACTTTCATTCATGCAGACTGCAGAAATCCTTTTCTTACTAAGTATTTTATCGTATTTCATGTACAAATATAAATAAAATCAAGATAGCATTTCTTTATGAGAAAATTATATTCGATAATTTAGTCTTATTTCTTTGGGACTTCTAAATTAAGTGCATTGTTCTTAATAAACTTATCTGCCAGTGTGGTAATAAAAGTAGTTCCGTCCTCAAATGTCATACAAGGTTAGTCAGCAGACTTGGGTTGATTGAACTAACTGTTCAGCTGATCTGAAACCCAAGTCAATTCAAGTTTAAACTCTACCACTGCTAATTGAAATAGCTATTGCAGAAGACACAGTGCTTATACTGTATAAACTTACAAGTATAAACAACCCAATATCGCTGATTTTATATGAATATGTAAATATGTGCTCTCAATGTGATCTCAATAGCAAAAACGCATGATAGCAACGAGAAAACAGTAGCTAAGAAAGCATCATTACAGTGATACGAATATATCTGCACAGTTTGGCAGTTTGATTGACTGTTAAACTATATATTAAACAAACTAAACTTATAATGCTGGCTTTCATTGAGACAGATTTCATTCACCGCTTAATTGTCTGCTATAAAGCAACTAGTGTACTTCTAGCTGAAGTTGTATGTTTATATAAGTGAAATAAAATGTGTTATTTTAGTTTGCACAGCTCTAGCCCAGGATGTGGGATATTTTAAGATGGATAGTTTTGTGAAATAAAGAAAAAGTATTGTTTAATCAATAAATAAAATGTCTCTTTTGCTCGTACTTTGTTCTATATGCATGTGACTTAAAAACAATATCTCTCTACCTGTTTTCCAGTTTTATGAGCCAAATATATTCATTTCTACTGTAATATAAATATAATATTGTACATTTATGTTCAATTAATTGATTAACTTAAAACGTTGTCACAGTTGTTAAAAGGCAAAGTTCTGGTGATCTTACCCAGGGCCGGACTTGGGGGCCCTAAGATATTCCAGGGGCCCAAAACACTCTCTTTCTCTATAAATTTTTTTTTTCTCTGTAGATTTAGTTTTTCGTTTTTTGTAAATAAACTGCCTGTTAAAAATATATTTTAAGTGGAACCTTTACTTTCTTAATGTAAAATTAAAGTTCACAAACTATGTACAGGTAATTAGTAATATTTGTTATTCGTGCAGTATGGAAGGAACGTCCCACTATTCATGGGGGCCCCCGGATTTGAAAAGAAGTATTAAGGTTAAAATCTTAATGTTATAGATAGATTTTACAACATATGATCTTTATAAAAGAGCTATATGATTAATTTAGGCTTCTTAGCATTGGTCGGGGCCCTTTAATTCCCCAGGGTTCTAAGCGGCTGCTTATTGGTTAAGTCTGTCCCTGTTTTTACCATATATTTACCATATATCACTTTTTTTTTTGACTGTCATTCACAACGATCAATGTGTGTTGATATTGGAACTGACGCACAAGTTGGCATGGGATGGTATAAGATTCTGACTGTATGATAACCTTGGATAAAAATATCACGGTTTCACTGTATCACGGTATTGTGCTCACTGCTCTAAAATATATTTTTTTTAAATGTCTGGGTAAAAAACAGAAACTTTTCCCCCTTTGAACACAAAATATTTTATTTTGAGAAACATTTCTAATATTTTGGAGCAGTAAACATGTCAGCCTAAATAATTCAAATGAATCATTGACTTCTGCTGTCTTCATTAGTTTCAAAAACAAAGATTTCTTTACCATTTAAAATGGCATCTTTGGATATCTTTTCTGCTGGAGATACTGTTGTCCTAAAAACAAACAAACAAAGAAATGTAAATAAAAAATCTTACACATACTTTAGGAACAGTATTGCAGAAAATTTTGGAGGTTTTAAAACCTTGATATTTCCAAACCTTGAAAACGGTTATCATCCCATGCCTACGCACAAGAGTGACACCTATATTTTTGTAATTCACTCTTTAATCGTTATGTTTGTTTATCAATTTGTTCCATTTTAATTTGTGTGTTTCATATTGTGCGTATGCATCCCGTGCAACTCGTGCGTGCGTGCGTGTGTTATATTTGTGCAGCCATCAGCTGTTCTGACTAGCCTGGTCATTGGACATTTAAATGCTTCTGATGAGAAAGAATCCATCTGCTGAAACATGAGATACTACACAAGACGATTATATTCACTAACACAAAGTGTGTAAACACACAGGTATATGAAAATGAAGATGGCGAGCATTCAGCGCTAAATCATGTAGTACTTTTTCATAGATGTAGAAAGTAATACTGCAGTAAAATAATGAAGGATTAATTAGTTAATGCAATGCACTGAAACAAACAAGTATTCCAGTATCTCCTTTAAGATTGCTGCTAATGTGAATTGGTATCATATCGACCTTGGAAATGAATGACATTATAATATGTTATTTGTTCCGCTGTTTGCACGGTGAAATGTTGCCAGTATTACTTCACTCTTGTAATGTGGTTAATGATCGACAGTTTCCTTTCACCTTGAGGCCAACAACCTCTCGGAAGAACTGATTATCAGAATGATTTGCCTGGCCTTTTTTCACCAAAGGCAAACTCTGAAGTGTTGTCCAACAGGGCATGAAGGGGGTGTATTTGTAGAAAGGTGCTTGAAATGCCTTGTTTATTTGTGTACTCAGTTTTTACAGGTATTAGTAGCTGTTTGAGTTGATGCAAGGCCAGTCATTCACGTGATTTAGGTCTTCGTTTGGTAGCGAACATTGATACAGAAAAAGAAAATGTGATTATAAAAAACAACAGCACAAGAATTCCACATATGTTAAAGAGTGAGTTAACATACTATATATGTATTGTTACAACAAATTTGTGAAATGCAGTATAAGACGTAATTCTGTGGGTAATTTCATTGTTTTATGACCATGACATTAGGTGGATTGTGCAGTTACCAATAATTCTAAAGCTTAACTCAGATTTCTTTGTGTATTGTAATTTTTCATTTTATTAATGTTATCATACACGTATCTCCAGAAACATAATGTCATAATCAGGGTTTTGACTTATTATTATTTATTAAAGTGAGCTTATATTTCATTTTATTTACTCAAATAATATGCCCAAAAACACACAATTACTCAAAATTCTCTAATTCAAACATAATACTGTGAAGAGTTTATGAATTTATACCTGCCGTCGGTATTTTTAAAAAGTTAAACAGTATAGAAAACAATAGCTATTTTAAACAAAAGCTGTCATTTCAGAGGATGCATTCGAAGGGCCGATGTGCCATTGTCATTCATTTTCCAGGTAATGAAGGAAGCAACCAGTGGATCCTTTGCGTCCTTGAACGTCCCAAGATTCATTGCGCACTGAGAACGGTGGAGTGTTTTTAAAAGAAAACTCTGAATTAAATGTATGAATTAGGTTATGTATGATCACTGGATGTCATGACAACAGAGTCAAGCAGGAAAACTTTCAGTATTTTGCCTTCGATTTTATTTCAGCCCGTATTTTTCAGACAAAAACCAACAAACGGTTGATTTACAAGGTTCATGCATTTATCAATGAAGGAAATCCATCATTTGAATCCTTTACAAATGGTTTTGCTAAACGAAATGGAGTCGGTCCGGATTGAATACCCTTGCGGTCCATATCTGGACCGGAGTCCAGACTTTGAGAAGCCCTGGGCTAGATCGTCCCATTTCAAAATGATCAGTTCGGCTTGTGTGGACTTCGAAGGACTCGCCTTTGAAGTAGGGAGGATGCTTTGGGGAGGATATTTTGTGGTTGTCTGTCAAAATTTAAAACAGTTTGATATTTTGTTGCAGGTTTTGATAGTATTAAAAAAAGAAAGTGTTTTAGAGAAGAAGAATTTATTCTCAAATTAACACCGATGTTACATTTAATTAATTTCTATTAATACTAGGGCAAAAATTTAAATCACGATATATTTCTTAATTTCTGTTGATACGATATAATTCCGATATCGATATGGACAATATTAAAAAGCCGGGAAAAAACTGGCAAGACTGCACACAATGGATGTCTTTACCCACAAATGTCTGCAAACTGAATTTGCAAAGTCTATAATAACATCCAGGCTCTTATAACTTAAAATAAAAACAGTATAAAAATTAATGTTAACCTTTTATATGTATTTAGCCTTTACAAACAAGACATGTGAAATAAACTATCAAATAAATAAAACTCTCAGACTCCGCTTAAATGTGCTTGAATATATATAATGTGCTTGAATATATATAATGTGCTTGAATATATATATAATGTGCTTGAATATATATATAATGTGCTTGAATATATCTGTATATAATGTGCTTGAATATATATATAATGTGCTTGAATATATATATAATGTGCTTGAATATATCTGTATATAATGTGCTTGAATATATATATAATGTGCTTGAATATATATATAATGTGCTTGAATATATGAGCGGGCAGAGCAGGATTCTCGCGATGACCACCGGCGCAATACCGCTCTTTGTTATGAGCTGCAATATCAGTGTAAACTTCTTTGCCGATGATGTGTACAGTATTAGATTTTACATTTAGCGGACATTTGCGCTGAACACGCAGTGAATGCAACACATCGAGATTCGGGCACCTTCTCCGAAAACACTTGATTGATCTCAGCTGGCGAAACAACATTCACCACATGTCATGATCACTCTCATCTGTGCCGTTATTTGTAAGTTTAGGTGAGGTTTGCAAACCTGTGCACTTTTCACTCTTCTGCCGTTTGCATTTCCCGCGGTCACAAAAGCTCCCTGTCATCTGACAGCGGAAAGCCTTTAGTGATTGACAGCTAATATGAACCAATATAGTGGCAGGGAAGAGCAAAAAATCAAAACAGGTCGCAGTACAACCATTATATGCAGTCGCACAAATGCTCCCAAGTATATTATGAGGTCGCATAGATAAAATTTCGAATGCATATGCGACCAAAAGGGTCGCGATTTCGAGCCCTGTATATATATAAATATGCAAATTTATATCGAAATACCGGAAATGGGTTTAAAACTCATATCACCTTTAAGCTGCGGTCACACTGGGCTTTGTGTGTGAAATTCTGTCGTGCGGCGCTGCGAAAAGGGGCGGGATTAAACAAGATAATTAGACATTTAAAAAGCAAGCGATTGTTCAATATTTTAAATTTCTGTACAGAGAGGTCCTGTTTGATCCTTGATTGGTCTCACACAGTCAAGTGATGCGATTTCGCAGGTCAGAGTTCACCAAGCTTGAACTTTGCACCGCTGTGAACTGCGAAACTTAACGCATGACCCTGCGTTTCCGGTCTGACCAACACAATCTCACGGCAATTCGTAACTTTTTCATTTAGTGGCTAATTCGTTTTAATTCGTACGATCTAATTCGTATAAAATTAGTATGATTTGCTCATCCCCCAATGACGGTTGGGTTTAGGGGTGGGGTTAGGCGCCACGCCTCCTTTTTAAATTCGTACAATTTCTTACGACTGAACTTGTACGAATTTGTACGAATTAGCCGCTAAACTGACAAAACGTAAAATACTTACGTTTTCTCGTGAGTTTAGGCTGGTCTGACGCATTCGCGTGCGTATGAATGGAAGTCTATGGAAGGAAAAGCCCAGTGTGACCGCAGCTTTATTGAAAAAAATCTACCGCGATATGTATTGATATCGAATTATTGTCCAGCCCTTATTAATACTTCTGGATTTGGTGATGGAATTTCTGGAAATGAAGGGGATTTTAAAGGTCTATCGCAGACATTAAAGTTCAGGGTTTTTTTTTTTCTTTTCTTTCTTTTTTTATTTCTTCCTTCTTTTTTCCTTTATTCGTTATCTTTCTTTCTCCAAGTCATGAAATATCAGTGATTTTAATTAAGTTCCGTCTATAAAAATGTATTTTTTTCTATGCATTTTTTAATGTTTTGCCTATTGACCTTATTCTTCAATGCGGAAGTGCGCTCGTTTTTGCGATTGTTTTAGAACTTCCGATTCAGCTGCCTATCTGAGAAATGACTAGGAATAATAAACGGCAGAAAACGGTCAAACTACTTACTCTACAAACAAGTGTTTGCATGACAATACAGACAAAGTAGAATACTATAATAAGAAAATATCAGTTTGCAACACCAAGCAGCAAAATGAGCTGTTTGATGGCTGCGCCCACTCGGAGAATAAGGTGAATAGTTCTGGTTAGTCTATTTTCTTGTGAAACTGTATCCTTTTACTGCTTGTCATCAGCAGTCACTTGAGTCAAATGCAGTCGCCAGGCTTTACCTGTTAAAGTACTATCTTTGGCTGTTTTTTTTTTTTGTCAGTTCATCTTGGTAATTCAGCTTTGAAGTCAGGGAATTTGTGACTTGATTTCAAGTGGCAACTCTGTCTGTTCCATTCATGTGATTTATGGCCATTTTGATTTAAAATCACATTAATAGACTTGAAAGGAGGCTAGTTTTACTAATTCTCTGTTGCCCAAGTCTGATATTAGCAAAAACTGCAGGTGTTGTAAACTCGTGTTGTATAGATTAATAATGTGACCTGTTGGCTGCAGATGCTGAACCTTGACTGACACTGCAGCTGATGTTAAAGATCATGTGAGTTTTGCTGAGCCCAGTCTAATGAAGTGTGCACGAACGAGGTCAGTGAGGCTATGTGTGTGTGCGCGTGTATGCTATAGATTAAGCTCAGTAGCAGCAGCACTGAAGAAATGTTACATAATATTTCTCCTTACGTTCATATTTCTTCATCATGATGCAAATGTTCAATAATCCAATATATGATAAGAAACATGCACAATATTGATATTGCAGACGCTTCAAAATACAAATAAATAATTATTATTTAAACATTTAGAGTGGTGTTCATAACAGGTTCAAATGCTTGGAGACTTAGCTGGTTATCTGAATAGTTAATCATAATGCTAATCTGGCCTAGTACATGCTGAAATATGGATTATTCACTATTTATATGGCTATTTTACATTAACACTGTGGAATTAGACTCAAATAGTTAAACTTTACAAAAGCTTTTATTAGGTGATGTGTAATTATTAGGTAACGTGTTAATTATAGTTTATATTAAATGGAGTAAATAACTAATTACATTCAGTTATATTTTTAAACAATATTAACATAGTAACTAAGGATGGATGGATTGATTGATTGATTGATTGATTGATTGATTAACTACCATTAGCTATCACACTACTGAGACTTAATTGTAAAGTGTTAAGAGTACTTAATAACATTAAGAATCTTAAATTATTTATCAAAAAACAAACTGAAGAATCGTATTTAACTTGAATATATTTTTGTGTGAATTATTTATTTATACTTTATTTATCTAAGTAACTTTTTATTGTAATAAGAATTAGTTTTTATCATGTAATATTTTTATGTATATCCATCTTGCCATGAAATAGCCAAAAGTTGCTGATGTGGCATTAAATAAATAAATAAATAAATAATTAATTAAGAGTACTTAATAACTCCTTTGCAATTTCATGTGGTGAAACGTGTGTTTACTCTGAACTTTGGCTGGGCAATAAGACGATATTATTATATAACGACAATGTCTAACCAGCATGGTGATGTCGATTATGACATTGAATTATCAAATGATAATCGACATTATTGGGGAAAAAATAAATATAATAAACACACATTTAAACGTCTTCTAAAATAAATAAATAAATAAGTAATAACAATAAAAGCATCCAGACATTTAAACAAAAGACTGTGACTTGTTATAATACCTAGTAAAGTAAGTTCAGCAGCTTAGGTCAGTATCGTAATACCATATTGACCCTATTCTGCAATGCTGAAGTGCGCTAGTTTTTGTGACTGTTTTGGAACTTCTGATTCAGTCGCCTATGAGAGAAATGACTAGGAATAATAAACGGCAAATAACCGCTTGCTCTGCAAACAAGTGTGTTCATTCATTCATTTTCTTTTGGCTAAGTCCCTCATTTATCAGGGGTCGCCACAGCAGAATGAACCGCCAACTATTCCAGCATATGTTTTACGCGGCTGATGCCCTTCCAGCTGCAACCCAGTACTGGGGAAACACCCATACACTCACATTAACACACACTCATACACTACGGCGAATGTAGTTCATCCAATTCACCTATAGCGCATGTGTTTGGACTGTGGGGGAAACCGGAGCACCCGGAGGAAACCCAGCCGAGACTCGATCCAGCGACCTTCATGCTGTGAGGCGACAGTGGTAACCACTGAGGCACCGTGCCACCTAAGTATGTTCACGACTATAATAAAAAGGAGAATAATATAATAGGAAATCTCAGTTAGCAACATCAAGCAGCATAACGTTGTTTTTAACGTCTAAAGATCAATGGAAATGAATGAGACCGGATGTCTCGAGCCAAAATGATTCCAATGGCTGCGCCCGCTCGTACGTCAAGAATAAGGTCAATACTGTTATAAAAGCTTCAGCTAGTGATTCCAACAGGAACATTTTATATTATCATCATCAACAGATCAGAAGCAGGCCTAAATTTCAAGATGGTCCATTATAAAAGATTGAGCAAAATAAATAATTGAACACATCAAGCAAATCATCTGATCTGTAGTAGCCTTGTCAAACTTGTCGATGCCAGAACTTTCAGTTCGGGTTCAGAGCTTGACAAGTGTCAGCATGTTGCGGGAAGGTTGCAGTAGTTTTCCAGTGAGCTGTTCAGAATCAGTTCTCTCATTGATCTGTTGTTGACCACATTTTTCAGACGTCTCAAAAAAAGGCGAAAGGGCAACAGGCTATCAGCGCTCAACCTTACGACATCCTAGATCAACATTAGGCATTCAAAGGTTTGTCAAGACTAGACTGACTGTATATATTGAGTCTGTCAGCTTCTAGACAGTATAAGTTTTCAATACACCAATGGCAGGAAATCACAAGATCTGTCCATGCTGATGCAGGCCTAATTGAACGTAAATAAAGAAAGGCTCTCACTGAATGCCTCTCTATATAATGTATCATTTGCAACCTGATGCTTTTATTAGAGCTTGGCTGTCACAAGATTGTAACATTTGCTGTCATGCGCTGTTTGTTTTCATGACTCTGCATTAGCGTTGAGTTCAGAAGAACAGCAGCAGGGTGGATGTCCTGGCCATCTGTTCCAAAGCCTCCTAGGGAACCTAGTCTGACGACTACAGGCGAGATGGAAAAAACTGTATGACTGCTGCCAGAGGCAATGCTAAAACTCTTGCCGTTAATTAAATGTGCTTAACATGAGTGGGTGGGCACCAAATAAAGCAGTATGCCATCAGACGCTGTGAATTTACCACAGCAGTGCTGAAAAGAATACTGGTCAATATTATTAGCCCCCCTCCATTTTTTTTTCGTCTACAGAACAATCCATCATTATACAATTATTTACGTTATTAACCTAGTTAAGCCTTTAAATCCTAGTTGACCAGGAGACCCAAAACACAGGGTTTTTAGAGTCACTGCTAAGATTAACCACAATACAGTGAAGGTTTATCATTTGCATGTGTTTTTAAGCCCTGTGTCTGAGCATTTCAAGAGAGTTTAAGACATTTGGGGACAAGAAATATGACTTTTGGAGGTGTAACGAACATTAATAGACCTTTATTACTTTACCCTACTCAAGTGTAGTGAGTATTGCACTCTGAAAGGTTGATGCATTAACATGTGGAGCGAAATCTGCGTAACCTAATGGGCAAATATCTTGCTGTCTCGATATGTTAATGCTTAGATTATGCACTCAAAACCCTGACTAACAAGCCACAAGTGTCCATTAGGTGAGGCCGCAAACAGAGCTTGTGTGTTTCAATTTGGCTACCACCGCAAGTATATTTCAAACCTGTGGGAAGCACTGAATACGCTTAAATTTGTACAAATAATTAAGTTAATTAATCAATTTGGGTTGGAAGAACATGAAGGAATGTGTGAAAGCCAGATTTTTTTTTCTACAGTGTAGGGTTAATTTGTGTAACTATTGATTATAAAATAATTCTATATTCCATAGTCATTCATAAAAGCAGTTTTAAACTATTTTGGATGAGACAGTCGGTGCTAATCGATCTAATCTCATGCTTCAGAAGTTTAAAGGGCACCTATGGTGAAAAATCTACTTTTAAAGCTATTTGGACAGACATGTGTGTAAGTATAGTGTATAGACCGTCATATTGGGGTGATATAAATGCACCCAGTCCTTTTTTTTTCAATGTAACAACATAAAAACAGTGGATCAATTGGAGCGGTTTTCAGTTCAACTGCAACTTGACGTAGGAGTGCGGTTCCCCCGCCCACCAATATTGATTGACAGGTGCGCATCACCGTATCATCAGTTTGTTGTTTCACGTCCGCCATTTTCAGCGTGTGAGTCAAAGCGATATCACTAAAGTAACACCCTAGCTCTATTTTTAGATGTAAGCCTCATTGGGCTCAACACAAGATCAACATTCATCACATGATCGCTCTAATCAGAATTATTGGTTGTAATTTAGTTTATTTGTAGGTAGGTTTGCAAACATGTGTACTTTTCATTGCGTCTATCTTAAACTTCAGCCGCTTGCATTTCTCGCGGTCACAGAAGCTCCCTGTGATGTAGGTGCAGCTGGAAAAGCGAGCGCGTTGCCTCACGTAAGTGTCTCTCCATTGGAAATAAAATAACGAACTTGCCTGCAGGTCGCGCCACGCATTTTAAAAATCTAAACATAGGTTTCTATCATGGTACACACACCGACGCTTCAAGTCGGAGGCTGTCCGCGGTGCTCAGCCACGATTCAGGACACTTCATATTTCTGCCGCGCCACAGAGCGCCATCTGAAGAGTTTCATTTTAAATAACATGCCAATGTGCGTGTCTGATGTGCCATGTTGCGGCTCCGAGTGGCGCATCCAGTGCCTCAGTCAAAGTTAATTCAGTGTGCGTGGTTATTAGTCTCTGTGTTCAAGCTCGGCACTTGAAACTAGCACACAGTTGGCTGTAAAACTGTACAAAGACACAAATGATTTTGTACTCTCTGCTTGGTCTGTGTCAGAGTCGTACATGTACGGCTGAATGCTGGTGCTCTCACTCATGTTGCTTCTCTCTGTCTGCCTGTCTGTTGCCAAACACAGAGCGGGGTAGCTCTTGGCTCTGCCCCCTTGTTACGTTGGGCAGGAATTTGAAACTAATTTTCATGTGAAGCAACACACCCCTGAAACGGCGACCTGTGTACACGCCCCCAAAATAACACTAACACATTATAATAAAAAAAATCTGAACTGTGTTTTGAACTGAGCCTAAACTGGCACACTCAGAAGAACCATAGTATTAATATTAAATCATAAACTACGTGGGTAAACTACGTGCCCTTTAAATATTTCACTGCAATTTTATAGCTCAAATCTGATCAGTAATTTCTGCATACACTCACACACTTTTTGCTGCTTGCCAAAACTACTTATTAAAATGGAGTTGAATCAACACAAGTCTTGAGGGTTTTTTGAGACAAATTAATTGTTTTAGGTTCAATTCACTTAAATTCATAAAAACAATTAAGTTAACTTAATTGATTTGTGTTGAGACAACAAGAAGAAATTGTGTGGAACCCAGCATTTTTCACAGTGTAGTACATACAGTACATGTTAAAATGAATGCAATTCATTTAACTGTTGCTTGTTGGAGATAATAAAAAGGAAAATGTAAACAATGGCATTTTCGAGGGCACACTTTGATGCATCGGAAGTGTATTGGTGTCAAAGATGATTATAACTGACCTCACCTTCAGCTGACTTGGCACACAGTTTGGTTTGTTACGTAACCCAGCGTGTGACTTTCTCTCCCCCATCACCCTTATAGGCCGTATTTATTTTCCATTAGAAAGTTCAAGAGTCCTGCTGTCATGCTTAACATAAACTTAGTTCTGACATTAATCCACACTGGACAGCCATTGTGTGTTTATATAATTTAGCTAATTCCTGGTGCAATATATTAGCAAATTTAACCACAAAATGAAACATTAAACTCACCATAGCAAAGCAGACATCAGTTCAGATTAACCTACTCAATTTTGAATGAATGCTTACTTCACATTTTGCTTTTATTCATATTTCATCAGTGTTGCTTTTGTAATATTTATTATGTTTATATTGGTAGGTATTTTGGGTGGCACGGTGGTTCAGTGGTTAGCACTGTTGCATAACAGCAAGAAGGTCGCTGGTTCGACAGGCAGGCAGGCAGGCAGCATAATACAGAGAGTGGACCAAAGCGCAACAAATGATCGGTAATTAAGAGGGAAAAAAAGAAAAATAGAATATATATGTGTGTATATATATATATATTCCCTTTTCAAGTCGATCAACTCGATCTCTCAACATGTGTGAAGGACATTAAAACCTGCCATGTGAAAAACCACGCCGATCTTAGTTTGGTTTGATCACGAAAAGAGGTGAAGGCTGTAGAAGTGAAAAGTGAAAGTACCTGCCCCCATTACGTCAGCCGCAGATCTGGTTGACACCATGGTTGAAACCCAGACAGGCAGTCAGGCAGCGTAATACCGAGAGTGGACCACAGCGCTTCAAATGATCTGTAATTAAAAGGGAAAAATAGAATAAATATATATATGTATATTAGACCCACGCCTGATGCTTGTATTTGCAGCAGCTCCAGGTTCACAACTTCACACATTGGGTTAAATTAGGTTTTACAATGTCCGTCTTCAGTCCAGTAATTCTATTGTATCTGTTCAGCTGAGGAAACGGAACCAACCCTGTGACATCAGGCACAGCGATATTCCAAGATGGCGGCACCCTAGGTCTAAAATCTATAGTAAAACATGCCGTTTTCCGCTAAATAATTACATTAATCGACTTTGTAGTATATATTTCCATTAAAGTGGAAATCAATGTACAAAATATTGTAAACTTGACCGAGTGCTTCATTTCACCTTTAAACCTTTAAATGTCACTTTAAGCTGAATACTAGTATCTCGCTAAATAACCGGTAAAAAATTATGTACTGTCATCATGGCAAAGATAAAAGAAACTGATTAGAAATTAGTTTTTAAAACAATTATGTTGAAAAATGTGTTAATCTTCTCAGTTAAACTGCACTCTGGAAAGAGTTCAAATTTCACAGGAAGGCTAATATTCAATTCAATTCACCTTTATTTGTATAGAGCTTTTACAATGTAGATTGTGTCAAAGCAGCTTCACATAAAAGGTCATAGTAAATTGGAACAGTGTAGTTCAGTTTGTAGTGTTTAAGTTCAGTTCAGTTTAGCTCAGTTCAGTGTGGTTTAATAATCACTACTGAGAGTCCAAATACTGAAGAGCAAATCCAACGATGCACAGGTTTACAGATCCTGAACCATGCAAGCTAGAGGCGACAGCGGAGAGGGAAAAAAAACTTCACTAATTGGCGAAAGTGAAGGAAAAAACCTTGAGAGAAACCAGACTCAGTTGGGCACGACCATTTTAATTTCTCCGCTGGCCAAATGTCTTGTGCAGAGCTGCAGTCTCAGCGGCAGAGGCTGGAAGCTGGCCTCAGCGAAGACTCGTCTGTCCCTGGAGCGTCACAGGAATCAGTCTCATGCTCTCCACTCCATTAGCTAACGCTAATTTTGTATCCCTCTAATTGTAGGTCGAGTTGTGGGATCTGCTGTGTACAGGATTTAGGCCCAATAAGTAATAATTCTGTTTTGTCTGAGTTTAAGAGAAGATAATTGTTGGTCATCCAGTCTTTAACATCTTTAATACACTCAGTTAGCTTAGACAGTTTAGACGTTTCGTCAGGTTTAGTTGAAATATATAATTGAGTATCATCTGCATAGCAGTGAAAGCTGATCCCATGTCTTCTAATAATGTCTCCCAGGTAGCATGTATATTGTAAACAGCAAAGGGCCTAAAACCGATCCTTGAGGCACTCCATACTTTACTGGGCTGACTTGTGAAGGCTGTCCATTAATATTCACAAAACTGGTAACGGTCAGCTAAGTATGACCTAAACCATTGTAGAGCCTGTCCCTGGACACCTGTAGACTTTAAGCGATTTATGAGGATACTGTGGTCAGTGGTGTCAAATGCTGCACTAAGATCGAGTAAAACTAATAGCGAGATGCACCCTTGGTCAGCAGCTAAGAGTAGATCATTGGTTATTTTCACTAATGCAGTTTATGTACTGTGATGAGCTCTGAAACCTGACTGAAACACTTCAAAAACATTGTTCGTCTGCAGAAAGGAGCATAATAATTTTGCCTTCAACTCTATGTTATTATCTTGATGTTTCGCCCAACGTTCCTTCGAGAAGAACTTGGTACAGTTGGCACATTTATCCTCAGAGCAACTGCTTGAACTGACTGACCTCTGTTTGTCCATTGTGGAGTGGTTTGGTGGCTGATCTCACTGTAGGAGGAATATAGATGTGTCTGTGTGTTGAGTCAGCGGCAGCACGCCAGAGCACAGCATGCACAGTCTCAGAGGTCTACCAATCGTTTATTGTAGGGGTCTGTTTTGCAGTGACACACAAGAAAGCTTTCACAAAGTTACATACTGTAATTCATTAAGTCACACCTTTAAACACTATAGATTCAGATGCTGATTTATGATGTAGAGCTCTTATATGCTGTTGTGTTTTCTCTCCTGCGTTACCAGAACCGGTCTTTCCTGTCTACTTTCTTTAGAAAGCATGAGCCAGATTCATTGTGTGCCTTTTAAGTATGCTCTCTCTCCGATTTGTTCAGCTTATAGGGCTGTGCAATATTTCAATATAATTATTAGCCCAATAATATTTTCAAATATTTCTCAAGTGCTATTTAATGGCGCAAGGAAATTTTCACAGTATTTCTGATCATATGTTTTCTTCTGGAGAAAGTCTTATTTGTTTTATTTTACATAGAATAAGATCATTTTTTTAAAACCATTTTAAGGTCGATATTATTAGCCCCCTTAAACAATATTTAAGTAATATACCCATTGTTATATAATGACTTACCTAATTACCCCAACTTGCATAGGTAACCTAATTATCAAATTTAATATGTCAAATTTCTGGTTCATAAGGTCACACTTATCACTGCAGGCAGCTAAAATATTCATATTCAAAAACTTATTCAGTATGTTTTACATTAACCTAACGGATTAGCGCATGCCCTTCCACCTGCAACCCAGTACTGGGAAACATCTATACACACTCATTCACACACATACACTACAGACAATTTAGTTTATTCAATGTATGTAAAGCGCATGGACTGCGTGGGGAAACCGAAGCATTTGGAGGAAACACACGCAAACAAGGGGAAAAAATGCAAACTCCACACAGAGACCCAGCTGGGACTCGAACCAGCGACCTTCTTTCTGAGGTGACAGTGCTAACCACTGAGCCACTGTGCTGCCTTTTTTGCATTTTATTTTGCACTGTTTTTTATTTTAGGTTGGGTGAAATTTCTACATTTGGTCATCTACATGTGGTCAATACAGTGGTCCCTCATTAATCGCGGGAGTTACGTTCTAAAAATAACCTGCAGTAGGCAGAATTCATGAAGTAGGATTCCTTAAGATGGTTTTGTTGCGGACGACCCTTTTTGTATCCTTGTTGAAACTTATTGCTGCTGTCGTCCTGATGTTATTTTCCTCCTCCTTTATGTAACAAACCGAAGATTAATTTATTCCATAATGGTGCCGTGTAATAGAGATCTGTGCGGGACAAAATTTTTTATCCCGCTTCCGCCCGGTGTTAGTCTCAACCCGACCGCTTTTATTTAGCATTTCCTCACCTGCTGTTCGACCTGCCCCGTTTTCTACCCAACGTGACTGTTCCTGCTAATGGGGGGGTTGGGGATGATGATGTGTTCGTGAACGGAAGAGCAAAACCAAAAACCACCCAGCTGGATGATACAGAGTCCAGACAGCCTATAACAAGCGACACACAGCATCACGCTCTCTCTCTCATTCACTCAAATATACACACACATATACACAAACACACACACACACACAAAGACAGCACCAAGAAAGCGACACACAGCATTACGCTCTCTCTAATTTACACACACACACACACAAGACAGTACCCAAACAAGCGACACATAGCATCATGCTTTGTCGTTCACACACACACAGCATCCAGGCGAATACGCGCATGCTTGCTCGCTCCGGAGCGATATCGTATGACCGCCCGCTCCCGTTCAAAGGACACCAGGGTTACTGACAGCTCCCATACTTTATTCGGAAATTTAATCACGCAGATCTGCAGATCTCTACCGCGTAACTTCTACCTTCCTTTAGCATGTCCAGAAGTCCAACTTTTTGTGCAATGGTTAGAATCTTCCTCTGCCTTTGACATGCAGAGTTATTCATCGACATTGTGGGGTTTATTGGGGAGAAAAATTGCAAACACACAGAGCCACACTGCTAGCGATCGAAGATTTATGTAAATTTGGCAAGCTGAACGCATTCTGTACTGTACAGGAGACACAGCACAGAGGAGATTGATTGACAATAATCTAAAGCCAATCAGGATGCAGAACACAATGTGCTGTTCAATAAAAACATGTCAAAATGTGATGTAGTTCAGCTGTATTTCAGATATTTTCACATGATAACACTCTTGTCTTCTAACAGGTGGACTTTCAGGATGCAGCAGCTTGTCTAAGCTTTGCTCACGATGATTGCAACCGGTTCCCCCAACAACACCAATGGCACCCAGGACTTCTGCTATTCGGGCCGGATCCGCAGTACTGTGCTCCAGGGCCTGCCCTTTGGAGGAGTGCCCACTGTACTGGCCCTGGACTTCATGTGCTTTTTGGTACGCATTACAAGTTAGCTTATTAGTTGTTGTTCATTTGCCAAGACTCAGCATGAATTATCCTCCTTACTCTCTTAATACACATGACCTGGTCTTTATAAGATCTTTCCAATAGGGGATATTTTATGTTTGTTTTAAGGGTTAGTTCACCCAAAAATGAAAATTCTGTTATTTATTATGTATAATTATTATTAATCCTTGTGTATTGTTGAAATTGACAGCCCTTTCATTATGTTCGGGGCTGTTTTTGCCCCATTGATTTTAACTGCATTTTTTGATTGCAAAGCCATGACACCACACAATCATTTATCATATAATAATATTTATAATTGATCGTTCTCACTCATTTTAGTGTGGATGACCATTTTATTGCAAAGAATTGAAAATGATAGTGTGGACACGAAGCATTTTTAGATAAACTCATCAATTTTACTCATATTAGTGTAGACGTAGCCTAAGCTATATATGCATATTTATACAAAACAATTTATTAAAAAAAAGCCATTGTAAAGCCTTGTAAACTCCTCATTTGCATTTTTCTGAATACACAGACTTAAAATGCATGCAGAAAAACATGAGTCTTGTGTGCGAGTATTAAACTAAGCTGTATGTTGCAATAACCATCAAAAATTTAACAACCATCAAGTTGTTTCAGTATATTAGTTCTGTGAAACGCCATCTTTTGAATATAAAGAGAGCACACTACTCAAACATACTCTAAGTTCATACGGTCATGGAAAACCTGGAAAAGTCATGGATGTTTGACATGGCATTTTCCATGCCTTGAAAAGTTTTGGAAAAACAGAAAAAACCCGCAAAGTTTTGGAAAAGTCATGGAAAACAGATATCTGTATACTTGAATATGGGTTATTTACTCCTGTTCTGTCCTTGGCCAATCACATACTCGCACATTATTAGTGCGGTGTACGCATTAGCGAAATCAATTTCACATAGATATAAATATAAATTGAAACTAAATAGATTGTTGCGTGTTTTACAATATTCTGTAATAATCTTGAACATGCAGTGTTTTTCTTTTTCTACGCATATGGAGACATTGCATGAAACATTAGGTCATGAAAATTTACTTGAAAGTCTTGGAAAAATCATGGAAAAGTCATGGAATTTCAGTAGTAAAAATGTGTATGAACCCTGCATACAGCATCAACTTCTCAGAATCAGAATACCTCCTTTAAAGTAGGTGCTGCTGGCATTAGTTTTGTCCAGTAGCCAAATTTCTATCAATGCCTCCTCTCCAGCAACCTGATAATATGATCGCAGCAATTAGCAAATGATAATGATCCCGTCCATTACTGATGGAAAAAATCCAGCACTACTTTTTTCTCATTTAAGAAGCGGTTTTACTTGGATAAATATATATAAATATATAATATGTCTATATATATATATGTGTGTGTGTCAATATAGAACAATGCAGAGGACTTTTTTTGTAATCTACAAATTTGGATTTAGACATAAAGCCCCCCACTTCTCACATTCCAATTAAATGCAAGTTTTATTTGATTCAGTTTAATCGGAAATGGGTAACAAAAATATTTTAGGTTGACTTTAACATGCAAAAAAGGCACATGCAAAGCACTAGGCACAGAGTTGCTTTCCAAAGGCTTGGTTCTATGCTCTTCAGACCTTCCCAAAACAATTTCAAAACTTTAAAGAAGCATTTCCAGCTTTTAACCTCTGTAGGCCAAAACCAATACACTTGCAAGGGGAAAAAAACTTTAGATTGTGGCATAGTACACTTCAATGATCTGTGACATACTTCTTTCAGATTTTGATTTCTTTTAGTTAAATATTGTCAGTCACATTGAACCAAACTGTCTGCTAAATCCATATTGTAAATGTTAATACTGACTGAAGTGGTTAAGGACATGTAAAACGTCTTTAAATTCTGTGACCATCTTCAGAATAATAGTTACATATTTCTGGTAGTCTTGGGTTTAAGAAAAAAAATCTGAGATGTTCTTGTTTTCCTGCGGTTCAGAATTCGAGCACTTTAGGAATGTGCTTTTCACAATCACATTTAATTTTCATGTGCTGTTTGTCACAGTTGCTGTTTTGTGAACTGGGATTTGTGATTGAACGCATGTGTGGAATGAAATGGGAATGTGAAACATTGTGTAACATGTATATTGTGTGTCTCCAGGTGCTGCTATGTGTATTTTCTTTCTTGAGGAAGGTGGCGTGGGATTATGGCCGTCTCGCTTTGGTCTCTGATGCTGACAGGTAAAAAAAAAAGATTGCAATACAATGCAATATACAGTTTTTAACAAAAGTGTATTTACAGATTGACATACAGTGGGAGAAATAAGTATTGAACACGTCACCATTTTTCTCAGAAACCATTTCTAAAGGTGTTGTTCACTTGAAATTATCACCTGATGTTGGTAACAACCAAAGAAATCCATATATGCCAAGAAAACAATACTAATTAGTTTACAAATGAAGTTATGTGTAATAAAATGAAATGACGCAAGGAAAAAGTATTGAACACATGAAGAAAGGGAGGTGTAGTTCGGCAGTGAAAGCCCAGACAGCAGCTGAAACTTCTCAGTAGTTCTTCAGCCACTCTCTGCCCTTCATCACTGTAAATAAATATCTGCTACTTCAGTCCAACATCTACATTAGCAGGAGGATGAAGATGACACCAGGGTGGACATTTCAGCAAGAAAATGATCCAAAACACAGCCAAGGAGACTCTCAAATGCTTTCAGAGAAGGAAAATCAAGCTGTAGAATGGCCAAGCCAATCACCGAGCTCAAAAACAATAGAAAATACAAAATAAAGCTCCAATTTGACTGACGATACCCACAGAAAAATCGAGAATTTGACACTTTGTTGAAGTCTGTGAAAAACTCACACCAGCAATGCAGGTGATGAGAGGCATCTTATGCTGCCATCACCAAAAAAGCCTTTTCTATGAAATAGGCATGCTCCGATCAGGATTTTTGCAGCAGATACCGAGTATCGATTCCTTGTCATGGTGATCGGCCAATACAGAGTACCGATACTGATTCTTCAAGCTTTATATAACTTTGCCATTGCATAAGCACAAATACCCTTTAAGGCCTTTAAGGATGAGATCTCGCTGTACCTACGATAATAAATTAAGGTTGAGTACTGATCGAATGATGAAACCTGATTATCGGCCGATACTGATCTCGGGCCGATCGAACAGAACATCCCTAATATAAAGTATTAAATTAGTTTCAGTAGTTCAGTTCTTTCTCCTTGTGTCATTTCATTATTATTATTATTATTTTGTTTTGTTTTATTTTTATGTTTGTATTGTTTTGGTTTTTACAAAAATCTGGTCAAATTTTATATCAACAGCTTCTATAGAAATATTATTCCCAGGTCAGCGCAATAGCCTAGTGCAGGGGTGTCAAAACCCGGTCCTGGAGGGCCGGTGTTCTGCATATTTTTGTTCCAACCCCAATTAAACACACCTGAGCTAGCTAATCAAGCTCTTTCTAGGTATACTAGAAACTTCAGGAAGGTGTGTTGGAGCTAAACAATGCAGGACAGCGGTCTTCCAAGACCGAGCTTGGACACCCCTGGCCTAGTGGTTAGCGTGCCAACATATGGTGCAGTAGCACGTCAGGGCGTCCCGAGTTCGAATCCCAGCTCAAGGACATTTCCCTACCCCTCCTTCTCTTTATTATTAATATTATTCCCAGGAAAAAACATGATGTGTTTAATGCTTATTTCCCCCACTGTATAACATGTTTTCTCATTGTTATCATTGCTGTAATAATTAATTTGTGTTAAAGCAGTGTTTAATAAAAAAGTAACAGTTACGTACTATAAAAAAAAAGATAAAAAGTCACAAAGACACAGCTGGCTCCATTACCACAGCATGCTCTTGACCCCAATCTAACCCAAAACAAACACTCATCTGAGTCATTTTCTCCATAAAGTTGGACTATGTTTACAGCTGGATGTTTGATGCATCAGCCTTGACTCTGACTTGAGGATATACATGATAAAATTGGTCTCAACGCTGCAAGGTAGAAGCCTGCATAATGGCTTTAGCTAATGGATTGGTTGTTCAGATCTGGAGCTTCTGTCTTTCCAAAAGCTCAGCCAGTATTATTCAATTAGTAACGTGACCCTACCTTTCAATCACACTCACATCCTGAGATTTCAAATCTCATTCGAGTGCCGCGTAAGTGTACAAGAGATCGTGTTTATTGGAGATCTGATTATGTTCCGGGCATCTTTTACACATTTTTGTCCAGTCAGGTCCCCCATTTTTACTACTCTGATGTCTAAAATCTGTTCAATGTTTCAGGATAGCACTTGAGTTGGATACCATACTCTTTAATAGACCAACTCTTGGGTGCCACAGAAATTTTGTCTATATTCAGGGTGTCTGCAGGGTCTTAAGTCTTAGATTCACTAAAATATTCATTTGTAGGTCTTAAATTATTTTGGTTTTAATTTTCCTGCATCTATGTAAAGCTGCTGAATCAATCCAACACCTATACAGTCACCAACAATCCATCTAAAAAACTCTATTTTTACTCTATTTACCTGTATGGTTTAATTATCTTCCTCACAATAACATTTGTAAGTTCTCCAGGTATTTATAGACCATACTTGGCAAGCACACTGACCTGGACAGACTGTTGTATGTTTAGTTTATTATAGTTTTTAAAGCTTGTCAAAGAAAAGTTAGATTAAAAAAGTGTATATACGAGTTGTTTTGACACATTATTTAAGTATTACTTAAGTAATTATTTTTTATGGGACAAGTAAAAATACTTGGCACTATATAAGTCTGAAATTCCGTTCATAATGGTCTTAAATATGACTCGGTGAAAGCAGAAGAAACCCTGAAATTATAAATGATCTTACTCTTACAGCATGCACACTGGACAGCCATTGTGTATTTATATGCTTTTGCAAATTCCTTGTGCAAATATATCCACAAAAGGCCAAAAAATGTAATGTTAACCATTCATTGATCTATTTATGAACATTTTGTTGTGTAACTGTTTCCCTGATTACACACCTGCATATGTACATACATCTACATACTGTATTGTACATTTCATAAAAGTTGCATGGTGTCAAATTGGGTAAGCTAAATTGTCTGTGGTGTATGTGTGTGAATGAGAGTGTATGGGTGTTTCCTAGTGATGGGTTGCAGCTGAAAGAGCATCCGCTGTGTAAAACATATGCTGAATAAGTTGGCGGTTCATTACGCTGTGGCGACTCCTGATTAATAAAGGCACTAAGCCGGAAATAAAATAAAAAGAAAACCCCTGATAAGTTCCTCTTACAACTTGGCTGTGCATTACATGAATAATTCATCAGGCAATTACTGCACTTTGACCATGGTTCCCGCATGTACATGTGTTTGTCTCAAAGCATTTTAGAAATATTTGCCTATAAAAGGGTCTCATTCACAGATTGGCAATAAATGGGTCAAGCTGTCATTACAAGTTTGAAAGTGTGAAGTTGGTGTGAACAGTATAGCTGTTGACAAAACTTAAAGCTACATGCTTTTAGCTATATATATATATGTATATATATATATATATATATATATATATATATATATATATATATATATATATATATATATATATATATATAAATTATCATATACAAACCATTCATTTTAGTATTTTTATTGAAATATTTAATAAAGAAATTGGATTTTTCTCTGTGTATTTAGGCTTCTGGGCAGTGCACCAACATACTGTATAGTGCCATTGTGCTTCCGGTGTCCCAAGTTCGAGTCCCGGCTCACAGACTATCCTATCCTAATAAAAGCAAAAACGAAAAGAAAACAAATCTTTAACAAAAAGAATTACTTTTGCATTCTGACTGATCCGATTACATGCTTGCATTTACCGGCAGAATGAGAGTCAAGTAAATCATTGAATTATTATCATTGTTCATCTTACATGAGTAATAGCATCGTCTTCCACAGAATGACTGATCACATATTTTGACTAGTTTCTGTATGTCATGCATGAACTTGATGAATTTCTTTTCCCTCAACAGTAGGCGGAATAAACACTATCAGCGTCTGGACGAGCAGGAATAGTATGTTTTGTTTTTTTGTTGGTTTATTTTTCCAAGGATGCGCTGTGTCTGCTTTGTGAATTCTGGCCTTTCTTCTGCTGTGCGCTCTGTCTGGTGGACTTGGGATTTAATTCATTCACTGTGTACTTGTTTCCTAATATCTCTTTTTACTTCTTTCTATTGGCCTTTTTTTAATTCCCTTCCTTCCTGGAGTCCATTGGTTGAGGGTTTCTCGAGATGATCATGTCATTTACCTGAGCTAATCGATATATATAATGTGTCTCTTACTGATTTCTAACTTTTAAAGGTGAAGTGTGTCATTTACACTTAAATGAGTTGTATCAAACAGGTTTCCTGAACTTTACAAACACATTTTCTAAATTGTGTTTAATATTACTCGGTTAAACTTTTACTTGGACTGTACAGCTCTCAATAATAAACAGTTGAAGTCTAAATTATTAGCCCTCCAGAATTATTAGCCAGTCTGTATATTTTTCCCCAATTTCTGTTTAACGGAGAGCAGGTTTTTTCTAAACAAAATAGTTTTAATAACTCATTTCTAATAACTGATTTATTTGATCTTTGCCATGATGACAGTAAATAATATTTGACTAGATATTATCAAGATACTAGTATTCAGCTTAAAGTGACATTTAAAGGCTTAACAAGGTTAACTAGGCAGGTAATAATAATATTGACCTTAAAATGGTTATTAAAAAAATTTAAACTGCTTTTATTCTAGCCGAAATAACCAAATAAGACTTTCTCTAGAAGAAAAAATATTATAGGAAATACTGTGCAAAATTTCTTGCTCTGTTAAACATCATTGGGGAAATATTCAATTAAATTCACAGGAGGGCGAATAATTTTGACTTCAACTGTACATATTTAATCTACAGATATATAAGTATATAATATAGTATATAATATAAATATAATCAGTGGTGTAGTCCTTGCTATACGCACATATACTCAGTATGCATACTTTTTTCCATGAGCTGTTTGGGTATTACCACTTCTGAGGATCAATAATTGCATATACCCTCGGTATACTCACTTATTTTTCTGATTAAACTTCCCTAATTTTAGTGTATTTTTTAAATTCTTACTTAAAATGTATATGTGTCTAAATGTATATACATTTTTCTTTGTTTACCCCAAAATGATCTGTTCCTGATTCGCCCTATGAAAATCCTAAAATCTCCCTGTACAACAGTATTTCACATTTGTCTTAATCATGCCTACCGCTACAGGGAACGACACATATATATATATATATATATATATATATACACACTAAAAACAATGAGGCAAAGACTACTCATAAATCGTGTAACAATATGCGATTTAAAAGGGAAACTACTAGTATATAATAGCGACAAAAGAAGACAGACTCCTAATAGTTTGGTTTAAAACAGGCATGCACGAATGTGACAATCAAAAATAATGGCTGACTGATGTTTAAAGGAACCTATTAAATGTAAAGTAATAAGCCAGTAAAGAAAGTAAGTATAAAAAAAACTATGATTGGCAAGGCTAGCTTATATATATATATAATATATAGCTAATGAATCAAAGTAACATTGACTTTCATAATTTCTTTGCCTACTTTCATTTAAAATTTGGGTCGGGCAGAATAGTACACTACCTTTTTTTTTTAGGACTACACCACTGAATATAATGTACATAAAGGTTTTCAAAAAGGTGATGTCAATTATTTGAAGAGTTTTTTGGTAAGAATGACAGTGTTGAACTCTTCAGGAAGTCAAACTACAAGTGGATTTCTCTGTTTCTGCATTGCAAAAATGACACCCTTCACCTTTAAATGATGTTTTCGTTCCTTGAAGCGTGCACTTTTTGTCCAGGGTCTTATCACCCTATAGGTCGCACAGGGAAGAGGCTTACATGGAGAGGTAAAAAACATCATGTGATGACATAGAAAACCCCTGTGTATCTAGAAGACCTATAGTTTTGAAGGATAACTGTGATTTTAATAGATTGTTTTCGTCATTGACAGATAAATAGGAGTGCCCTCTTTAAGTGGTTGTGTATAATCAGTCAAAATGTGTTTAGAAATTTTAGTCAATCAGAGAATGACACATAAACTGGCTCTAAAAGCAATTTAGATTTTTTTATGCATACTGGCACAGTTATATGTAGGGATGGGCATTGAAACTCGGTACTTTATCGGTATCGGTGCTACTTATGAAAAGACCGAAGTATCGATAAGCTCTGCTATCGGTACTGGAGAATTATTGCTGAGTAAACATTACTTACAGTAGCATAACTTAACTGACCAACCTTTTCTAATTTGCCATATTTGATATTCGTCTGCAATACTCGACTGTGTGGAGGCTCGCGCTAAGCGCACACACGGCTTGTAAGCTTGCGGAACGAACTAAACGGGTTATATTTCCCAAGTGGACAGCGCAACAAACGCAACAAGTTGTTTTCTTGTATAAGCAGAAGCACAAGCAATCTGGCTAAGTGAAAGTATCTTTCAAAAGTGCGTTAACTGCAATAAAAAGTAATGCAAACTGCCTAGCTACTAATGGTAACGTTACATCATCCACATCGTTATGCCAGCAGTCAATCACCTAAATTAGTATGATATTAATAGTTCAATAAATAAACATGCATTCGGGTACAATGAAAAGAGTTTTTTTTTTTTTGCAGTAGTCTAAATAAATCTTAAACATTAAAAATGATTTTACATCAGCTGTATTTACAAATATAGTGTAAGAATAGCCTAATAATAAACTATGCTTATTAAGAAATTATAAAAAAAAGGTTATTTTTACATTGCAGGATGCTCCAAAACTGTATTTAAAACACAGTTAACTCCCAACACACAGTTAACTCATTTATGTGAATGCGTTAATGAAAAATCTTAAGCATTATCTCATTTAACTGCATTTTGCAACTCAAAGAGGATATTTTCAACTGCAGGGAGCACAATAAACCAAAAAAGATCCCGACTTCTGCCAGAAAAGGCGGACATGTTGATTTTTCTTCAGAAGAACGGTTAAAAACTGAGAGCCATTTTCCTTCAAACCATTGTACATTCTTTAACAGGGAAATTTGTATTTATTTGTTTTACGATTGTTAGTTTCATTTTATTTTATATTAAAAACATAATAATAAAATTAAATGTTGTTAATTCTGTTCAATTAGGTTATTTTTTAAATAAAAAACACTATAAAAAGTACAGATAAGAAAACCTTTAATTTACCGAACAGATAAGTGGTATCGATAAAAGTAGTAAAACCGTTCAAACCTTAGCGATACCCATTCCTGATTATGTCAATACTTCAGAAAGCAAATTATCAAACAAATTGGCAGTATGTATTTCAAAGAAGCACAGAACAAGCACACTCTCCAAGCTAATGCAGTTGCAATGCATTGACTGAAAATCATAATTCTGTGTGGCTTTTGAAAGCATTTTATCCTACAGTAGATTTGTTAGTGTTTCTTGATGAGTCTTTCTCTGTATAACATTCTCTAAACTCTAAATTTATGCTCCTCTATCTGCATGTTCATCTCCTTTCTAGGTTTACTGCAGTTTCTCTGTGAGCAGTCTGTGTGTATAACACCTCAATCGCTGATGCTAACTCTGTGATCCAGTTTGTACCCACAGTCACTTATTGCTGCATTCCCAATATGTGGTTAGCCTTGATGTGGCCTGATGTAGCCCGAGTAATCTGAGCAAGGAAGGTCTAGCAGTGCCCATCACTTATTAATTACCTGACATCAAACTGACGCCATGAAGATGCTCCGATAAAGTTAGCAAGAGTTCATCCAGAATTCAAATTAAAGCTACCTTATGGTATTTCAAATCTAGATGCATATAAATGTAGAGTTGAGGCCAAAATTATTACTATTTTTTTTCCCTTTTCCATTATTTCCCAAATGATGTTTAACAGATCAAGGAATTTTTCACAGTATTTCCTATAATATTTTTTCTTCTGGAAAAAGTCTTATTTGCTTTATTTCGGCTAGAATAAAAGCAGTTTTAAATTTTTTTTAAACCATTTTAAGTTCAATATTATTAACCCCCTTAATCAGTATTTTTATTCAATTGTCTACAGAACAAATCATCATTACACAGTGATTGTAATTTAACCTAATTAACCCAGTTAAGTCTTTAAATGTCACTTTAAGATGAATATTAGTATCTTGAAAATATCTAGTCAAATATTATTTACTGTCATCATGGCAGAGATAAAATAAATCAGTTATTAGAGATAAGTTATTAAAACTATTATGATTAAATGTGCTGAATAAATATTCTTTCCATTAAACCGAAATTGGGGGAAACATATACAGGCGGGTTAATAATTCTGACTTCATCTGTATTAAAGACAGACAATAACTAATGCTGTGTTATTTGCTGGAAATAAACAGAAATATGTATATGATTAAAATATATAAGTATATTCATTAAAGTGTTAGTTCTCACAACAAAAAATAAATAAATCTTTCTATATTTGCACACATTAATGCCTTTTTTTCAACCCCTCGAGACCTTCGCTCATCTTCGAGACCCAAATGAAGATATTTTAGATGAAATCAGACAGCTCCCTTTTGTTCCATAGTGGTTCTGATACGTTCAGAGTCCAAAATAACAAACTAAAAACATTGTGATAAAATTCAGTGTGACTTCAGTTGTTGAACTGTAAACATATGAAGCTTGAAGAACACTTTTGTACACCAAAAAATGTTAAAACAACTTTCTTTACCAATATATCTCTTCCACATCAGGTCATCAGGGAGCGCATTTACTATGGGCAGTATGACATATTTGCCAACGGAAAATTTGCCAACAGAGCAAATGAGCATCTTGATTTGATGTGGAAGACGTTTGCAAACAAAGTCGTTTTTACAGTTTATTTGGTGCAAAGAAATGTTCTTGGAGCTTCATATGATCCAATACAATATTTATTTATAAAGCACTTTTAAAAACAACCAAAGTTGACCAAAGTGCTGTACACAGGGGTACCAAAGACGGAGAACAAATTAAAATATAAAAGGAAGGATTTATTATGTAAAAAGCAATAAAAAATGGTAATCAATTAGTATTAAAAGTTAGAGATAACAAATAATTTTAAAAATTATAACTTGACTTCTAGTTGATCATTTGGAAAAGTGTCAGAAGGTCAATTTTTCCAATGAATCATCTGCTGAACTGCATCCCAATCATCACAAATTCTGCAGAAGACCTACTGGAACCCGCATGGACCCAAGATTCTCACAGAAATCAGTCAAGTTTGGTGAAGGAAAAATCATGGTTTGGGGTTACATTCACTACGGGGGCGTGCGAGAGATCTGCAGAGTGGTCGGCAACATTAACACATTTGTGCTGCCCATTACATTACAAAACACATGAGAGGGCAAATTCTTCAGCAGGATAGCGCTCCTCATACTTCAGCCTCCACATCAAAGTTTCTGAAAGCAAAGAAGGTCAAGGTGCTTCCGGATTGGCCAGCACAGACACCAGATATGAACATTATTGAGCATATCTGGGGTAAGATGGAGGATTGAAGATGAATCTTTGATGAACTCTGGGAGTCCTGCAAGAACGCTTTCTTTGCCATTCCAGATGACTTTATTAGTAAGTGATTTGAGTCATTGCAGAGATGTATGGATGCAGTCCTCCAAGCTCATGATGGAGTCAGACACAATATTCATTCTGTTTCCACTGCACTGTGACTTTATATACTGCACATTATTTCTGTTCAGTGACAAGACTTTAGTCTAAGCAAAGTCAGACCTTACTGTCCTAATTAAATCATTAAAAATCAAGGCATGATCATATTTTATTTTGGTAAATAAGCGTAATCTAGAGGCGTTTGCCTTTCATATAAGCCACTTCTGATACCAAATGATCACCTAGAAGTCAAGTTGAACCACTGAGTTCACATGGAAAGTGTTGACAGTAGTTTTTGATTCTTTTCTAGACTTTAAACGTTTATAGTGGATAAGGGAGTTATTGAGGTTCATCTAAAATATTAGCATTTGGGTTCTGATGATGAACATAAGTGCATTTTTTGGGTGAATCAACCCTTTAATTTAAAAAATGTGTAATTTTAGATTATATCTCATCATTGGCCTAACAAGATTAATTTCAGTTGTTTCAAACAGTTATTATATTGAATTCTGTGATGAACTATTGCTTAAGCATGTTCATAGTGCTTTATATTACAAATGTCGAATGAATGAAGTGGCATTGCAATAAGTGACTACATGTATATATGTTAGCTTTGGCGCAGTGTTCTGAAGGCACATGTTTAATAATGTGTGTTTGTGTTCAGTGTTGCCTCCGCCATGCAGACGCCTGCTGACTCCCGATATGAGCGTCTCACCTCTGTGTCCAGCTCGGTCGACTTTGACCAAAGGGACAATGTAAGTAGCTTGCGAGGTCATTCGCTTGGATGACAGTGGCTATGTTCAGAATGGCATGCTAGCACACTTTAAAAAAATATTCAGTGGATTTAATACATTTATTTAAGGTAAGTGGTTGCTAACAATTTACATGGGCTGAATTTAAACAAACAGATTAAGTTGAACATTACTAAATTTAATTAGTTTGGTTAAATTCAGCTCGTATAAATGCAACAATTTAGCAAAAATGCTGTAGGGCTGCACTATAGTGGAAAAATCTGTGATGTTGTTGAGTATTGTGAAAATTATATTTCTTACGAAATAATTTTTCCTTAGAAAAATTCAGTTTTTATTAGCTCGGTTTTTAAATCATTTATTTATTTAATGATATTAAAATAAACAGGTTAAAGATATTTTTCAGATCTTATTCAGACTGAAAAACTGTGTCAAGGTGCAAACATTTGGGTTGTTTTTTAATGATCTAGGCATAGAGTTTAAAACGCATGGCGCAAAAGCACTAAGGGTGTGTCTGAATCCACTTTTGCTATTTTAAGGATGGAAAAATTCGCTCTGCACCCCGGCGCATGGTCTAACAGGGTTGTGCTTATTCTCTTAATGAGTTATGGGTGTGTTTTGAGCATAACGTGCATTAAACCAATCAGTGTCTCGTCTCCCATTCCCTTTAAGAGTCAGTTGCGTCGCACCATGGTGCAATTGGTATTTACATAGTGGACTTTGTAAGTGGACTTGACTAGTAAGAAAAAAGTTCAACATACCATCTACCGAGATTTGTTCCAAAACTATTTCTAAATTCAGTTCTAATTTCCAGCAAACAAATAAATGAACAATAATAATGAAGTGTGGTCAAAAACTATATATCCAAACACACGTCCTATTCTTATGCCCCAAATGGTGATGCAGACATCTCCAAAACCCGACAGATGGACAAATCTAAACTTGTTTTTATAAAAGCAAAAATAAATATGCATATAATAAATAATACTGCTAATATTAACAATATACAAATGCAAATTGTCATGATTAAACTGAAAAAAGCCCCCTGAGATGAGGCATGGAGGCAGTGGTTTTTATATTTATGTAGAAAATAATTATTTTAAGAGTTCAAACAAAACATTTTAAAACTTAGATATTGTGTGTTGCTGTACATTCTGTGTGTATTAAGCAATGTGTAAGTTTGGACCTGTGTAGGCGCATGACTAATGCACTCTGCGCTGGACTTTAGAGCAGCTTTTAGTTGGTCATTTTCAATTCCTCAAAATAGCAATACACCAACAATGGATCTTAACACACCTCCTTTTCAGACCAACACACCGTGAGTCCACAAAGTGGCACAAATGATTTTTCTATTTAAACAACGGGGCACAAAATGTGGAAATTACTGTTGCGCTCATCTGAAAATAGCAGCAAATCGCGCCTTACACGTCTTGCACTTTGATGCACCGGGTGTATGAAAGGGCCCTTAGTATTTAAACCGCTATGGATGAGTGAAAAACTTAGATATTCGACTCTGATTGGTTGTTGTCATTTTCCTCTGTCGTTTCGATTCTGCCTATTAGTTTTTATTTTCAGCTCTGGGTTCACCTTTGAGTGGCTCCAGCCAATAGCAGAACAGCAACTACTTGGGAGGCGAGAATAAAGATAGCAAGACCCCATCTGATTGATCAAATTTAGATTTAATAAATGCAAATAAATAAATGTTATTCTTTATTTAATTATTTATGAACCACTGAGTATGCGAGTAAATGTATTTGGTTTGTTACAGTAGGCCCTGTCAAGGACTGGGATATTTTAGGCAGCAATTGAACAGTTCTTGAATTTCATGTGTTGAAAGCAGGGTAAGCGTGACTTTGACAAGGGACAAATCGTGATTTCTGTAAAATTCTCTGAAATTTTAACATCTTAGCCTAGAAGCCATTTGATAGTTATCACTCTTAAAATTAATAAAAAATGTGCTTAATGTGTACAGTATATACACTATATACTATAAAAGAAGCAATGCTATGTTCAATACCATTTTTAAACCAATCCAATTTAATTGAATAATGAGAACATGTATCACACTGGAAGTGTTAAATAAATTTAATAGAAATATTAGATGTTTGTGGAAAATGTTTCTAGTATTGTTATGATACTGAAATTCGGTACCAATCAGTACGGAAATTTTAAAAAGGTCCATTTCCCGCTAATATCTGAGTGCTGTTTAGAACGTACTTAAACAGCGCTGATTTGCCATTGTGTTCACATGGTCAACACAAAAGACTGTGATTGACCGTGTAGGTCATAAGTTCACCGAACTCACCGCTGTTTACGATCACATGTTTTTTCTGTAAGCTGACATTTGAGCAATCTGCTGATAAATTGCAGCTTTAAAATGCTCCCTAAAATGTGCCTGTATTTGTGATTACACTCAGTAAACAGCGGTGAATTTGGTGAACTGATGACCTTCACGGCCAATCACAGCCATTTCTGTTGAGTACGTGAACAAATTAACGAATCAGCACTGTTAAAGAACACGCTCAACAGCGCTCAAATGTTAGCGGGAAATGGACGTTTTTAAAATGTCAGTATCGATTGGTCCCGAATTCCAGTATCTTGACAACCCTAAATGTTTGACAGGGGCACACTATTCCATTGTGTTTGGCAATGTGAGACCTTGCAATCTATTTGGAAAGAATTAATAGGTGTAATTTCTAAATGAAAGTGTTCTTTGGTTGGTGTTTGGTTAATAATACAGTATAGACAGTGCATTCGGAAAGTGTTCATAGTGCTTCACTTTTTCCACATTATTTTATGTTACAGCCTTATTCCAAAATGGATTAAATTCATTTATTTGCTCAAAATTTTACATACAATAGCCCATAATGACAGTGTGAAACAAGATTTTTTGAAAATTTTGCAAGTTTATTTATCTTCATCAGTATTCACAGCCTTTGGCGTGAAGCTCTAAATCGAGCTCAGGTACATTCTGTTTCCACTGATCATTCTTGAGATGTTTCAGCAGCTTAATTGGACTTCACCTGTGGTCAATTCAGTTGATTGGACATGATCTGAAAAGGCATACACCTGTCTATATAAGGTCCCAGGGTTGACAATGCATGTCAAAGCACAAACCAAGCATGAAGACAAAGGAACTGTCTGTAGACCTCCAAGACAGGATTGTCTCGAGGCACAAGGCTGGGGAAGCTTACAGAAACATTTCTGCTGCTCTGAAAGTTCTAATGAGCACAGTGGCCTCCATCATCTGTAAGTGGACGATGTTTGAAACCACCAGGACTCTTCCTAGAGCTGGCCGGCCATCTAAGCTGAGTGATCGGGGGAGAAGGGCCTTAGTCAGGGAGGTGATAAATAACCTGATGGTCACTCTGTCTGAACTCCAGCGTTCTTCTGTGGAGAGAGGAGAACCTTCCAGAAGAACAACCATCTGTGCAGCTATCCACCAATCAGGCCTGTATGGTAGAGTGGCCAAACTGAAGCTGCTCCCCGCCTGGAATTTGCCAAAAGGCATCTGAAGGACTCTCAGACCATAAGAAACTAAATTCTCTGGTCTGATGAGACTAAAATTGAACTCTTTGGAGTGAATGACAGGCGTTACGTTTGGAGAAAACCAGGCATCGCTCATCACCAGGCTAATACCATCCCTACAGTGAAGCATGGTGGTGGCAGCATAATGCTGTAGGGATGTTTCTCAGCAGCAGGAAGTAGGAGACTAGATGACTAGACTAAAGATGAATGCAGCAATGTGCAGAGACATCCTGAACGAAAGCCAGCTTCAGAGTTCTCTTGACCTCAGACTGGGGAGACGGTTCATCCTCCAGCAGGACAATGACCCAAAGCACACCACCAAAATATCAATGGAGTCGCTTCACAACAACTCGGGGAATGTCCTTGAGTGGCCCAGCCAGAGCCCAGACCTAAATCCTATTGAACATCTCTAGAGAGATCTGAAAATGGCTTCCCATCCAACCTGATTGAGCTTGAGAGGTACTGCAAAAAGGAATGGGCAAAAATTCCCTAAGACAGGTGTGCCAAGCTTGTGGCATCATATTCAAAAAGACTTGAGGCTGTAATCGCTGCCAAAGGTGCATCAACAAATATTGAGCAAAGGCATGCAAGTTTCTCATTCTGAACATAACCTCTGTCTTTAGTTCGCTCTTTCATGCTTCTATTCAAATGACTGAAAAGCACAAGGCTGTATTTCTTGTCATCTATCTCTTTTAATGCACACACCTGTGGATTTCATAATAGCGCTAACAACGCCTTTTGACTGGCATTTGTTTGCCTCTCCCTTGCCTGCTGTGATCTGGAATAACTGCACTTACGTAAACTGGTGTCACGTGTGGAAACGGCTCCTGAGACTGCATTAGAGACGGTTAATGTCTCTGAATGTTTAGGTGATTGACAGACAACTGTTAGAGTGCACTGAATATGATGTTCTTTGTCTCCTTTACAGGGTTTATGTTCCTGGCTAACTGCCATCTTCAGGATAAAGTGAGTCTTTTCTGCATTTAATTCATGAACATACTGCAGTCATGTTTATTTCAACATTAGATAACTTAAGAACTCCCTAATTATACTGGCAAAACAATGGATGGATTTTTTTTATTACAAAATATTGACACAAGCAGTGCCCAGGGCCCCTTTTTACAGTAGAATTCAAGAAAATAAGGAAGTAGGATGATTTTATCATTCCTAAACATCAGATGTTTATTCCTGTTATTCTAGTTGGTATAACACAAATAAAACTTAAGATATTATATTATATTATATCATATTATGGTGACATGGTGGCTCAGTGGTTAGCACTCTCGCCTCACAGCAAGAAGGTCGCTGGTTCGAGTCTCGGCTTGGTCAGTTGGCATTTCTGTGTGGAGTTTGCATGTTCTCCCCGCGTTGACGTGTGTTTCCAACGGGTGCTCCGCTTTCACACACAGTCCAAACACAACCGCTATAGGTGAATTGGATGAACTAAATTGCCCGTAATGTGTGTGAATGACAGTGTAAGGGTGTTTCCCGGTACTGGGTTGCGGCTGGAAGGGCATCCGCCGTGTAAAACATGCTGAATAAGTTGGTGGTTAATTCCACTGTGGCAACCCCTGATGAATGAAGGGACTAAGCCGAGGGAAAATTAAATGAAGTATATATTATATTATATTATATTATATTATATTATATTATATTATATTATATTATATTATAGTATATTACATTACATTACATTACATTACATTACATTGCATTACATTATAGTATATTATATTACATTATATTATATTATAGTATATTATATTACATTACATTACATTACATTACATTACATTATATTATATTACATTATATTATATTATATTACATTATATTATATTATAGTATATTATATTACATTACATTACATTACATTACATTACATTATATTATATTACATTATATTATATTATATTACATTATATTATAGTATATTATAGTATATTACATTATATTATAGTATAGTATATTATAGTATATTACATTATATTATATTACATTATATTATAGTATATTATATTATATTACATTACATTATATTATATTACATTATATTATATTACATTATATTATATTATATTACATTATATTATATTATGTTATATTATAGTATATTATATTACATTATATTATATTATAGTATATTATATTATATTGCATTATATTATACTATAGTATATTATATTACATTACATTATATTATATTATAGTATATTATATTACATTATATTATATTATATTGCATTATATTATAGTATATTATATTACATTACATTATATTATATTACATTATATTATATTATGTTACATTATATTATATTATGTTACATTATATTATAGTATATTACATTATATATTACATTATATTATATTATATTACATTATATTATATTATATTATATTACATTATATTATAGTATATTACATTATATTATATTACATTATATTATATTATGTTACATTATATTATATTATAGTATATTATATTACATTATATTATATTTCATTATATTATATTATATTATATTACATTATATTATATTACATTATATTATATTACATTACATTACATTATATTATATTACATTACATTATATTACATTATATTATATTATATTACATTACATTATATTATATTACATTATATTATAGTATATTATATTATATTATATTACATTATATTATATTATAGTATATTATATTACATTATATTATATTATATTACATTATATTATATTACATTACATTATATTATATTATATTACATTATATTATATTATAGTATATTATATTACATTATATTATATTATATTATATTATATTACATTATTATATTATAGTATATTATATTACATTATATTATATTATATTACATTATATTATATTACATTACATTATATTATATTACATTATATTATATTACATTATATTATAGTATATTATATTATAGTATATTACATTACATTACATTATATTATATTACAATATATTATATTATATTATATTACATTATTTCACTGTTGCTATTGGTAAATCTAAGATCAAAAGATGCATACTTGACTTCAAAATATACATAGTATGGAGCATACTATACTATACTATGGGCTGATATAGAATCGCCCCCTGAGCTTTTTGCCACTTTCCCTTAAATAGTTGGACTAGGAATCTCCTTCAAGGAGGGGTATGTGTGGAACAACAAAAGGCATTTGCATTAGTGGCATGTTAGATCTGAAGAGTTTCTGCCCATAGGGAACAAATGGTAATTTGAATAGAAGCCCCCTAGGTAAAGGCACACCCTTCGCAGCAGTTCAAAAGATACCTGAAGTTATATATATATATATATATATATATATATATATATATATAATATATATATATATATATATATATATATATATATATATATATATATATATATATATATATATATATATATTTATTATTTTGATTATGTCTATTTCTGAGGGAATGAGACCATTGTACCAGTCACACTGAGACATTTCAAATGATATCAAATAATATTGATAGATAAAGTCACTTGGATTGATTTACAACATTCATCATTTGAGATGACGATTCTGTGAGTTAAGATGACTTCTTTGTGAGTTAAGTCAGGGAGAAGAGTAGGGGAAGGCAAAGGAGTGCGGGAGAGAGCTTTTCCTGCATTCTCGCTCCATGGTGTGTGGATTTTGATGTTTGCATTGTCCATGTGGATGCATAAAAGTATCTGAGATTTCTCAAATCTTATACTATGCACATTTAATATGCCACTGAAAAAAGCGTTTGCTAAATGTAAATTTTTTCAAATATTATATTGTATGATATTATTTGTTATGCACATCTGATATGCCACTAAATAAAAGCGTCTGCTAAATTTAAATGTTTTTTAATCATGCTATATAATTGGTATTTCGCTTGTTATGCGCGTCTAATATAAGTACCTGAATAAAAACATACATTTTTCAAATATTATATTGTTTATGTTAATTTCACTAATAATAAAATAATTTAATTCATTCATTTTCTTTTCGGCTTAGTCCCTTTATTAATCAGGGGTCGCCACAGCGGAATGAACCACCAACTTATACAGCATATGTTTTTACGCAGCGGGTGCCCTTCCAGCTGCAATCCATTACTGGGAAACACCCAAACACACTCAGTCACACACATACACTACGGCCAATTTAGTTTATTCAATTCATCACCATATTGCTGCAGACATTCCATAAAAATATATTATATATTTAACAACGCATATTATGTTATATATTACATATTATAATTAATTTATATACTTATTTTTTATATTGTAAACTAAATATTGTGCTTGTTTAATAAAAAATACATCTTTATTTCTCTTACTTTATTAATTAAATTTGAACATTTTAATCTCTTTTAATCATTTTAATCTTTGTTGTTTTTATTCTCTTATATTTGTACCCAGGGCTTTACATTAACACCTGCCAAATGCGGGTAGATTTTAGTTGTGGCGGGTTAGATAGACACCACCACTAGCCACTGGTTGAAAGTAATTTTTAAACTGTTGTTTTCTTAAAAGCAGGGTTCGACAATGAGGATGGCCCAATATGGGTGCAAATGCGGTCTTAGAATCTAGAAGCAGCGCGACTGACAAAAATAACGCGCGAGAAAAAGAAAGCTAGTGAATACCGAATGAGAGGATAATCACCCGCGCCAACAGCTGATGTGATGCGCGCTCCCGTTTCCTTGCTTGAAGCAACCATGCCTAGAAACGCAACTGGTGTGATCAGTTCTCTTTCAAATAGACTAGACAGAAAGTGATGCTCATGCACCCACAGTCCTGCTGCTTTCAAGAGCTCCAGATTTGTCTTTTTGTAAGCAGCACCGGTTGCTTTCGCGTTAAACATTATTTGAACAGATTATTAATAGGCCTAACGTTAATCGTGTGCATGTGATCATCCTTTCATCATCACACACGATAAGTTTCACCTGCTTTCTTTTGCTTACAGTAATTTTTTGTTAATATGGTTTAATTATCATTTTTTACAATAACATTGCTTTAATAGGATATTCACTTCCCACTTATGTGTAGTCAACTGGTGACTTTAGCCAGGACAGATTACTATGCATATTTTATATACATGACAATATTTTTAAAATGTCAATTGTTTTTTTTGTTTTTTTTTTTTCTTTTAAATGTTTTGTTAAATAAAAAGTATTAGTATGCAGCTATATTTTGCTTGTTTTGACACATTTAAAAAATTTGTGGCTAAGAAATAATAATTTCTTTATTTTTAGTGTGGTCAGAGATAAATTTGGTAAATCCTTTATTTTAAGCCCTGAAAAGCCGTTTGAAATAAAAACTAATTGTAATGCGACACTATGAAACCATGACCCATTTGCTCATGCTCATTGAGCAAGCACACACAAAAAGTTGATGAATGAATGAGGAGGCATGCGGACATAACACAAAATCTAAATCAAGTCATTTTAGCATGTCAAAGTCAAATTTATGCACATAAAATAAACTTTCCTAACAACAAAATTGTGGCTAGTGAAAATGCAGAGTGGCTAGTAATGTTGGAAAGCTACTAGCCACAGTGGCTGGTGATGTCAAGCCCTGCTTGTACCTTTATTCTTGTTTATGTAAGGCACTTTGAGTTACCATTGTGTATGAAGTGTGCTATATAAATTGCCTTGCCTTACATTTCTAATAAACGAATGCAAATTTTGACATATCTCTCTTTTTCTCCCAGAGATGACGAGATCAGGGATAAGTGTGGTGAAGACGCGGTGCACTACCTCTCGTTCCAGCGGCACATCATTGGTCTGCTGGTGGTGGTGGGCGTGCTCTCTGTGGGCATCGTCCTGCCTGTCAACTTCTCAGGAGACCAATTAGTGGAGACAGGAAACTTTGAGAGTGAGTCATGTAGGATTACATGTCTAAATGCATGTCTAAATACTAAAGACTTGCTATGACACAACTTCTTGCTTTCTCTTCCTGCAGATAATAATGCCTACAGTTTTGGGCGAACTACAGTAGTCAACTTAAAATCTGGGTAAGCGTGTGTGATGTTTAGGTGATTTTACACTGTGTGGTTTGGTACGGCTCACATTTGTTTTTGTTTTTTTTACTGCGTTCCATACTCATATTACATGGTAATTTTTATAGTACTACCTGGGGTAGGTTCCAAGCGAGCCATACATTACCAAAACGCATACATTACACACTGCTGATCTCTGATTGGTCAGAGAGAAGAGCGGTTAATCAACCCCAAAAATCTGCACGACTAAACTGTTTTCATAGCACCTAAAGAAGAAAACCCCTGTAATGTTCGGCAGAAGAAAGTACTGGGTGGGATGACCCATAATTAGGATGTTTTTTAATAATAGTAAGTTTTATAATAATAACTATATATTTTAAGTAACTCGTTACTTAAAAAGAAAATAAAAATAACATTATTTAGTTAAGGGGTGACATGGTGGCTCAGTGGTTAGCACTGTCGCCTTACAGCAAGAAGGTCGCTGGTTTGAGTCCCGGCTGGGTCAGTTGGCATTTCTGTGTGGAGTTTGCATGTTCTCCCCATGTTGGGGTGGGTTTCCTCCGGGTGCTCTGGTTTCCCCCACAGTCCAAACACATGCGCTGTAGGTGAATTGAATAAACTAAATTGTGCATAGTGTATGTGTGTGAACGAGTGTATGGGTGTTTCCCAGTACTGGGTTGCGGCTGGAAGGGCATCCGCTGCGTAAAACAAAGGAATAGTTGGCGGTTCATTCAGCTGTGGAGACCTCTGAAATAGAGACTAAGCTGAAGGAAAATAACTGAATGAATATTTGAGTTACTTTTTAAAAAATGTAATGAGTTACTTTTTATTTTAATTAATTCGCTCTGAAAAATTAAATTGCTAAATTCAAATTAAAATGGTTTGAATTTCGCACTCGATGAGAGAATACTCTATTATTCTGAACATATGGAGGAAAAGAAAAAGGGGATTGTCTGATTTTACTTCACTAATAAGATATAAAGTACAAAGGTAGCAAACACATTGCTTTAAATTTTCATTAATCTGAATATTATATGGGCTCAGGAAATTCTCAGAAGATAACATTATCCTACATTTTTTGGTGTATTTTTTAAAGGTAAATGAAGGATATACAGTGTGTTGTTAATTGCAATAGAATAGCTCCTCTATTCTTAAATAAGATGAAAAACCCCTGCAAGTTCTGAAAGAGGTCAAGCCTCATCCAGGAAAGAAAAAGTAATGCAAAAGTAACTCAAAAGTAATGTAACTCATTACTTCCCATAGAAAGTAACTCAGTAATCTAACTAGTTACTTTTTGGGAGAGTAACTCATTATTGTATTGCATTACTTTCAAAAGTAACTTTTTCCCAACACTGATGGCAATAGAGCAGGGTCTTACTCAGTGCCGTGTAGAGGCTTTCCAAGGGGCCATGTGCTGAAAAAAACGAAAAGTGAGGGGGTGGGGGGGACGATCACGAACTGAAGACCGGAAGGGGGAATTTACTTTGATCAGCGGCTCTGCTGATCATAGTGTGCTACAATAACAGAGGTCAGCTACTAATATGAAGGTAAACTTCACTACAGAGTACTCATCTCAGACTACTGACCAACTGTATATAACTCAGCGGTCCTTGATAGAGCGCCCATAATCACGTGAAGTAGTCACTGATTCAAGTCCTGCTCGGGGGTGGTACACCGTAATCAAAAATTCTATGAAATAAAGTCATGACAACAAATGTTTCTATGCCACTTTAATTTATATAAATAAGTTAGTCAGGTTTAATGGATTTTTTGTCTATTTGATTGAAATTTAGATGATAAACTGATTTTTTTTAGCCTATCATGGAGTCTTTGGTGCTTATTTACTTATGCAAATGTGTGTATGTAAATATTTATTCATTTTAGTAATATTACTGAAAAAATATGCTAAATAATTTATGTACGATACAGTTTGTAAAGTAATATTTTCTGTCTTTTAGTGGATATATTCTATGAGAGACGTGGTGTAAATTAGATTCGCATTGTAATCCTTTATTAAAAAGTGATTATTTGTTTGTTTCATGACTTAAATGTTTAGCTTCTATACTCTTAAAATAATTCCACATAAATTAGCATAAAATTCTGCACAAAAATAGCAAAAACTGTCTGCAGATTCTGTCTGATCTTGCTTATGAGGCACTTATTTGACTCTCAAGTGACTGTTGATGAATGAATCATCTTTTGGCTTGTTTTTGTTTTTTTGTCTCTTTCAGTAACCACCTGCTATGGCTGCACACTATATTTGCCTTCTTTTATCTGTTACTGACTGTGTACAGCATGAGGAGACACACATCAAAGATGCACTACAAAGAGGACGACTTGGTGAGCGGAGACCACCAAATCTTCTTGGTTCAATTGCGATTTCTGTCTACAGCCAGGATTGTTATCGCTAGCTAAACTTTTTTTGCTATGTGAAATAAAATAAAAGTTAATTAAAAAAAAAATTATCAACTGCAGTAAGAGGCAACGTTTTCTTTTTAGTTTAATCGAATGAATTAGTGCTTAAAATAAAGGAAGTCTACACTACCTGACAAAAGTCTTGTCGTCGATCTCAGTTGCAAGAGCAACAATTAATAACTTGACTTCTATTTGATTATTTGGAAAAGTGGCAGAAGGTCGATTTTTCAGATGAATCATGCGTTGAACTGCATCCCAATCGTCACAAATACTGTAGAAGACCTATTGGAACCCACATGGACTCAATATTCCTACAGAAATCAGTCAAGTTTGGTGAAGGAAAAATCATGGTTTGGGGTTACATTCAGTACGTGCGAGAGATCTGCAGAGTGGATGGCAACATGAACAGCCTGAGGTGTCAAGATATTTGTGCTGCCCATTACATTACAGACCACAGGATAGCTCTCCTTCTCATACTTCAGCCTCCACATCAAAGTTCCTGAAAGCAAAGAAGGTCAAGGTGCTCAAGGATTGGCCAGTCACCAGACATAAACATTATTGAGCATGTCTGGGGTAAGATAGAGGAGGCATTGAAGATGAATCCAAAGAATCTTTGAAGAGTTCTGGGAGTCCTGCAAGAAGGCTTTCTTTGCCATTCCAGATGACTTCATTAATCAGTGATTTGAGTCATTGTAGAGATGTATGGATGCAGTCCTTCAAGCTCATGGGAGTCAGACACAATATTCATTCTTTCTCCACTGCAGCATGACTTTATATTCTATACTGGACATTATTTCTGTTAAGTGACAAGACTTTTGTCTAGGCAAAGTCAGACCTTACTGTCCTAATTAAATCATTAAAAATCAAGGCATGATCATGTTTTATTTTGGTCAAATAAGCGTAATCTAGAGGCCTTTGCCTTTCATATAAGCCACTTCTGATACCAAATGATCCACTAGAAGTCAAGTTATTATTTGGTGTTCCTAAAACTTGCATAGGCAACAAGACTTTTGACAGATAGTGTAGAGATTAAGTAATGAAATAGTTGTATTATATTTTGATGACTGATTTGTCTTTTAATTATGTGCACAGATGGATCATTTAACAAGCAAAAATTTGTATTTCGAGTTGATTTTTAATACACTTGAACAGACTGTATGTCAAATGTTGTTTATTTTGACTAGAGTCCATAGTTGCTTATTGTATAATATCATTTTGTTAATGGACCATTAACGTAGAGCATGAATCGATGCTACAGTTCAAATGATATTGCTAATGCTAATTATCTTTCCTCTGATGTCTCCACATTGTCTTCTATTCACAGGTGAAACGCACTTTATTCATTAACGGGATTGCAAAATACGCAGAAGAAAGTGAAATAAAGCAGCATTTCGAGTAAGTCCTTGCTAAAAACATTCATTTGATGTCACAATGTTAATTAGGATTCAGAATAACACTATATTTTGTGTAAATCATATACAAGTGAATTATGACGGTTGTTAGCCACTGACATCTAAATTGTTGTCAATGTCACTATTATACAAAACCAAAGGTTGACCAATGTTCTGAACAATACAAATCACAAAGAACAAGTATAAAATTATAGCTAAAACAAACAATTCTCACTAATAATTATTATAGCTAAAACAATTCTCACTGATAAAATGCCAAATCAAAAAGGTACGTTTTCAACCTAGATTTAAAAACAGACAGAGATGATATAGACCTAATACAGAGGGGCAGAGCATTCCACAAGGTAGGACCAGCTACTGCGAAAGCACGGTCACCCCTGCATTTCAGCCTCGACTTTGGGATGTATAATAGTCTCTGGTTAGATGACCGAAGAGACCAACCAGGCTGATGTTCAGTCAACAGGTCTGACAGGTAGGAAGGAGCCAGGCCATTTAGTGATTTAAAAACCAGGAGAAGAATTTTAAAAGTGACACGATAGTGCACAGGCAACCAGTGCAGAGAGCGCAAAACTGGTGTGATTCGGTCATGTTTTTTGGTACCGGTAAAAAGCCTTGCGGCAGCATTTTGAACTGACTGTAGTTCTCCAGCGATCTGTGTAGTTTAGATCACTGGTGATCGTGACGATGACTTTCAAAACCTGCATGACTTGCTTTCTCATGCATGACATATTAAAAGATTCAACAAATCTGTTAAACCACCCAAACCCCTTTGAGTTGTCTGATAGAGTTCTCTGACTGATGCCAAAATAAAGCGAATTACAGTAGTCCAATCTAGAAGTAATGAAAGCTTGAATTATTTTTTCAAAAAATGTCTAGATAAAACAGATTTGACTGTTTTTAAAAGTCGAAGCTGAAAAAAGCAGGATTTGACCACTGCGTTAATCTGTTTATCAAATCTCAAGCCATCAAAGATAACACCCAGATTTTTTTACACAAGGCTTCACAGAAAAACCAGATTCACCAAGATCTACTGGTGGTGTCCTAGAAGAATTTGACGGGCCGAACACAAATTATTTCAGTTTTACTCTCATTAAAATCTAGAAAGTTCAAAAACAACCAGGCGTTCACATCTGACAGGCAAGACACAAGAGTCTCCAATCCACTTGAACTCGGTTTTAAAGGCAGGAAAATTTGAGTGTCATCTGCATAACAGTGGAAAGACCATATTGTTAGATTTCACTCTGCAATGACTGAGTTCGAGGATAAGGTTATGCAGATATAATTACTTGCGTAGACTTGAATGCTTTGGGTTAAGCTGTTTGAGTATGTAATTTATGCTCTACTATATTTTAAACATAAAAGAAGATGTTTAGAAAAATGTCCATACAGTTTGAACTCAAAGGGGTTTGGGTGGTTTAACAGATTTGTTGAATCTTTTAATATGTCATGCATGACAAAGCAAGTCATGCAGGTTTTGAAAGTCATTGAGAACTACACACATCATATGAACTACCACTACCAGGATGCTTTGCACCAATCTCTCCTTCCTCAGCTGATGGTCATTTGGACACACACACACACTCACAGCTGCGGTTCATTTTCAATAAAGCCACTCCACAGGAAATGAACAATAAATGATGCTGGATTCAAAGTGGTCTGTTGTTCTGTTACGCACCGTCGTGTAATGCAGATGAGAAAAACGAAGTGTGGATCCAGATGCAGCATTTAACACATTTTTAATGAAAGACTATAACAAAGGTAAAACAGACCAAAATACACACAGGCATCATGAGAGCAACAAAAAAACAACAGACAAGGAAAGGGGAACACAAACTTATATATAGTATAACACAAAATATATATATATATATAGTCCTGTAATTAGTGGGAATGAACTGCAGCTGTGAGTGAGTCTGGGTTTGGTGCAAAGCATCCTGATAGTTGTAGTTTATATGGTGTGTGTGTGTGTGTGTGTGTAGCTGGTGATTGTGACAGCCATTAAGTCAAGTAAATGATGACCACTTTTAATTTGAACTACTCCTTTAAATGTGCCCTCTAAAGTCATTTTTGTTATACCTACTCAGAAAATGACGTTTGCGGTTTGTATAAATTATTTAAATAAATGAGCTGAAACAACACCATTGGGAACAACTTAATTGTTTTGTTTAAAAAAATGTTTAATCTACTTAAATTTGTAAAAACTAAAAAGTTAACTTAATTCCTTCTTGTTGTACCAACACAAATTGATTGAGGTCAAGCCAGCATTTTTAATAGTGTAGGCATAATCCTATAATAAAAGTTCAGTAAATGGAAAAGGCCATATCGTGAGCCTTAAATGCCACTAAGTTCTCATGTAAATTATATGGGTGTAAAACACAGGTTAAAAACAAGCCAATCAGAGCACAATTGCATTGCTAACCGGTCTATTTATTAGCATGCCCTCAAGAATTGCATGTAGTTTAGGTCACGTTCTACGTTTGCCAGTTTTGATGAGCAGCCGAAACACAGACACGGGATCATTAATATGCACGCCCCAGCCTGCATTTTAAGATTATAACAATGATAATTTTCTATATATAACAATATATATATAACAATAAATAACAATGAAACATTTCCTTCCTTATTTTTATGTTTATCAAAGTTTATATTAAAGTCCAAGTCAGCCATACCAATTTGTTTTCTATGCGTTACTAAGCAACGACTCCCATAGCCATCGCTTTCAAGCTCGTCAGAATGCAAAATGCAGGATATACAGATTAAAAATGTATTCAGCGCCATATTCAGCTCATTAATATTCACAACCATTCCAAATATGGTCAATAAGGACCTGCTTTGGTATTACAGCTATTTTATGGGGCTTTAAATGACCATTTCTGGAAAATTTTTTAACTTGCCCAAGCCACAGAACTACTATGTAAATATCAGAAAACTATTTCATTCATTCATTAGTCTTCCTTCCACTTAGTCTCTGTTTCAGAGGTCGCCACAGCGGAATGAACCGCCAACTATTCCGGCATATGTTTTTAAGCAGTGAATGCCCTTCCAACTGCAACCCAGCATTGGGAAACACCCATACACACTCATTTACACACACACACACACACACACACACACACACACACACTCATATACTATAGACAATTTTAGTTCATCCAGTTCACCTATAGCGCATGTGTTTGGACTGTGGGGGAAACCCACGCAAACGGGGAGAACATGCAAACTCCACACAGAAATGCCAACTGAACCATTCAGGACATCCGGCCACCGTGCCGTCTAGAGAACAATTTAACATATTGAATCAATGCGATATATGGTACCTTTATCTCCTTGGTAAATTCAAGCACGCTGAAATGACTAGGCTTAGTCTTGAGATGTGGCCCATGTAGAACAATGACAACTTTAACCATTTTAATTGGTGTAAAGTGGTCATGTGGCCACAAATACCGGTTGTGTCCATCCACTCGGTTTATCTAATCTAATTTACTCCAAAAGAATGTGTGAGGACAATAGATGTCTTTTTCAAAACTCTGTCAAAGATTTATTGGAGAAAACAATCTTTAGGGTCCAAGTAACCACTAGACATGATTGTGAAAGACCGATAGGAGGCAGGATGTGTAGATAAAATATCAAAGCAGTCTCAAAGTATGTTTGCCTCAGAGTATGATCAACCTTGTAGGCTTCCTTAGACCTATTACTATAATTCCAAATGGAAATTTTGATTTCATACTGTAAATATTTTCCTCTAATGTCATCAGTGTTCTTACTAAGACTGCCATGTCATTATTTGAAAAGCTTATCAGATTGTTGCATTAGTTTGGTACTATTGATTAGATTTACTTGCCCCAATGCATCACATAAAAATAAAACAACAGTGGCCGGTCATTTTACATGCTGGTCAGTCTCTTCCCGTCTAAGTGAGTCATTTCTGGTTGGCATAAACTGCGGTGTGCGCCAGACAATGCTGAAGTCTGGCTCCTGCAAGACTATCAACATGGATCTAGTGCCAGGAGAAAGGAGAAAGTGGGAATTAGTTGTAGAACTGTTTCCTTCTCCTCTCATGGGAGTTTTATGCCTTTTACACTGTCTAACTTTTTTCTCATTTGTGTTATCATTCAGGAAAGCATATGAAAATTGTGTGGTTCTGGATGCTCGCATTTGTTACAACGTCGCCAAACTTATGTCTTTGGAGTCTGAAAGGTACACTTTTTACTTGTTTGTTTGTTTGACTTTATTAATCCCAAAAGGAAATTCACATGTCACAGCAGAGCTCTCTATACTAAAAATATATAAGTTATATATATATAAACAATAATAAAATTACATTCATACTGCACACCTTAGTTTCAAACAACGAGTAGACACTTGTCCATAACTAATACTATTACAATTCAGCATAATTCATCTAGTGTATCTTTCTCTGTACCACTAGGGCTGAATTAATCTTGCACTAAAGGAGCTTGCACACGCATGGACTACATCAAAAAGGGGATGATTGTCGTGGTTCATCTAACTGACAAATTTAATCCACTTAAATTTGTAAAACCTAAAAAGTTAACTTAATTCCTTCTTGTTGTACCAACACAAATTGATTGAGGTCAAGCCAGCATTTTTAATAGTGTAGGCATAATCATATATTAAAAGTTCAGTAAATGGAAAAGGCCATATTGTGAGCCTTAAATGCCACTGTTTCCAAGTTCTCATGTAAATTCTGTGCGTGTAAAACACGAGTTAAAAACAGGCCAATTAGAGCACAATTGCGTTGCATTATAACAATGATAATTTTCCTCCCTTATTATTATGTTTATCGAAATTTATATTAAACTTACCATATATGTGGGACTCTTATTTTGAAAACAGGAGACGCAGCAAGGTCAAACCCAGCCGTACCTATTTGTTTTCTATGCGTTACTAAGCAACGACTCCCATAGCCATCGCTATCGAGCTCGTCACAATGCAAAATGCTGGATATACAGATTAAAAATGTATTGAGCGCCATATTCAGCTCATTAATATTCACAACCGTTCTAAATATGGTCAATAATGGATGAATAAAGTTCATCATACTAACAAATTTGTCTATCATTCGATCATGTGCAATCTCTTCTATAGTGGGTAGTACACACCCCACAACAGAACCCAAAGTGGTAAGGCTTAGTAAGGCTGCACTTCTTAGTAGGTCTGCATGATATTGGAAAAATCTGACATTGCAATAATTCTTTTTTTTTTTTGCGATATATATTGCGATATGAATACAATTTCACCAGATGGCTTGAATAGCTCTGTTTGGAAAGAAATCATTGATTTTAGATCGACTGGGGGTGATTTTGTAAGGGAGTGACTAATGTATAAAAAAATAAGAAACAAATAGTAAGCAAAAATAATTACAATAATTAATAATAAACAGTTAAAATAAGTATTCAGGTGCGGAAATTGAAATTGAATAATTAAATGTCAAACAACACTGTAGTTGTGCTTGTATGAATATTTCAGTCAAATTAATCTTCATTAAATTTACGAAATGTGGTACTTTTTGTGCCCGGATGCTCCTGAGATGCCTTTAAAACACATGCAAATGATAAACATTCACTCTGTTATGGTTATAATAGGGTGGTGTTGATCAATAATAATCCCAACTCAACATTGTATGTCCTGCGATGTGACTATTCCAGACACACATTTCAATATCGATGCTGAAACAATATATAGTACAGCACTACTGCTTAGTAAAAGCTTATTGACACAGTACCAATTCTCACTATTAACTACTAGCTTATCACCCGCTTATTAATATATGCTTCTAATGCTTATTATTAATATATTAACTGTTTATTAGTACTTATAAAGTATGATCTCATTCGACATCCCTAATACATAAATCCAACTACTACCTTACTAACTATTAATAAGCAGCTAATTAGTAGTGTATTGAGCTAAAAGTATTAGTTAATGGTTTATTAATAACAAGAATTGTACATTAAAAATTAGGACGGCAGCTATTGATCATTTTAATAATCCATTAATCTAGTACTGTAATCGATTGATTCATCGGATACGCATTTTCCATTTTCTTTGAAGGTCCTGTGACCAAAATGACAAAACAACAGAGCAGTAAAAAGTTTATAAAAGCCAATCACAGACACACTCACAATAATATATATATATAACTAATAGTATAGTTACAGGATAAAACGAGCTGCATATTTCTTCATTAAAATAAATAGAATGAGCAAATTAAATGAATGTTATACAGACAAGAAGATATGGGTTACTTTATTATAACGAAGCATCGATTACTACAAATTTAATTGATTATTTCTTTATAATCAGTTAAATCATATAATTTAATTATTAAGTTTAAGCCCTATTTAAAAAAAAAAAAAGTGTGACCACGTAAATAAAGCACCAAAAGCCATGTTCTTTATTAAAATAAGTATTAGTAATGTGATACAAAAAAAAAATAAGTGAATGCCTTTATTCGGTTGTGCAATATCTGTCACCAAATTTATTGTATGCAGCAGTTAATATTTGCAACCTTGTAATCTATTCTTTATTTGTATATTTGTATATTCACAAATTGTTACAAATGAGGTCAAACTGAATATGCAAATATAAAAACAGGGCTTGAAAAATATTAAACTAAGCCTATTTTGTACCATATTCATAGACATTTCCTGTAATGTTTTTAAGAATTGAAGTTATAAATTGAGCTAAATTCAGTGTTACGCTTCTGTTTCTTTTATTCAGGAAAAAAGCCGAACGCAGCAAGAAGTTTTACACAGATCTGATGTCCAAGGAGCACATCCCGACTATGATTAACCCCAAACCCTGCGGCCACCTCTGCTGCTGCATCATCAAGGGCTGCGAGCAGGTCAGAATCACCGATGCTCATGGGACTATCATATGTCATGGGCATTATATTCTATCAAGTCTCCACCCAAACTGTTTTGAATAGTAGCGGTTATCTGGATCTCTTATTGAAACATTAGTGATGATGGATTTCACTTAAGATTCATATCTAATGCGATAGTTCAACCAAAAATGTAATTGTTTACTCGTCCTTCACTTGTTCCCCACCAGATTGAGCATTTTGATGAATGTTGGAACCCTGTAACTAATGATAAATATATATATATATATATATATATATATATATATATATATATATATATACATATATATATATATATATACATATATATATATATATATACATATATATATATATATATATACATATATATATATATACATATATATATATATACATATATATATATATACATATATATATATATATATATACATATATATATATATATATATACATATATATATATATATATACATATATATATATACATATATATATATATATATATATACATATATATATATACATATATATATATACATATATATATATACATATATATATATATACATATATATATACATATATATATACATATATATATATATATACATATATATATATATATATACATATATATATATATATATATATATATATATATATATATAAATATATATGTATATATATATATATATATATATATATATGTATATATATATATGTATATATATATATATATATATATATATGTATATATATATATGTATATATATATATGTGTATATATATACATATATATATATACATATATATATATATACATATACATACACATATTTATATATTTATATTTATATATACACATATATATATATATATATACATATACATATATATATATATATATATATATATATATATATATATATATATATATATATATATATATATATATATATATATATACACACATATACAGTTAAAGTCAGAATTATTAGCCCCCCTTTGCAAATGATGTTTAACAGAGCAAGGAAATTTTCACAGAATGTCTGATAATATTTTTTCTTCTGGACAAAGTCTTATTTGTTTTATTTCTAATTAAAAATAGTTTTATTTGTAATTGTTTTTTTTAAATTTAAGGTCAAAATTATACAATAACTTGCCTAATGACCCCGACCTGCCTAGTTAACCTAATTAACTTAGTTAAGCTATTAAATGTCACTTTAAGCTGTATAGAAGTGTCTTGAAAAAAATCTAGTAAAATATTATTTTCTATCATCATGGCAAAGAAAAATAAATCAGTTATTAGAAATGAGTTATTAAAACTATTATGTTTAGAAATGTGTTGAAAAAATCTGCTCTTCGTTAAACAGAAATTGGGGGAAAAAAATAAACGGGGCTAATAATTCAGGGGGGCTAATAATTCAGGGGGGCTACTAATTCTGACTTCAACTGTATATATAGTAGGAAAAACAAATACTTTTTCCAACATAACTCAAAATATCTTCTTTGGTGTTTAACAGAACGAACAAACTTAAACTGGTATTAAACAAGTCAAGAGTAATTAATAATGGGTTTTCATGTTGGGTAATGATGATGCATTTCACTTAACATTCCAATTTGAAGCAGTGGTTCACCCAAAAATTGAAACTCTGCCTTCGTTTACTCGTCCTTCACTTGTTCCAAACTAGCTTGAGTATTTTGAAGAATGTTATAAATTTTTACCCACTGATATCCATAGTAAGTTAAACAAATACAATGGAAGACAATTGAGACAGGTTTCCAACATACTTCAAAATATCTTTTTTGGTGTTCAACAAAACAAAAAACTCAAACTGGTGTTAAATAATTCAAGTGTAATAAATGATGGAGGAATTTTCATGTTGGGTAATGACGCATTTCACTTAACATTCAAACTTAAAGCTATAATTCACCCCAAAAATTTAATTCTGCCATCGTATGCTCGTCCTTCACTTGTTCCAAACCAGTCTGAGTATTTAGAATAATGTTGTAAACCTGTAACCACTGATATCTATAGTAGGATAAACAAATACTTTGTAAGTCAATGGTTACAGGTTTTCAACATACTTCAAAATATCTCCTTTGGTGTTCAACAGAATGAAAAAATGTAAACTGGCATTAAACAAGTCAAGGGTAATAAATGATGGCGGAATTTTCATGTTGGGTAATGATGCATTTCACCTAAAATTCAAAAATAAAGTGATAGTTCACCTAAAAATTTAACTTCTGCTATCGTTTACTCATCCTTGAACTGCTGCAAATTAGTTTGAGTATTTTGAAGAATGTTGGAAACCTGTAACCACTGATATCCATAGTAGGAAAAACAAATACTTATGGAGGTCATACTTATGGAGGTTTCCGACATACTTCAAAATATCTTCTTTGGTGTTCAACAGAATGAAAAAAACTCAAACTGGTTTTAAACAATTCAAGGCTAATAATTAATGGCAGAATTTTCAGTTTGCGTAACGACGACATATTTCACTTAACATTCAAATTTAAGGCAATAGTTTACCTCAAAATTCTAATTCTGTCTTCGTTTACTCGTCCTTGACCTGTTTTAAACTAGTTTGAGCATTTAGATGAATATTGTAAACCTGTAACCACTGATATTCATAGCAGGAAAAACAAATATTTTGGAAGTCAGTGGTTACAGGTTTCCAACATTCTTCAAAATATCTTCTTTGGTGTTCAAACAGAACAAAAAGAAATGGTTTTAAACAAGTTAAAGGTAATAAATGATGGCAGAATTTTCAATTTTAGGTTTTTGGCTGTACTATGACTTTAAATGATGAATGCATGATCATTAATACATGTTTTTTCCTCATTAGACACACACACGTCCTCTTTTGTGCATTCTGCCTATAGTTCTGTTTTATTATATTTAGTCATATTGGTCAGGATGATGTAGAGACGTGTTCAACAGCAGTGCAGTTTTATTCAGACTTCCGGTTTGTCAGAGAGCTGTTTTTCTGTAGCACACATCCCCACCTGCTGGACGATGACTCTAAAGGTCAGTTTGACTGCTGGGAAAATCATGCTGTTGCAGGCATGTAAAGAAGAGCCTGAAATAGATGACTTTTACTGAACTGTTCAAAATTCCTCTCATCGTAAAACATTTTTAATTGGACTGTCTCACTTTGAATGACTGCAGATTGTTTTTATGAAGCAACCTCAAAGCGATATTCAGCAAAGCTTTAGCAGGAAAAGTTTGATCATTTTTAGCTTATATCATTGTTAAAAAGCGTCTAATTTATCTCGTGTTTATTTGTTTGTTGTTATTTTTTTATTGTATTTGTTTATAATTCATTGTTTTGCCATAAAAACAGACTTCATTCCTGACATGGCATTAGTTATTCATTCATTCATTCATTCATCTTCGGCTTAGTGCCTGATTTGTCAGGGGTCGGCCACAGCAGAATGAACCGCAAACTATTCCGGCATATGTTTTATGCAGTGGATGCCCTTCCAGCCACAGGAAACACCTATACACGCTCATTCACACACACTCATACACTATGGCCAATTTAGTTTATTCATTTCACCTATAGTGCATGTCTTTGGACTGTGGGGGAAACCGGAGCACCCGGAGGAAACCCACACTAACACGTGGAGAACATGCAAACTCCACACAGAAATGCCAACTTGTCCAGCTGGGACTCAAACCAGTGACCTTCTTGCTGTGAGACGACGGTGGTAACCACTGAACCACAATGTTGCCCTAAATTAACTTATATGATATGCTTAATTTTTCACTTAAAGCATTGGGAATTGTAACTGAATTCAATGGGACAGTTACATCTGTTCGACTACTCATTAATATAATTACCTCATCAGCCAATCATAAGGCAGCAGCTTCTCAAGACGATATCCAGATAAACTCAAGCATCGGAATGGAGAAAATCCTGCATAAAAAAAAAAATAAACGGGGCTAATAATTCAGAGGAGCTAATAATTCAGAGGGGCTAATAATTCACGGGGGGCTAATAATTCTGACTTCAACTGTATATATAGTAGGAAAAACAAATACTTTTTCCAACATTACTCAAATTATCTTCCTTGGTGTTTAATAGAACGGAAAAACTTAAACTGGTATTAAACAAGTCAAGCATAATAAATGATGGGTTTTCATGTTGGGTAATGATGATACATTTCACTTAACATTTTAATTTGAAGCAGTGGTTCACCTAAAAATCCTGCAGGACATTTCGAGTACAGTGCTTCTTGAGATAACATTTTAAAAAATTACAAGACTTTAAGCAAATAATACATTTTGAGAGAGTCATTTAAGGCAGCAAATATACACAAAGAAATGTCCCTGCACAATCCTGGAGGGACTGATTTAAGTGACTTTGAATGCGGCATGGCTGTCACTGCCAGACTGGCTAGTTGGGAATTTCTGAAACTGCTGATCCACGCACAAACATCTCTAGGGTTTATAGAGAATGGTCAGAAAAACAGAGAGCGGTCAATGAGTGGCAGTTCTATGAGAAAAAATGCCAAAGGTCAAAGAAAAAGCATCACTAGAGAGATTGGAGCTTATAGAAAAGTAAAAGTATCTGTCTCATGTCTAGCCTTGACACTTCTATCGAGGACTTTTTGACATCATGCATTTAAAGGTCTTGTGAGTGCTTTGAAATGTGCATTTTTATTCGATGTTTGACGTAATCTCAGTTGAAACGTAAAGAGAGGGTGGGACATGGTGTAGGTCCTCCCCTTTTTAAAAAAACAGCCAATAGCATTTTGTTTTATCAGCGCTCTGCCAGTGGGAGTGCTTGAGTTCAAGCGCATTAAATGTGAAGCGTCTTGAAGGGAGTGGGGCATGTCAGACACTAGAGATCATTTGATTGGTCAGAAGATTTGATGGGAAACTGAAGTATGAGGTGACGTGAATAAATTGATCCATTCAGGCGGAAGTGACAAACTACAAGCTTTACGTTTTTATATCAGTTTTATATCTCCTATATGCGAATTCTGTCACTGTTTTGGTGTGCACTAGCTTATAGATATCCTAAATCTAACAATACTGATACTAACAAGTAGTGATGTCTCACTTTGGTCATTTTAATCCACCACTGCAGGAAGAGGCTGTGAACTACTACACTAAGCTTGAGGCCAAACTGAAGGAAGAATACAGAAAAGAACGAGAAAAAGTCAACACTAAACCTCTGGGAATGGCCTTCGTTACCTTCCAGAATGAAGCCATGACAGCCCTGTAAGTCTAAGTAATGTTCTGGTGTCTGTGTGTTACAACACTAATCAAAAAGACCTTTCAATTTATTCCTAAAATGTGGTGGAGTTGATTGATGAATAAGAAGAGAGGTCATAAATATTGATGTAAAATACTGAGAAGTTTGTTTGTTTGTTTGTTTGTTTGTTTGTTTGTTTGTTTGTTTGTTTGTTTGTGGCTGTTTTACTTTTGTACTATTTAAGCCTAAAGTTAAAATGCAATAAAGATATTTAAATTAATGATCAGGTTGTGCTATTGTATTCTCTGAAGTAAAACTCAAATAAGTGTTAAATCATTACCTTCTGATACAATTATGTCTCCATTGGGATTCATTATTAAATAGGAAAATAATATTAAGATCTCTGTTTTTCCTCTTCCCAGCATCCTGAAAGATTTTAACGCATGTCAATGTCACGGTTGTCACTGTCGACGACAGCCAAAGTCCTCCCCGTTCAGCAGCCAACTTCACACATACAACTGGACGGTGACATATGCTCCAGATCCACAGAATGTTTACTGGTAACATCCCTTTCCTAATCCTCATGAAGTAATGCTCCTTATGATTATAGTGCTAGACTTTGTGCATAAACCAGAATCCATATTGTTATGGAACTGTCCACTTGGATATAAAAGACACCATAATTGGACATCGACACCAGAATTTTTTATGCACGTCAATTTGAAATCAATCAATCAATCAATAAGTCATTTTATATAAGTGTACACTTTGTAAAAAAAAAAAAGTTAGACATATATAGTACTTGAAGGGACAGTTCACCCCAAAATTAAAAAGTGGTTCTTTTCTTTTTTTCTGTTAAACACAAAAGAAGATATTTTATATGTAATGATAGGGATATTAGCTAGTAAATAAAATAACTTTTTTTCAAAAATGTGTCTTTAGACAATTCTTTGGTTTTTAACAAATTACATTTTTATTTTGCGTCAAAATCAGCTACAATCCACTTGTGCTTTTTTTGCAAAAACCTCTAAATGCGCCTATTATGACAAGTGTATTAAGTTGAAAAATTACTAAAGATGCAATTAGAAATTATTTCACCAAACATTAAACACATTACAAAAACCACCTACAACTAAAAATATATAAATCTGTCAAGTAAATGGCGGTTCATTCCGCTGTGATAAACCAGGGAAAAAGCAGAAGGAAAATGTATGAAATCTGTCAAGTAAGTGCATTAATCAATAACCTTAAAACTGACATTAATTAACTCTTAACGATCTGTTGTCATTTCTGGTATTTGGGATTTGAATTTAATGTAAATAGAGCAATGTAAACATTGTAAACATTGTAAACTAAGCTTGGTAGATTGAAATAATGTAGTGTAAATACATAGTGAAACATCAATATCTGTGCATTGTCCATCAATATAAAAAGCTGATCAGACGTATGGGTATTATGAAGTAATATAAATAATGTATAATTTTGTACATTATATTTATTTATTTTTTTAAATAGCTTACATTAGCCAATAAAACACAAGGTAGGCCTACTGGGAAAAAAAGAGGATGTCTCTCAGACAGAAGCTGTCATTCATTCATTCTCTGGTCTCAGGTCTTGGTCTCTTGTTTATCCTCATAGCATCCATGTGGGATAAAAGAACAGCATCTTAACTCTGTCTTTTGTGAAACACAGTTGCCGTTTAATGTATAGTAAATCAGACTCATTCAAAGTAGCGTCACTGCGCAAAAATACGTTATGAATGCATGCTACACTTCTGACTGTACAGTGTGTTTTCTTTTTCTTATAATGCAGTTTTGAGGTAAGAGACGTTTACATTTGCCATTCAGTGACAGTCAGACAGGCTCATCCAGTTCATCAAACTCCATCTATTAAAACCGAAATTGAAAGCGGAATAAAACTCCTCATCTCCTCATAAAAGCCAGCGTCTCAGTGCGCTGCTACATTGAAAACATATGATTCGATTCACGTCTTCTGATTGGTTCTCGGGATATAGCGGCTTTTACTGTCAAAGGCAAGTGGCGTTTAGCAGCTTTTGCATACAAACTGTTATTTCTGAATGTGCTGATGCTGCGCTTTAGATAATTAGAAGAAAATCTATTTGTTGATGGTGTAGTACGTGCCTAAAGCATTCACTCAATGTCATTAGCTTATTTTTGGCGGAAGTGGCGTTTAGCGGCTTTTGCATCTGAACTCCTTATTTGAAACCAGTTACCATTGACATCTCTATTAGAAAAACAAGAAGTCAATAGTGAACAGTTTCCAACATCTTTTAAAATAACTTCTTTTATGTTCAACAGTAAAAAGAAACTAAAACAGGTTTGTGACAAGTGAAGCATGAGAAAAGGATGACAATTTTCAGTTTCGGGTGAACTGTCCTTTAAATAGATAGAGCTTAATATATGGATATTAGTTCAAATAGTGTACAGTAAATAATCAGACTCAAGATATGTTATATAGTATATGTTGCTTTGCCTATATATTCTAGTTATGCAGGTCAAGTTAGGATGTACTTTTATCATATTACTGGCCAACATGGTATAGTTTACAATTCTTCACAACAAAAACTTGCCTTTATTGATGTATAAAGTTGTCATTATTATTATTATTATTACTATTATGTGATATGGGTAATAATTTATTTTAAGTCACAATTTATGCTATTAACAAACCATTAACAAGACTTTTAGCTCAATAAACTGCTAATTAATAGTTAATAAGGTAGTAGTTGAGTTTAGGCATTGGGTAAGATAAGAGATGTAAAATAAGATCGTACATTATAGCTACTAATACACAGTTAATATCTTAATAATAGGCAGGTAATAAGCCAGTAATTAAGTGTGAATTGTGACAAACTAAAATGTTACCATATTTTTTCTGTGTTGAGCTTGCCAACTTACAGCCATCAGTTGCTGAAATGACCATAAATAAATGTGTGATTTGTTATTGTACTCTTTGCCTTACCTTATGAAGGTATGGTTGGATATGCTTATAACAGTTGTTTAATTCACCATGGTAATCATAACTTGTACCTTGTTCTCCACAGGGAGCATTTGTCCATTAGTGGCTTGAACTGGTGGGTCCGCTGCTTTGTCATCAACTGCTTTCTCTTCCTCCTCCTCTTCTTCCTTACCACCCCTGCCATCATCATCTCCACGATGGACAAGTTCAACGTCACTAAACCTGTGGAATACCTGAATGTAAGGAGTCTGTTTGTCCAGGTTTTAATGAAAACTAGAGCTGTAGTGCAACGTTTTTTCGAGAAATCGATTCTGAAATTTTCAAAATGCATCGCTGTCCTCTCTTGAATGGATTCTGAGCTTCGTTTCTAACAGCAAATGTTCTCTGCTTGCATCCAATTCCTTACAAATACCAATTAACATGGCTTGGCCAAATGCACAAGCACTTGTGTGTAAAAACTAGCCAAGAGCATCATCTGCTCTTTAAAAACTAGCCTAGAGTGCTGTCTGCTCTGAAAACTAGCCTAAAGTGCATCTACTTTAAACGCTAGCCTAGAATGTTGTCTGCTGTTGACAACTAGCCTAGAGTGGCTGTCTGCTGTTAAACACTAGCCTAGAGCACCGTCAGCTGTTAAAAACTAGCCTAGAAACTAGCCAAGAGTGCCATCTGCTGTTTGAAAACTAGTCTAGAGCGCCATCTGCTGTTAAACACTAGCCTAGAGTGTTGTCAGCTGTTAAGAACTAACCTAGAGCTCCATCTGCTGTTTAAAATTAACCTAGAGCACCATCTGCTGTTAAACACTAACCTAGAGCGTTGTCAGCTGTTAAGAACTAACCTAGAGCGCCATCTGCTGTTTAAAATTAACCTAAAGCACCGTCTGCTGTTTAAAAACTAGCCTAGAGCGCCATCTGCTGTTTAAAAACTAGCCTAAAGCATTATCTGCTGTTAAGAACTAACCTAGAGCGCCGTCTGTTGTTTAAAACCAACCTAGATTGCCGTCTGCTGCTGAAAACTAGCCTAGAGTGCTATGTTATTAAGAACTATCCTAGAGCACCGTCTGCTGTTAAAAACTAGCCTAGAGTGCTGTGTACTGTTAAAAACTAACCTACATCATTGTCCTACATCATCGTCTGCTATTCAAAACTAGCCTAGAGCGCCATCTGCTATTCAAAACTAGCCTAGAGGGCCGTCTGCTCTTCAAAACTAGCCTAGAGCGCCATCTGCTATTAAAAACTAGCCTACATCATCGTCTGCTATTCAAAACTAGCCTAGAGCGCCATCTGCTGTTTAAAAACTAACCTACATCATCGTCTGCTTTTCAAAACTAGCCTAGAGCGCCATCTGCTGTTTAAAAACTAACCTACATCATCGTCTGCTATTCAAAACTAGCCTAGAGCACCGTCTGCTATTCAAAACTAGCCTAGAGCGCTGTCTGCTATTCAAAACTAGCCTAGAGCGCCGTCTGCTATTCAAAACTAGCCTAGAGCACCGTCTGCTATTCAAAACTAGCCTAGAGCGCTGTCTGCTATTCAAAACTAGCCTAGAGCGCCGTCTGCTATTTAAAACTAGCCTAGAGCACCGTCTGCTATTCAAAACTAGCCTAGAGCGCTGTCTGCTATTCAAAACTAGCCTAGAGCGCCGTCTGCTATTCAAAACTAGCCTAGAGCACAGTCTGCTATTCAAAACTAGCCTAGAGCGCCGTCTGCTATTCAAAACTAGCCTAGAGCGCCGTCTGCTATTCAAAACTAGCCTAGAGCGCCGTCTGCTATTCAAAACTAGCCTAGAGCGCCGTCTGCTATTCAAAACTAGCCTAGAGCGCCGTCTGCTATTCAAAACTAGCCTAGAGCGCTGTCTGCTATTCAAAACTAGCCTAGAGCGCCATCTGCTATTTAAAACTAGCCTACATCATCGTCTGCTATTCAAAACTAGCCTAGAGCGCCATCTGCTGTTTAAAAACTAACCTACATCATCGTCTGCTATTCAAAACTAGCCTAGAGCACCGTCTGCTATTCAAAACTAGCCTAGAGCGCTGTCTGCTATTCAAAACTAGCCTAGAGCGCCGTCTGCTATTCAAAACTAGCCTAGAGCGCCGTCTGCTATTCAAAACTAGCCTAGAGCGCCGTCTGCTATTCAAAACTAGCCTAGAGCGCCGTCTGCTATTCAAAACTAGCCTAGAGCGCCGTCTGCTATTCAAAACTAGCCTAGAGCGCCGTCTGCTATTCAAAACTAGCCTAGAGCGCTGTCTGCTATTCAAAACTAGCCTAGAGCGCCATCTGCTATTTAAAACTAGCCTACATCATCGTCTGCTATTCAAAACTAGCCTAGAGCGCCATCTGCTGTTAAAAACTAATCTCAGAATCAATTAAAAATCGATGCAGAATTGATTTCCCAAATCATTTTTCGCCACAGCTCTAATGAAGACAATGCTATTGAGTCATGATTCTGTCAGTCATCTCAAACCTCCCTCCGTTTCCCTGTGTCTGTTCCTCCAGAACCCTATCGTCACTCAGTTCTTCCCCACCCTGCTGTTGTGGTGCTTTTCGGCCCTCCTTCCCACCATCGTCTACTACTCCGCCTTCTTTGAGGCCCACTGGACACGGTACAATCCCAACCCCTGCATATCAGTTAATCTAATTGACCTGGAGATGGTCACCATTTATAGCTACTAAACTAGAGCTGCACAATATATCGTTTCAGCATCGATATAGCAATGTGCGCATCTGCAATAATATGCAATGTTGAGTCTGAAATCTAGTTAACCAGCTAGAGTCACAGTTTTAACCATAACACAGTGAAAGTTTATCATTTGCATGTGTTTTGAAAGCCTGTGACTGAGCATTCCATGAGAGTTTAAAGCATCTGGGCACAAAACATTATGATGTTTTGAGGTGTAACAGAGATTAATTGTATTTTAAGTATTTATAGAATATATACACTCACTGGTCACTTTATTAGGTACACCTGTCCAACGGCTTAAGGCAAATTTCTAATCAGCCAATCACATGGCAGCAACTCAATGCATTTAGGCATGTAGACATGTTCAAGAAGATCTGCTGGAGTTCAAACAGAGCATCAGAATGGGGAAGAAAAGTGATTTACGTGACTTTGAACGTAGCATGGTTGTTGGTGCCAGACGGGCAGATCTGAGTATTTCAGAAACTGCTGATCTACTGGGATTTTCATGCACAACCATCTCTAGGGTCTACAGAGAATGGTCTGAAAAAGAGAATATATCCAGTGAGCGGCAGTTCTGTGGGCGCAAATGCCTTGTTGATGAGGTCAGAGGAGAATGGCCAGACTGGTTCCAGCTGATAGAAAGGCAACAGTAACTCAAAAAACGACTTGTTACAACAGAAGTCTGCAAATAAGCATCTCTGAACACAAAACACGTCCAACCTTGAGGCGGATGGGCTACAGCAGCAGAAGACCACACCGAATGCCACTCTTGTCAGCTAAGAACAGGAAACTGAGGCTACAATTCACACAGGCTCACCAAAACTGGACAATAGAAGATTGGAAAGACGTTGCCTGGTCTGACGAGTCTCGATTTCTGCTGCGATATTCAAATGAAAAAGTCAGAATTTGGCATCAACAACATGAAAGCATGGATCCATCCTGCCTTGTATCAACGGTTCAGGCTGGTGGTGGTGGTGTAATGGTGTGGGGGATATTTTCTTTGCACACTTTGGGCCCATTAGTACCAATTGAGCATTGTCAACACCACAACCTACCTAAGTATTTTTGCTGACCATGTCTATCCCTTTATGACCACAGTGTACCCATCTTCTGATGGCTACTTCCAGCAGGATAACAAGTCATGTCATAAAGCATGAATCATCTTCTGGTTTCTTGAACATGACAATGAGTTCACTGTACTCAAATGGCCTCCTCAGTCACCAGAGCTCAATCCAATAGAGCACCTTTGAGATGTGGTGGAACGGGAGGTTCACATCATGGATGTGCAGCCGACAAATCTGCAGCAACTGCGTGATGCTATCATGTCAATATGGAGCAAAATCTCTGAGGAATATTTCCAGTAGCTTGTTGAATCAATGAAAATGAAGGATTAAGGCAGTTCTGAAGGCAAAAGGGGTCCAACACAGTTCTAGTAAGGTGTCCTAATAAAGTGGCCAGTGAGTGTATGTTTTTTCTTACTAATAATTTTTGTCTTGTTTCTAGTCCAAATATCTACATTTTAAAAGCGAAAATATGATTTTGCTTTCCCCATTGGTAGATTTTTTTTTTTTACAAAACAATATTTTTACTTAAGTATTTTTAGATATTTGGACTAGAATCAAGACAAAGCAAAATAAGATACATTTTTTGCATTGTGATTATTATAGTTATGTAGCTGAATACTGTTAGACTTTACAGAAAACCGTCAATGGTGCTATTCAAACCATCCTGTAAAACTATAGATAACACAATATTCATCGCAGAAAATTAAAATATCGCTATATCAGCTTTTTCCAGTATTGTGCAGCCAACTTTTATTTGCACATGTGTAATGGTGCTAAGCTGAGAATGTGTTTGACCTTTCAGATCTGGAGAGAACAGAACAACCATGCACAAATGCTACACCTTCCTCATCTTCATGGTTCTGCTATTGCCATCTCTTGGATTGAGCAGGTAATTCATCACAACTGGTTTACATAGAAAAGTTAGGATAGGTGTTTTATTTTGTACATTTCTTTACATTTTACATTTCCTTCTTAAATTATAAATATTAATTAGATATGCATTCGATATTAGCTTTTTGTTTTACAGTAATCATTTGCATTATAACAATAATAACAACGTAATTTTGTGCTAAACGGAGTGTAAAAAGTTTATTTTCCTGAATAAACAAACTTATAAGAGTCACTGTTATATGCTAAGTTTAAATTTGTGCACATTACTAAAATATTTATTGTATTTTATCACTAAAAAGCATATCACCACATAGGCTCATGGGTATTAGAAAAAAAAATAATAATAATTTCAGGCCGTTTTTGCTTTGTTGAACTGTATCTAAATTGTATTTAATAACGTGATCTTTTCCCGAAATGCAGTTTGGATCTTTTCTTCCGCTGGCTTTTTGATAAGAAATTCCTTGATGAGGCTACAATCCGATTCAGGTAAAGTCAATGAGAGGATTTCCAGCATTATAGAAGATGTTGAATGACATCATTAAAGGGATAATTCATTAAAAAATAAAAGTTTACTCCCTATTTACTCACCCTCAGGTGGTTTCAAACCTTAATGAGTTCCTTTCTTCAGTTAAACACAAAAGAAGATATTTTGAAGCATGCTGAAAACCTGTAACCATTGACTTCCATAGTATTTGTTTTTCCTACTATGGAAGTCAATGGCTACAGTTTTTCAGCTTTCTTCAAAATATCTTCTTTTGTGTTTAACAACAGAACCAAACTCATAAAGGTTTGAAACAAGTAAAGGGTAAGAGTAAATAATGACAGAATATATATCCCTTTAATGATTTTGAGATGGTTTATCCACACATTTTCATCAGTTGAAATCATCAATTGAACAAAATCTATTTCTTATGGGAGCTAATAATATTGATCAGTATATGATATCGAATTAAGAACTGCTTACAACTAAAAGGGAAACAAAATGGAAAATTAAAAAGAGAAATAAACAGAATAAGACATTCTCCAGGAGAAAATATATAATAGTCAACAATGAGAAAATGTCCTTGCTCTGGTAAACAGTACTTAGGAAATGTGTGAAACAGGATTTTGTGTAAGATAATTCAAAATATATTGTTCTGTTACTGTCGTGAATATGTGCTTCCTCTTTTATCTCTGATTAGGGAATTTAAACTGCCTAGAGTAATGTCTGATGTTGAAACTAGCCTACAACGCCGTCTGCTGTTAAAACTAGACTAGAGCGCCGTCTACTGTTAAAACTAGACTTGAGCACCATTTGCTGTAAAAACTAGCCTAGTGCACCATCTGCTGTTAAAAACTAGCCTAGTGCACCATCTGCTGTTAAAAACTAGACCAGAGCGCCATCTGCTGTTAAAAACTAGTCTAGAGTGTCATCTGCTGTTAAAACTAGACCAGAGCGCCATCTGCTGTTAAAAACTAGTCTAGAGTGTCATCTGCTGTTAAAACTAAACCAGAGCGCCATCTGCTGTTAAAAACTAGTCTAGAGTGTCATCTGCTGTTAAAACTAGACCAGAGCGCCATCTGCTGTTAAAAACTAGTCTAGAGTGTCATCTGCTGTTAAAACTAGACCAGAGCGCCATCTGCTGTTAAAAACTAGTCTAGTGAGCTATCTGCTGTTAAAACTAGACCAGAGCGCCATCTGCTGTTAAAAACTAGTCTAGTGAGCTATCTGCTGTTAAAACTAGACCAGAGCGCCATCTGCTGTTAAAAACTAGTCTAGTGAGCTATCTGCTGTTAAAACTAGTCTAGAGCGCCATCTGCTGTTAAAAACTAGTTTAGAGCGCCATCTGCTGTTAAAACTAGACCAGAGCGCCATCTGCTGTTAAAAACTAGTTTAGAGCGCCATCTGCTGTTAAAACTAGCCTAGAGTGCCATCTGCTGTTAAAACTAGACCAGAGCGCCATCTGCTGTTAAAAACTAGTTTAGAGCGCCATCTGCTGTTAAAACTAGCCTAGAGTGCCATCTGCTGTTAAAACTAGCCTAGAGTGCCATCTGCTGTTAAAACTAGTCTAGAGTGCCATCTGCTGTTAAAACTAGCCTAGAGTGCCATCTGCTGTTAAAACTAGTCTAGAGTGCCATCTGCTGTTAAAACTAGCCTAGAGTGCAATCTGCTGTTACAAACTAGCCTACATCATCGTCTGCTATTGAAAACTAGCCTAGAGCGCCATCTGCTGTTTAAAAACTAGCCTACAGCGCCATCTGCTGTTAAACTAGCCTAGAGTGCCGTCTGCTGTTAAAACTAGTCTAGAGTGCCATCTGCTGTTAAAACTAGTCTAGAGTGCCATCTGCTGTTAAAACTAGCCTAGAGTGCAATCTGCTGTTACAAACTAGCCTACATCATCGTCTGCTATTGAAAACTAGCCTAGAGCGCCATCTGCTGTTTAAAAACTAGCCTACAGCGCCATCTGCTGTTAAACTAGCCTAGAGTGCCGTCTGCTGTTAAAAACGAAACCAGAGCACCATCTGCTGTTAAAAACTAGACATGTGCCATCTGCTGTTAAAAACTAGCCTACAGCACCGTCTGCTGTTAAAACTAGACTAGAGCACCATCTGCTATTACAAACTAGCCTAGTGCGCCTTCTGTTGTTAAAAACTAGTCTAGAGCATCATCTGCTGTTGAAACTACTTTAGTGCACCATCTGCTGTTAAAACTAAAGCACCATCTGCTGTTAAAACTAGTTTAGTTCACCATCTGCTGTTAAAACTAGTTTAGTTCACCATCTGCTGTTAAAACTACACTAGAGCACCATCTGCTGTTAAAAACTAACCTAGGACACCGTCTGTAAAGGTGACAAATGTCTACTAGAGGTGTGAACCTACACTGGTCTCACGGTTCAGTTCAGTTACGATTATCATGCCATCAATTCGATATCTCAGCGCATCTCGGTGCATTGACGGTGCTTTCCATACACAGTTTAATAATTTTTTCACAGCAGCAATTCTTGTATTAAAATGTATACATATATTTATTTTTATATACTATTTGTAATACAATTTTGTCCTTTAATACAAACAGTCAGATATATAAACTGTACTTTTAAACAACACGAGCATTTATAGCAAATAATGTAAACAAATATAAATAGCCCGCTCGCTTTCTGATCCTTGTCTACCAAGTTCTCTTACAACCCTTTGATTGGTCACATGCTCAACAGAAAGGGCTGCGATTGGCTCTTACGCGCTGCGCTCTTCACAGATGAGTGACACTGATAAACGGCAGCGGCGATCACAGCTGATGATAGACGCGGTGGAGAAAACTCTGCAGGCACGCGCTCGCGTCTGTATCCAGAAGTATTGCTGTAAAACAGCCGAAAGGAGAGGAAAAAGCGCCAGCAGGTCAAATGGGCCACAGTAAGAGTGAGAGAGAGAAATGGAGTACTTTCATTCTCAATCGCAGTGAAATAGGGGCTTCTGCTGTAAGTGTCAGTGAAAGACTGATCCAGCAAACACACTCGCAGTGAAATTGTGCAGAGTTTCTGAGTTTGAGAGTTGTAAATTCTCGTGCTTGCCTACCTTGCCATAGTAAGCTACGGCGACATAGCGCATATGAGATAAATGTTGTCAGTACATAATAACCGGTTATGATTATTATTGAACCGATACCGAATTGTCCGCGTTTGCATCGCGGTGCACCACCAAGAAACAATTGTGCACCACCAAGAAACAATTAATTTTGACACCCCTTATGTCTACTGATGTTGTGAATTGTAGCTCTTCAATAAAAACTTTAATAAAGAAATAGAATTGTCCCTTTTTAATTTCTTTTTTCTCCTCGCTCTGTTAGGTGTGTCTTCCTGCCAGATAATGGAGCTTTCTTTGTGAACTATGTTATTGCGTCTGCCTTCATTGGTAATGCCATGGACCTGTTACGCATTCCTTATTTCCTCATGTACATGATCCGGCTGTGTCTGGCACGCTCAGCTGCAGAAAGGCGCAATGTAAAGAAGGTCTGTGTAGCTTCGCATTTATCTTATTTAAATGTATGTTTTTATTCCTCGATTTCTCATTCTGCTTCTCTAAAATGCACTTTGTTACAGCATCAAGCTTATGAATTCCAGTTTGGTGCTGCTTATGCCTGGATGATGAATGTCTTCACTGTGGTCATGACCTACAGCATCACCTGTCCAATTATTGTACCATTTGGTGAGTGGAGAATGAATTAACTCGCATTGAAGTATTAATTAAAGGCACAGTATGTAATTTTGGCCACTAGAGGGCGTCTATTCACTACAAACTACAAAGAGGTGTAGTTTAATGATGGCGTGACTGAGTGTGGAATCATGGAGTTGTGGTCTTTATTACAACCTATGGGAGTCCTGCAGAAATCATGTTGATGGATGAGATGACGTATTTAACATTTATTATTATGATAGTATTCATTCATTCATTCATTTTCTTTTCGGCTTAGTCCCGTTATTACAGAGGTCGCCACAGCGGAATGAACCGCTAACTTATCCAGCATATGTTTTACACAGACGATGCCCTTCCAGCTGCAACCCATCACTGGGAAATATTATAGTAGTATGACGCGGAGTAAATCTGAAAGCCATAGAAGTGAAACGCAAAATGCTGAAGCAATTTCTGATGCGAGACTAACGGGATGCGGCACGAAAACAGATGCCGCATATTTTACAGAGCTTTTATTATGCCACAGTCCACCACCTCCGGTTCTTCAGCATATTTTATCAGACCGAAAACATTGTAAGGTTCATACATATACTATCAACATATTATTTTCTATAAAACCATACCAGAAATTGAGGTTATGTGACGTCATTAGCATGAACACACAGCACACGTTCTGTCGGGTACATAAGTCGGAAAAATATATAACACTGTTCTAGTGGCTTTTGCATGATTTAATAAAAGAAATCTTACATATTGTGCCTTTATTCAAAAGTTCCTTCATCATGGTGGCATGCTCTACACATTCAAATATCATTGATATCATTTTCAAAACAATATATATTGTAAGAGCCATAATTTGATTCAGTTACATGTACAGTTTACATACAGTTTGTTGATATGTTTAGTTATGTACGTTTGCTGATTTCCCTACAACACCTGTTTGTGATGGTTTGCGCCGCCTTTATTGGACTGTTTTAAGTTTGTTCAAGCAAAAGCAGGATTTTTTTGACTGGAGTTTATTGTTATACTGCATGAGCATTCAGTAAACATTTTTAATTCCAACTAAATTATTTGCCTGACTGATTTACTGAAAATTTTGATACTACATATACAGTTGATGTCAATTATTAGCCCTCCTGAATGATTAGCCCCCTCATATATTTTTCCCCAAATTCTGTTTAATGTAAAAGAGATTTTTTTCAACACATTTCTAAACATAATAGTTTAAATAACTTATTTCTGTACATAATATGACAGTACATTATATTTGACTGGATATTTCAAGATACTAGTATTCAGCTTAAAGTGACATTTAAAGGCTTAACTAGGTCATTGTAAAACAGTAGTTTGTTCTGTAGACTATTGGAAAAATAAATTGCTTGAGGGGGATAATAATATTGACCTTAAAATGATATATATTTTTTTAATACTAGCAGAAATAAAACAATTAAGACTTCCTCCAGAAGAAAAAATATTATAGAAAATACTGTGCAAAATTCTTTGCTCTGTTAAACATCATTTAGGAAATATTTGAAAAAGAAAAAAATTATTCACAGAAGGGTGAATAATTGTGATTTTAACTTTAATAATTGTTCTTTGTACCACAGTACCAGACCAAATTTCTTGAGGCGTGGGAATTCATTTCTGAATAAAATGCGGTAGCGGTCGGTAACTCTGGTCTAATTTGAACGGGAGCAGGCAGGCTAACATATAACGTTTCTGAGTCCCGTCGTTATTCTGGAACAGCATATCTGTGATTTCCTCATTCTTATTGAGCAACAGTACAGCCAGTGCAGACCTCTACTTTAACTGTATATATGTGTATATTTTCATCTGCAGGATTGATGTACATGCTTCTGAAGCATCTGGTAGACCGGTATAATATGTATTACGCCTACTTGCCCTCTAAACTGGATAAGAAAATCCACTCTGGAGCTGTCAACCAGGTGGTGGCAGCACCTATTCTCTGCATCTTCTGGTTGCTTTTCTTCTCTACTGTCCGTCAAGGTAAGATTGTGACAAAAACGGTCTCTGTGTGCTGCCTGATTGTAGACCAGTTCTGGATAAAGGCTGCATCGAGCAACATAGCAGGATCTGCAGTGTTGAGTCTTGATTACAGTTGGCAAGACATTACACTACCTGACAAAAACTCTTGTCGTTGATACCAGTTGTAAGAGCAACAAATAATAAATTAACTTCTAGTTGATCATTTGGAAAAGTGGCAGAAGGTTGATTTTTCTGATGAATCATCTTGTGACGATTTCTGATGAATCGTCACAAATACTGCAGAAGACCTACTGGAACCCGCATGGACCCAAGATTCTGATAGAAATCAGTCAAGTCCGGCGAAGTAAAAATCATGCTTTGGGGTTACATTCAGTATGGGGGCGTGCGAGAGAGCTGCAGAGTGGATGGCAACATCAACAGCCTGAGGTATCAAGACATTTGTGCTGCCCATTACATTACAAACCACAGGAGAGGGCAAATTCTTCAGTAGGATAGCGCTCCTTCTCACACTTCAGCCTCCACATCAAAGTTCCTGAAAGCAAAGAAAGTCAAGGTGCTGCAGGATTGGCCAGCCCAGTCACCAGACATAAACATTATTGGTAAGATGGAGGAGACATTGAAGATAAATCCAAAGAATCTTGATGAACTCTGGGAGTCCTGCAAAAAGGCTTTCTTTGCCATTCCAGATGAGTTTGTTAATCAGTGATTTGAGTCATTGCAGAGATGTCTGAATGCAGTCCTCCAAGCTCATGATGGAGTCAGACACAATATTCATTCTTTCTCCACTGCAGCATGACTTTATATTCTATACTGGACATTATTTCTGTTCAGTGACAAGACTTTTGTCTAAGCAAAGTCAGACCTTACTGTCCTAATTAAATCATTAAAAATCAAGGCATGATCATATTTTATTTTGGTTAAATAAGCGTAATCTAGAGGCTTTTGCCTTTCATATAAGCCACTTCTGATACAAAATGATCAACTAGAAGTCAAGTTATTAATTGTTGTTCCTAAAACCTGGATAGGCAACAAGACTTTTGTCAAGCAGTGTACTTACTAACATAAACAAACAATGAACAATACATTTATTACAGTATTTGTGTAAATAAAGTTGTTCATTGTTAGTTTATGTTAACTCAAGTTGCATTAACTAATGTTAACAAGCATGACTTTGGATGTTAAGAATGCATCAGTAAATGTTGAGCTATTCTTAATAAATGAAGTTACAAGTATTGTTCATAATTAGTTAGTAAATACATGAAGTAATTAAACCTTATTGTAAAGTGTAACCTGTATCCTTGTTTTGTATTTATCTAATGTAATTAGCTTATTATATGTTATGCACATGCAGTGCTCTACATATCATCTCAATCAAATCTAAAACAATCATTTCTCCCCCTAAAAACTATGAATGCTTTTTTAAAAATGTTCAAGTCACCTGGTGAAATTGTAATAATATCACAGAAAAACTATATATCGCAATGTTGTCAATTTGTTTTGTTTTCAATATTGTGCAGCTCTACTCCAGATGCAGTTACAGTACGTTTACAAAACATACAGCAGTATGGTGATTTTTCCATCTTGCTTGTCTTTTTTTTCCCTCAATCTAAAAGGATTTGGTGCTCCAACATCCATGTTTACCTTTGTGGTTCTGATCATCACCATCATTATTTGCCTCTCACATATAGTCTTCGGTCATTTCAAATACCTCAGCGCGCACAATTACAAGGTCAGAAACAGCTTTGTCTCTTTGATTATGATTTTCATAAATCATAAAGGCCAGAACTAACTATAAACCCAAATGTGATTGAATTCTCTACAGATTGACATGGAAGGTGTGGACAATGGACGACTGCGAGGTTCATCCCCACCTGTCAAGTCTATGGTAAGTTTTAAACCTAAGGGATGTTTATATATGCTCAGGGGGGGCTAATAATTCTTCAACTGTATTGTGCAGCCCTAATTGACACACTACTATATTGTAATGTGTGATGTTTTCTATCTGCTTTACACATTCTCTACTTTTTTTTTTTTAATCAACAGCAGACGTACATTGCCCAAGTGCTACAGGACCCAAACTCAGACGAGACCGGAAGTGACCAGGGTCAAGGGTCATCGCAGGACGAGGAAGGAGTGACCGAGGGTGATTTCCAGTCAGGAGAGGACAGTCTAATTGAAAACGAAGTGCACCAGTGACCCAGGCAGGGCCACAGCATGTGCTGAACTGAGAGAAACTAGCAGGACTCCCAACATAACCAAACGGAGAAACACTACACTTACTGTGTGTGAGTCCATCCCAGCTGACAGCTCAAACACTCCTTTATCTTTAATGTTTGGAGACAGGATGGCCAATTGTCAAGAACCTGGAGAGTGGCTTGTGATTGTACTCCAATAATGTTCATCATAGTTTCATTATTCATCCTCACATTGTTTGAACTGGATTTGGTAGGTGCAGAGTTTCCTGCCGTTACAATGCATGTTTAGTCGATTAGCAAAAAATTAATTATGAGAGCTGTAGTGCTCTATCAGTTGGCCAGTACGGTTTTATATTCTTATATATGCATACAGATTTCACCCTTAAATCTTTTGCATTAAAAGATTATATATTAGATTGACAGTTTGGCGACAGTTAAAGTAAAAATTGATAGGTTGCAACAGATTTAACCAATGACAGTTAAAGGGACAGTTCTATGGTGACTGAGAGAGCTTAACATGCTGCAATTTAAGAAAACACACGTGCTGCAAATCCTCACAACGCAAACAGATTAATAAAACATGCTGCATTTTCTCACGACTTAAACAATTTACGAAAACACGCTGCATTTTCTCACAACACAAACAAATTAATAAAACGCACTGCATTTTTCACACAGCGCAAACAAATTGATAAAACACGCTGCATTCTCACAACGTAAACAATTTACGAAAACATGCTGCATTTTCACACAATGCAAACAAATTAATAAAACGCACTGCATTTTCTCACGATGTAAACTATTTACGAAAATGAGCTGCATTTCTCACACAGCGCAAACAAATTAATAAAACACACTGCATTTTCTCACGATGTAAACTATTTACGAAAACGAGCTGCATTTTCTCACGACATAAACAATTTACGAAAACGCACTGCATTTTCTCACGATGTAAACTATTTACGAAAACGCACTGCATTTCTCACACAGCGCAAACAAATTAATAAAACGCGCTGCATTTTTCACACGTCGCAAACAAATTAATAAAACGCGCTGCATTTTTCACACATCGCAAACAAATTAATAAAACGCGCTGCATTTCTCACACAGCGCAAACAAATTAATAAAACGCGCTGCATTTTTCACACGTCGCAAACAAATTAATAAAATGCGCTGCATTTTTCACACAACGCAAACAAATTAATAAAATGCGCAGCATTTTTCACACGTCGCAAACAAATTAATAAAACGCACTGCATTTTTCACACAACGCAAACAAATTAATAAAACGCGCAGCATTTTTCACACGTCGCAAACAAATTAATAAAATGCGCTGCATTTTTCACACAACGCAAACAAATTAATAAAATGCGCTGCATTTTTCACACAACGCAAACAAATTAATAAAACGCACTGCATTTTTCACACAACGCAAACAAATTAATAAAATGCGCTGCATTTTTCACACAGCGCAAACAAATTAATAAATCGCGCTGCATTCTCACAACACAAATTTATAACGTGCTGCATTTTCACACAGTGCAAACTAATAAAATGCAATGCGTTTTTACACAGCGCAAACAAATGAATAAAACGCTCTGCATATTCACACGATGCAAACAAATTAATAAATCGCGCTGCATTTTCTCACAACACAAATTTATAACGTGCTGCATTTTCACACAGTGCAAACTAATAAAATGCAATGCGTTTTCACACAATGCAAATAAATTAATAAAACGCTCTGCATTTTCCCACAATGCAAACAAATTAATAAAACGCGCTGCATTTTCTCACGATGTAAACTATTTACGAAAACGCACTGCATTTCTCACACAGCGCAAACAAATTAATAAAACGCGCTGCATTTTTCACACGTCGCAAACAAATTAATAAAACGCGCTGCATTTTTCACACAGCGCAAACAAATTAATAAAACGCGCTGCATTTCTCACACAGCGCAAACAAATTAATAAAACGCGCTGCATTTCTCACACAGCGCAAACAAATTAATAAAACACGCTGCATTTTTCACACGTCGCAAACAAATTAATAAAACGCGCTGCATTTTTCACACAGCGCAAACAAATTAATAAAACGCGCTGCATTTTTCACACAGCGCAAACAAATTAATAAAATGCGCTGCATTTTTCACACAACGCAAACAAATTAATAAAATGCGCAGCATTTTTCACACGTCGCAAACAAATTAATAAAATGCGCTGCATTTTTCACACGTCGCAAACAAATTAATAAAACGCACTGCATTTTTCACACAACGCAAACAAATTAATAAAACCCGCTGCATTTCTCACACAGCGCAAATTAATAAAACGCGCTGCATTTTTCACACAGCGCAAACAAATTAATAAAACGCGCTGCATTTTTCACACGTCGCAAACAAATTAATAAAATGCGCTGCATTTTTCACACAACGCAAACAAATTAATAAAATGCGCTGCATTTTTCACACAGCGCAAACAAATTAATAAATCGCGCTGCATTCTCACAACACAAATTTATAACGTGCTGCATTTTCACACAGTGCAAACTTATAAAATGCAATGCGTTTTTACACAGCGCAAACAAATGAATAAAACGCTCTGCATATTCACACAATGCAAACAAATTAATAAATCGCGCTGCATTTTCTCACAACACAAATTTATAACGTGCTGCATTTTCACACAGTGCAAACTAATAAAATGCAATGCGTTTTCACTCAATGCAAATAAATTAATAAAACGCTCTGCATTTTCCCACAATGCAAACAAATTAATAAAACGCGCTGCATTTCTCACAGCGCAAACAAATTAATAAAATGTGCTGCATTTTCATACAACACAACAATTTACGAAAACGCACTGCATTTCACACAATGCAAACAAATTAATAAAATGCGCCGCATTTTCTCACAACGCAAACAAAGTAATAAAACTTCATTTTAATAAAATAAAAAGTAAAAAAAAATGAATAGCCTAAATAAACATTTAGCTTTAGGGTCCCTTGAAACGTTTGCATTGTGTTCAGTGCTATTTGAAAGTGTTGTAAGAAAATGCAGTACGTTTTTCAAAAATTGTTTGCGTTGTGAGAAAATGCAGCACGTTTTTTTTTGTGTTTGTGTTGTGAGGATTTGCAGCAAGTGTGCTGTCAAACACATGAAAATATTTTCGTTTTTGTAATGTTTTCTTAAATTGCAGCACGTTAAGCTCCCTCGGCCACCGTACAGTTCACCCATAAATAAAAGTACCATTTTCTCAGTATCAAGTGGTTCTAAACTTTCCTAGACATTCTGAAGGAAACCAGCAGCTATTCACATCCATAGTAGGATAAAAAAAATACTATAGAAGTCATTGGCATTGGTTTTCTGAAAGAAACTCAAATAGATTTGGAACAAGTGGAGGATGAGTAATGAATATTTCTTTAAACTATACATTTAACGTATACTTTGCTTGCAGACGTCAAAGTATTAATGTGCATTAATTTAATTTAAATCTGTCCATTACGTATAGTTAAGTATCCATTTAAAGTACAGAAAACTGAGAGGCCTAAAACATTTCATAATCATAAATTTCATCTCATATTGTGAGAAATGATATACAGTCAAGCCCTAAATAATTCATACCCCTGACAAATTCTGACTATTCAGTAAGTTCCTTTTCCTTAAACGTATCATTCCTTAAATTACTCCTTTATATAAGTTATATATAGCAAGTTAAATAAATTATTATTATTCCCTAAGTTACTTTTATTCAGTAAGTAACCTGAAATGACACAGTCTGCTCCCAAAAGATAAGACAATGTACAAGAGGCACCATTGTAGATAATAAACATTTCTCAGCTTTTATTTACATTTGAACATTAACGTTAAATCAGAATTTTCCAGGGGTGTTAATAATTTCAGGCTTGACTGTATATGTTAATATTTAAGCTTTAGAAACCAAATATTTTCCTTGGGTGAACTGAAATAGCACTACAGCATAATGTATTTTAAGATTAGTCAAAAAAAATCATGCAATTTCTTATCACTATCAAAATGAATGTATTTAACATAAAAGCCACTGCTAATTGAAAAAAAAAAGCATAGGATGGGGAAACTTGCTCTGAATTTACAGACCATGAGGGGAAAACAGCCGCCGAACACTAACTCTCTCTCACCATAATATACTTGAACTGGAAAAGCCACTATTTAGAGCGTCTGACAGACACAAATCTCTGGATCTCTTCAAGGTCGAAAGCATCTCCTGTCCACCCTTATGTCTTTTGCATATCCAGTGTTTCAACAGCTTAAATATAACTACTAATGTGCGATACTACTTTCTGAATCAAACGGACCAACTTTGGATCGTGATGCTCTACTGTGGAATGTTGTCAATAACTGAATCCTGTAGCGAAATGAACTCTAAATGCACCGCAAACTCCCAACATGGACAACAAGGATTTGCTGCTGAAGGTGAAAATATTTTTCTTTTTGTTATGCATGGGTATGATAGCAATGCTTTCATCAGGTTTGTTGGTTTTTGTTTCTTTAACAAGTGTAGACATTAACTGTTTTTTGATCAGCTAACATGCTTTACTACTTATAAATACTGTAAAAAATGACATGGGAAACACTATATCATCAAATCTAGCAAAGCTCTCATCGGGTCATATCAGCGTATGTGTCCTTAATATGGCCTTCTTTATTGCTATGGTGGTGTGTTCCTTTGCATTTTGACAAGAGAACTGGAAGCAGTGCTATGGTAGTTCTTACCTGTGTGCATTTACAAGCTGTTTGCTTGCAGTTGTGAATATATGACTGGGTTTATGCATCATTTAGTCGTTGAATCTGGATAAAAAAAGTATTAAAATTAGTCAAATCACCACTGTTAAAGACCACTTTTAAATTTAGTTCATATATTTTTACTATGATCTCCATTCTAAACATATTTTGTTCATTGTAAAAGTGCAGAAACAAGATATTTTCAGAGTTTTTCAGTTTAGAAATGAGCAGGCAAAGGCTGCGCCTGAGTGCTTGCTTTAAAATCCCCATCATCTCCCTAAAATGGTTGATCTTTCCTGCTAGTTGGATCTAAATAGTTCTCATTGTGTCGTTTATTGTTTACAGGAATAGCAATGCATTGTTTAAACTGTCTTTTCCCGCATCAAACGTTGACTTGAAATGGTCGTCAGGTGTAAGCTTAGAACATTAGCAAGCTAATCGGTGATGTTTTAGTTTATTTATGTAAATCACACTAATCACTGAGGAGCTTTGTAACTATAAAAGCAAATAACACTGTAGGCTATGCACTTCATGTGGAAATATGTAACATTATCACAGTGTATGTAACGATATCAAGCCATTTTTGTAATTGATCTTGTTTGGACGTGTACCTGATGTTCCTGCTGCTTACATACTGTAGGTGATGATGTCCGTATGACTGCATCCTGGATCTATTTAAGAAAAACAAAACAAAAACACTGTCCTTAGGCATGATGCGGTGGCAATAATTTATTTATGCATCTCTCTAGGCTTTATTTCCCATTTGTTACAGGTGTCGTCCATGATATTTATTTCATTCGTCTGTTATATTTTCCATCTTTTGAATTAACCGGCCGTTGACCTGGAGTGAAGCGGTTAAATCAGTGTAATATTTTTGTACATAGAATCATTGCACTGCTCTTCAAAACACTAAACTGTATTTACATTTGTACAGCTTAGCCAGCAAAAACCATGTACAGTCGACCATGCATTGTTTGCTTTCGTCCATTCAGATTTCCCTTAAGATCGTACTTTGCTTGCGATTGCTGTTTTTAATAGTTTTGTATCTCAACCTCCCCCTCAAATGATCTTTTGTACAGCGTCATCCTCAAACTCTTCCATGTCTTTGAACAATAAAAGAGTCATTAACTGACAAAACCATACTCGGAGTCAAGAAATTCATTTTCCTTCAGCTTAGTCCCTTATTTATCAGGGGTCGCCACAGCGGAATGAACTGCCAACTATTCCAGCATATGTTTTATGCAGCAGATGCTCTTCCAGCCATAACCCAGTACTGGGAAACACCCACACTCATTCACACACACACACTCAATTTAGTTAACCCAATTCACCTATACCCACCAATCTGATTTCACCAAGTTGGACATGTTCCTGGATTAACATCTGTGTTGATCCTGGAACCACATGCCAATCACAATTAAGTGATACGTTTACAGTTTATTCTTGTAGTTAGATTTGTGCACTTCTACATGATTGATTTTGGGAATAATTTACAGTTATGGTTGAGTTTAGGGGTAGGGAATATGTATGGATGGACAAAAGTTATGTTCCAGGATCAACATAGATGTTAATCCAAGTTTGCATCGTACTTGGTATAATCAAGACACCCCATGTTATTGGACTGTGGGGGAAACCGGAGCACCCGGAAGAAAACGAACATGGGAAGAACATGCAAACTCCACACAGAAATGCCAACTGGCCCAGGAGGGACTCGAACCAGTGACCTTCTTGTTGTGAGTAGACAGTGCTAACCACTGAGGCACCATACCGCCCGAGTCAAGAAATTGTTATATGAAGAGTTCAGATCCAAAAGCCGCTAAAGGCCTTTTCCGCCAAAAATAAGCTAATGACATTGAGTGAATTCTTTAGGCACGTGGACGTACACCATCAACAAATAGATTTGCTTCTAATCATCCAAATCCCAGCATCAGCGCATTCAGAAATAACGGTTTGTTGGCAAAAGCCGCTAAACGCCACTTGCCTTTGACAGCAAAAGCCGCTATATTCCGAGAACCAATCAGAAGCACGAATCGAATCATATGTTTTCAATGTAGCAGTGCGCTGATACGCCAGCTTTTATGAGGAGGCTGTTTTCTTCTGCTTTTATTTTAAAAGATGGAGTTTGATGAACTGGATGAGCCTGTCTGACTGTCACTGAATGGCAAATGAAAACGTCCCTTACCTCAAAACTTTATAAGAAAAAGGAAACCCAAAGTAAAGTCGGAAGTGTAGCTACTTCGAATGAGTCTGATTTACCATACATTAAACGGCAACTCCATTTCACAAAAGACAGAGTGAAGATGCCATTCTTTTCTCCCACATGGATGCTATGAGGATAAACAAGAGACCAAGAGCTTGAGTATGGTAAGAATGAATGAATAAAGTGTCTGAGGGACATCCCCTTTTGGGCAAAAAAAGGCCTACAGTACCTTGTGTTTTATTTGCTAATTTAAGCTGTTTTTTTAAAAGATGAATATCATGTATAAAACCAGATACTATTGTAAAACTATACATTATTTGCATTACTTCATAATACCCATACGTCTGATCAGCTTTTTATATTAATGGACAATGCACAGATATTGATGTTTCACAATGTTATTTACACTACATTATTTGAATCTACCAAGTTTAGTTTACAATGTTTGCAATGTTTACATTGCTCTATTTACATTAAATCTAAATCCTAAATATCAGAAATGACAACAGATCGTTAAGAGTTAATTAAAGTCAGTTTTAATGTTATTGATTAATGCACTGATTTCATTCATTGATTTTCCTTCTGCTTTTTCCCCGGTTTATCACAGCGGAATGAACCGCCACTTACTTGACAGATTTATATATTTTTAATTTAAGGTGGTTTATGTAATGTGTTTTATGTTTGGTGAAATTATTTCTAATTGCATCTTTAGTGATTTTTAGCTAATTACACTGTCTTGTGCCAATAGGTGGATTTAGAGGTTTTTGCAAAAAAAGCACAAGTGGATTTAGCTGATTTTGATGCAAAATAAAATTGACCTTGTTAAAAACCAAAGAATTGTCTAGAGTAACATTTTTGAAAAAAAAAGTTATTTTATTTACTAGCTAATAACCTTATCATTACATATAAAATGAACCTAATCAGAGGAGCCTGATATAAATGCTCATTTACAAGAAAAGAGGTCTGATGGATTTAGAGGCTTTTGCATCTGAACTCTTCATTTGTTATTACTCTTTAGAGACCATGTCCAACCTTTGGTTTACTTAAAGGGATAGTTTACCCCATAGGTCTCAAACACGATTTTTGGAGGGCCTGAGCTCTGAACAGTTTTGCTTCAACCCTAATCAAACACAGAAAAAAAAGCTATGGGCTGCTTTTAAAAAAAAAGGGAGGAGCTGCTTTGTTTCCCACCCTGTCTTCATGATTTAGTTGAAATTACATCAAACACTGAACAAAAATTCTCATTTCAAAGCATGTCACAGGACCTTAATCTCCTAGTCTGAAGAAGAAAGTTAATCTTGGATTAGCATTAGCTAATTAGCATTAATGTATTAAGGATCATTTACCAAGATAGAATACTTATTTAGAGCATGGTGTGGTCCAGTAAATAGTATGTGTACAGGCCATTTAAATATATCAGTATTGAGTATTTTGTTTGCAGATAGAGATGAAAATGCCATATTATTCTAGACCAAATTAGCCAATTGTTGATAAACACTAAATCATTTAACTAAAGCATAGGTCTCAAACTCAGTTCCTAGAGGGCCACAGCTCTGCAGTTTTGTTCCAACCCTAATCAAACACCACTGATCAAACTAATCAAGGTGTTCAAGACTACTAGACACTACTAGATCAGCTGTGATTAGGGTTGGAGCAAAACTGTGCGGAGCTGCAGCCCTCCAGGAATTGAGTTTGAGACCTATGAACTAAAGAGACACAATGAAAGATTTATAATCCACATGTGCACAAAATACTGCAAATATCCCACATTCATCATCATGTTTTATCTACCATTGTCAAAATCAAGTTTTACATGTTTTATAACTTTTTTTTTTCCCTCATTGAGTGATATTTTATGGCAGCGTTCTTCTCTCTAGTTACCACAGTAAGTTCAGTCTTTGACCTCTTTTGGTCTTATGCTGGAGTCTTGTGATGTGTCTCCAAGGAAAACAGGAACTGGGAGCCATTAATCTCACATTTTTTCTGATATCATGAATCATTCATTTGAACCGACTCTTTGCAACAGTAGACACGAATCTTTTGACTGCATTTTGGCATTGGCGAACTGTTTTAAATCGGTTAACCAATTATTCTAGACATATATACGTTATAGTTTCATTCAGATGATCTGTATTGTAATTATTTCATCACTTTAAAGTTTTAAGTTGTTTGTATGAATCTATTAAAGCATCTTAACAGAAATATTATATGTTAATTTCCACAATACACATATTAGATACATCTAAACGCTGTTATGACAATAATTTCGTTGAATTGTTTATGTGGTTTAGAGTTTAAGTAATTTTTCGAAAGAAAAAACAACTTACCTCAGCCGTTCGCGCGCCATTTAAACAGCTTTTGAGTCACGTGTCCAATTAAAACGTTTAACGTTAACATTCATAAAGTGTAAATTATGTTGTTATAATAATTCACAATCTGCTTAAATTATATATTTGAAAGGTGGTAGAAACTGCCAAATAACTACATCTGTTAGAAAACTGCTTGTTTTCTTAAGCGTAGATTCACCGTTATACAAAAATTGTAATGTTGATGATTTTTGGTATTGCTTTTATAAAAAATTCAGAGTTCAAATTTAAGTTATATTATACATATATTATTCTGAATGAACATTACGCAATAGTACAAGTAAAACGCTATTTAACGTCAAAAACCAAACGCAAAATCTCCGATATTTTTTCTGACAACACTTCTGGCTGAAAGTGAATCAGTTCACTAGAAGGAATCGATTCTCTAAAATGACTCTCCTTCAGAGCATCATCATGTAATTCCGTCTCTCGGACTCTAGGGGTGCAGTTTAGGGTTGTGGAGGGTTATGGACGGTGTCTATACGTGGAGAACTTCACTATGCCTTTCATTAAGTGCTCAAAGAGGATATTGTGATTGCTGTTTGTGTTTTAGGCTGTTTTACATGTGATGCAGCCCGATTGTGCGTTCAGATATTTAATCGGACGAGCGGAAGAGTCATGGACGGAGCTTGGGCTGTTATTCTCATTTCTCTCGCTATGTTCGTGGGATGTTTTGTGCTAGGGATAATTCCACTACTGATCAATTTATCAGAGGTAAGATTATAAATATCATAGTGAACAAGTGTTGTGTATCTCAGCATTTACACAGTAAACATAGCGGGATCAGATAGTAAACAGTAACGTTTCAGACGATAAAGCAGTGTGAAATGCAGATAAAAACAATGTTCACTAACGTTACATGTAAATAAGATACTACATAGTATGCACTACAAATGAAGTTTAGCTAGATCAGTAAGGTTTTACTATGCTTTATACCAGTAATTGAGTTAACGTACCCAGTCACGTAGCTGGGTTTTCCTGCACGTGAGATTTTTGTATCTACTCATCTTTGTTGTGTAACATTATCAAATACAGTTTATATATATATATATTTATATTTACAAATACAATTTATATATATTCACATTTGTATATCAACATAAAATAAACGTTATGTGGCATGTAACGTTACCAGTTTGGTCTATTGTACTGTATATGCATGATACTTAAAGTCTATCGTATTTACATGATACTTTTATACTTCACCTTCCAAACCATGGTAAACTCTAGAACTTTAATGTACTGTTATGAATAATATATGAATAAAGCAGTGTACTTTCACACTGGAAAGAAAATTAAAGTTATTTTAAGATATTTTCTCCACCCCTACAGGAGAAACTTCAGTTGATTAGTGTCCTGGGGGCGGGGCTTCTATGTGGCACTGCTCTGTCAATCATTATCCCGGAGGGGGTGGAGTTGGTGCAGGAGTCATGGAAAGGTAAGAATAATTCACTTCACAATTAATATGCACAGTCATGTGCACTCTCACATTATCTGCTTTTATTCAGGGTGATTTATAAGTTACCAAAACTCACTTTCAATTGTGCCATGTACTGAAGGGATAGTTCATTCAAAAACTGTGGGGGGGGGGGGGGGGGGGTCTTGTCATTATTTACTGTCTCCACATATTCTAAATTTGTTTACGTTTATTTGTTATGTTAAACACAAAAGAGGCTACTTTTAAGATTGTTGAAAACTGGTAGCCATTGACTTCCGTTGGATTTGTTTTTCCAACAATGGAAGTTTCCATCAACCTGTTTTTATGTTCATTTTGAATATCCCAAGTATAATTGCTTAATGGAAAATCCCAGATTAGCATAAAAATGTCTGCACACAACTGAGCAGGATAAACGCTTTTTAAAAGATGTCCATAAATTACAATGGATACATTTCGGAAAAAAAATACATTCCTAAAAAGTAATGTGATTTTCGTTTTAAGCAGGGCTTAATTTGTGCTGGAACAAGCCAGATCCGCCACCTATGAAATCTGATCCGGCACCTCATTTTACTGATCCCCCTCCTCAACCGCCCTCCTCTGCAGTCTGCTGTTCACTTTCACTTTCTTCCGTGACTCCCCAACCCTTTTCACTTTCATCTGCGACAAATCCACCCACTCTTCACTTTCATCTGCGACCCCTTCCACCATCCAACACCCCACCCCCATGCCGGATCCGTTACCCCGATCTGTTCCGGGACCTCGCAATTCCCAAATTAAGCACTGGTTTTAAGAGATCATGTTTTGATAAAAATGGACACGATGTGATGGCATTAATGGACAAACCAGTATTTTGAGCACATTGTGAAACATCTGAAATGTTGTTTTGGTCTTTTTAAAATCCCTCAGCCAAAGTCTGTCATCACTAGTGGTTCAGTATTATTATTACAGTGGTCCGTTGCACGCGGTTCATCTTTCACAGCCTCGCATTTTCACCGATTTTTTTTTTTTTTTTTTTTTTTTTTGTGCGATTTGAAATGCTTTTTTTTTTTTTTTTTTTTACAGCGCATTGTGTTCTGCATCCTGATTGGCTGTAGACCACTGTCAATCAATCTCCTCCATGTCTCCTGTACAGTACAGAATGCGTTTAGCTTGCCAAATTAAGATAAATCTTCGATCGCTAGCAGTGTGAGTTTCAACAAGGATGCAAAAAGGGTTGTAACTGTCTGCAGCAAGACCATAGTAAAAGGGGTCACACACCGGATGTGCCGCACCACGCAGCGCCATGCATTTTACAATTGTAAACATAGGTTTATATCAGGGTACGCACACTGGTGCAATAAGCCCAGATATGACTCAAGACGCTGTTCATATTTCTGCCGCACAACAGAGCACCATCTGAATATTTTATTTTGGATAACATGTGAATGTGCGTGTCCGGTGTATGACCCCCTTAAGGATGGAGTCTGCTTTAGCTTTGTGGATCAGTGACTGCAGGAAACAGAATGAACATTACGCCGGATGCCAACATTATCAAAAGCTAAAAAGCTTGATGAACCTTTTGCTGACAGCGATGAATGTTTGCGTCTGACAACAGGTTTTAATCTTTGATTTCATTCTGTAACACTGGCTTTACTTTTCTGTGAACGTTTGAATTTTGAGAGACTTTAAACAAGAGACAAACGTGTAAAAATGTTAATGCCAGTCTGAGAAAACTGTCTTAAGCAAAAGTCTGAAGGGTTTTACAGCCTTAAAACATCTAGAATAATTGTGAAAAATAAAGAGGACTACAAGTTATTTTTAGAACGTAACTCCGGCGAATAATGAGGGACCGCTGTATTATATTATTATTCCCTCCAGATCTGTCTTGAGCATCTGTCTGCGCTCCTAAAGAGCATCTCATGCCTCCAAAAGCCACCGCATAGCATTCATTGTGTTTCATTTTCTGAGGTGCAACTCATTAATTAGATATGAAAAAAGGCCCACAGTGGCTTTTCCTATCGCATAAAACTCCATTTTTCTTTTGATATTTGGCACCAGTATATCAGGAAGTGATGAGTTAGTTGTCTTTTTGACTCATTGGATGAAAAAAGTTATATGCAATATTCTAGTTTTGTGCATAAGTCTAATTTGCATCTTTGGATGGAACCATAGCTACTGGTTGCCAGTTTCCAACATTTTTAAAATATCTTATTTTAGGTTTAGCAGAAAAAGAAACTCAAACAGGTTTGGAACAACATGAGGATGAGTAAAGCGTGAGAATATTTTCATTTTTGGGTGAACTATCCCTTTAAGTAGCTGTGTTTCCAGCACGTTATGATTTTGCCAAGTACGACGCGATTCTGTATTAACATCTATGTTGATCCTGGAGCATCATAGAAAATGTAACCCATACCTATTCCCTACCGCTAAACCCAACCATGTAAATTATTCCCAAATTCAGAGGGGAATAATAGTTTCATAACAATCATACAGAAGTGCATAAACCTACTGTAAACTAAACATAAACAGTAAACATATCTCTTAATTCTGATTGGCTGAATAAAATGTTGTTTCTGGATCAACAGAGATGTTAATCCAGGAACATGTCCTACTGGCTGAAATCAGGTTAGGGGTGTTTCCAATGCATGTGTCTTTTTCTCTGGATGTAGACTGGTACTGCACCACTGTGGGAAGGACTCCAAATATCTCTGAATCAAACTCATCGCTTCATGTTGTGGCAGAGAAAGGTCTGCGTCCGCACTCCATCATCGGAGCCTCTCTGGTCTTGGGCTTTACACTTATGTTTGTGGTGGACCAGATTGCCAACTACTGCTCCATGCATGGTATCTCATTGCTTTTACATATTCGAAATTAAGTGCTTTTTCAAAATACTTTCACTTTTCACAAACATGGACCGTGTTTGCATAGAAATGCATATAACATGTTGCGTTATTATTTTTAAACATGTTTTAAAATAGTATACATCATATACCACACTATATTATTCTAAATAGTTTATTTTTGTGAAATATTATTTTTTAAAAATTTTAACCTAACTTTATCCTTAAAAAAGTCGTGATTAAACGTTTAAGAAATATTAGGTTTAGGGCTGCACAATATATAGTTTCTGCATCGCTCTGCAATAGCCACATCACAGGATCTGCAATGTTGACATGGGATTATAATAACCAGGAACCACACTTCAGAACGTGATTTATGAAGTCATCGCAAAGTGTAACATTAACAGAGAGAAATATTTGGATGTGTTTTTAAAACCTGTGACCAAGATATCAAGCAAATTTAAATCAGTACATTTTATATTAAGTTTGTACATTTAACAAAGTTTAATTGCATTTAATTATTTAAACAATAAAGGTGAAGAAAAAAAATAAATATATAAATATATATATAGCAGAAAAACAAAATATCACAATGTCAGTTTTTCCAATATCATGCTGCCCTAGTTTTTGTTACTATGTTAAAAATAAAATCCAAACAGGATCATTAAAAATGCTTTTTACGCAAAAAAAACAGAGCAATCAATGTGTTTGCTCGTGTGCCAAGAACATATCTTGTTTTTTTTTTCAGTAGCCTGCATTAATTCAATGTACAGTTGAAGTTAAAATTATTTACCCTCCTGTGAAGTTCTTTTCTTTATAAATATTTCCCAAATGATGTTTAACACGGCAAGGACATTTTCACAGTATTTCCTATAATATTTTTTCTTCTGGAGAAAGTCTTATTCGTTTTATTTCAGCTAGAATTGACACAGTTTTTATTGTTTGGATAAACATTTTAAGGTCAGTATTATTAGCCACCTTAAGAAATATTTTTTTTAAGTACATATCACTGTTATACAACGACTTGCCTAATTACCCTAACTTGCCTAATTAACCTAGTTAGGCCTAGTTAAGGGTGATCTTGGATAGCACCGTTTCACTGCACATGTTAATAATGTCACCCGGTCCACTTATTTCCACCTTTGAAATATAAATCGTTTACGTCCTTCTTTCACACTTCATTCAGCTGCCATTATTGTTCATAGTTTAGTCACATCCCGTTTAGACTACTGTAATTGCCTTCTGTTCGGCCTCACTAATAAAAACCCCTTCATAAATTACAACAGGTACAAAACGCTGCAGCCCATAATATCACAAAAAAAATCTGTCACATCACACCCATTCTGCAACATCTTTTTCAGAATTAATTATAAAAATACTTGTCACTTTTAAAGCCATCCACAATCTTGCTCCTCCATACGGTACTAGTCTTGTTCATATCGCTACACCTTCTCGTACTCTTCTCGATCCTCTAAGGATCGTCTCTATCTGCAAGTTCCACGATCACGCTTAAAATGTCGAGGTGATAGAGCTTTCTCAGTAGCAGCTTCCACTTTCCTTAAGAACAGCTCCAACTTTTGAGTCTTTTCAGAGGTCACAGAAAACACACTTATTTTCCTTAGCTTTTAATCATGTGATGTGAGTTTGTATTTTGTTTTTTTGTGTATATTTGCATGTGTTTTTATGCGTTTTATGTACACCACTTTGGTACCCATTGTAGTTTGTTGAAAGTGCTATAGAAATAAATTGAGTTGAGAGTTGAGTTGAGTCGTACGCTCAGGTCTTCTTTCATTCACGTCACTAGCCGCGTTTCCACTATCGCGCCTAAAGCGAGCGAGCCAGGGCGAGCCAAGGCCAGTCGCGTTTCCACTATCACTTCCGGGGCGTAATCGGGCCAAAGCAGGGCTTCCTTGGGGCCAGCGTCCGGCCTTTTTCGGCCCGCCGAATACCTTGGGCCTAGGAGGGCCAACTGGGGCTTCGGGGCGGGGTTACGTACAAAGGCAGAGTTTTCCTGTCAGGTAAAGAGGAGACAAGATGCTTTCTTCCCTTGCTCTCGTCGCTCGGCTGCTCTTTTGCGCCTTGCAGCCAAAATCTGTGTTCGAAGTAAATGCGGCCGAACTCGAATGTAAGTTCTTTTTTTACAAACAGTAAAAAAAGCAATCGCTTCGGTGTTCTCCATCTTCCAGCTCTCGTAGTGATGCCAGGTTGTGTTTGGGGTTATAATTTGAGTTTTTTGTTCCCGCTGAAGTGGGCGGGTTGTGTGACATTTGATTCGGGGGATGTTCTGGGGGCGGTGTTTGCGCGACGCGCTGCGAGCAACTAGCCCGACAGTGGAAACGCGACATGATTTCGGCCTCATTCCTCAACCTCCCGGGCTATTGGCCCGGCCTGGCCCGATTAAAGCCCTGGCTCGCACTGGCCCGATAGTGGAAATGCGGCTACTGTTCCCCTGTCCACCTTGTCACCATGGGGAGCAGATCCTTCAGCCACTCTGCTCCTCAGCTTTGGAATTCACTTCCTCCTGATCTCCGTAATTTAAACTCTATTTTACAATTTAAATCTTAACTCAAAACACATCGGTCTAGAACAGCCTACTCTTTTTAACCTTTTTAAAAATAGTATTGTATTATAATGACTTTTATTGTGTTTTTATTTGAACTGATTGTTCTTGCTGTCCTGTACGGCGACCTTGAATGTCAAGAAAGGTGCCTTTAAATAAAATGCATTATTATTGTTGTTGTTGTTATTATTGTTGTTATTATTATTAATATTATTATTATTATTGATATTATTATTATTATTATTATTATTATTATTATTATTATATGTCTTTCAGCTGAATACTAGTATCTTGAAAAATATCAAGTCAAATATGATGTACTGTCATCAAAAACAGAAATTGGGGAAACAAATATACAGGGGAGCTAATAATTCTGACCTCAACTGTATATCAGTCAGCCTTATATTACTGACGTTGTAAAGCACAGTCATAAGCATGCATCATGAGTTTATTTAATTTATTCCACTCGGCTGCAGCCAGACATGATGAAGTGTGTGGAAAAACTGTGAGGTGTGAAACGCTGTCAGATGCTCTCTTGAGAACATTTCTGTTTGTTTGTTTTCAGATCCCAGAGCAGGAATGTACCGTGGAAACAGTTTGACTGCCACCCTGGGTCTGCTTATTCACGCCGCAGGTGACAAGGGCTTCACATGCACTATTAGGCTCTCCTATTGCCCATACATTACATTACATGTCATATAATAACAAAAAATGGAAAATCTGCACACTAAAGCTGACTAACCTCATTGTCTGCTTTGGTACTAATAGCTAGTGTTGCATCTAGGTCAACAAAATCATTAAATCTATTTAATATAAAAAAAATTGTTTATCCTAAAGTTAACATTTTCCAATTAAATTCCTCAACATTTACATTTTGTTGTGAAAATGATTATTAATAATGATGAGTTTTAATTATAGCTGTGGAATCTGACGATCCTATAGACAAAATAAAAATATATAGTTTCATATTATGCTGGAGAATCTGTTTTGTGCTGTGGCAAAATTCATTATTTATTTTAATGGTGTTTCTTCATTGTTTGGATGACTACAATCTCACACGCCACCACAGGGAAGTAGGGCTGCACAATATATCGAGTCAGCATCGATATCGCAATGTGATCATTCGCACTAGTCACATCGCGAGTATACGCTATGTTGAGTCTGTATTATAATGTATCATTTGCATGTGTTTTTGAGGCCTGCGACTGTATGAGGATTTTAAAAGCATTCAGGCAAAAGAAATTGTACCGTTTGTAACTTTGATAATTATTTACAATTATTTATACAAAGAAAACTATGAGGAATTATTTTACATTTGATTATTCAATTACTATATACCTGAATACTCTTAGAGTACTTGGAAAACAATGAAACGCAGTTTATTTCAGTTGTATCTTTATTTTCGTGGAGTTTTATCAATTCGAGAGGATCATGTGCTATGATTGATCGTGGCTGGTCCTGCATCACAATCATTGTTAAACCAATCAGGTGAATCATAGCCCTCAATAAGTAGCCCAGTTTGTTTTACTTCCAGTATCTTTGTTTTTGAAGAATCCCCCCAACCACCCTATCTCCCCCTTTCCTCCTTTACCAAGGGGAGCTCTAGTGACCTTCCTGATCTCAGACCCCCTTCTAAACGACCTGACGGGAGCCCTGGGCTCAATTATCTCCAAGCTCAGGGTTCTCTGCAAGGACAGCATGCCAAACCTGCTATTAGTATCAAGTAATAGCTTAGTGTGAACTCTTGAAATTGTATTTATGTATGCTTGTTGATTGTTTGTTATATTATGCAGATGCACTTCCCTACAGAATCATCCCAACCCATCTAATATTATAAATTCTTTCCAGAGAGATTCAGGTTATCTGGTGAAATTGGATTCATATTGCATTATACAGTTGAAGTCAGAATTATTAGCCCCCCTTTGATTTTTTTCCCCCCTTTTTGAATATTTCCCAAATGATGTTTAACAGAGTAAGGAAATTTTCACAGTATGTCTGATAATATTTTTTCTTCTGGAGAAAGTCTTATTGGTTTATTTCAGCTAGAATAAAAGCAGTTTTTAATTTTTTTTTAATCCATTTTAAGGTCAATATTATTAGCTCCTTTAAGCTATAAATATTTTTTCGATAGTCTACAAAACACACCGTCCTTATACAATAACTTGCCTAATTACCCTAACCTGCCTAGTTAACCTAATTACCCTAGTTAAGCCTTTAAGTGTCACTTTAAGCTGTATAGAAGTGTCTTGAAAAATATCTGGTCTAATATTATTTACTGTTATCATGGCAAAATAAATCAGTTATTAGAAGTGAGTTATTAAAACTATTATGTTTAGAAATGTGCTAAAGAAATCTTCTCTCTGATAACAGGAATTGGGGAAAAAATAAACAGGGGGGCTAATAATTCAAGGGGGCTAATAATTCCGACTTCAACTGCAGAATAACAAAATATTGCAATGTTAGATTTCTCCAATATCGTGCATCCCTACTTGGAAGTACATTGTATATTATTTAGCAATATTTTATTTCTGTGCCTATAGTAATTTAAAATTTTAATATTTAATTTTGATGTTATTAATTAATCATTTGCCCAGAAGTTCAAAATAAAGTGAGAAAAATAAGCACATATGAATGAATACAATATGCGAGTACATACTTGAAACTGTAAAAAGAAATAGTCCTCACCAGATGATCTCTCTCTCCCATTTTTAAAAAACTAATTTAAGGTGAATATTATTAGCCCATTTAAGTATTAGTTTTTTTTTTTGTCTACAGAACAAACTGTTATTCAGTGACTTGCCTAATTATTCTAACTTGCCTAGTAAACCTAATAACTCAGTAATATCTTTATTTTGCACTTTAAGCTGAATACTAGAGTCTTGAAAATACCTAGTAAAATATTATGCTCTGTGATCATGGCAAAGAAATTAGTTATTAAAAATATTATGTGTAAAAATCTGATCATCGTTAAACAACACTTGGAAAATATTAATTGATTGAATTATCTGAAAGGTATAATATATCATTGTCAGGATATGAGATGATTTATATGATTATATGACAATTTTGTCATATTGCCGAGCCCTAGTATTGAAGAAGATTTTTATTTACTAAACCAATATGAAGACACATTTAATTGGGTGAGTGGAGGGCCCTACGTATCTGCCATTATATATCTTTGAAAACAGGTGATAGGTTAAGGCAAAGGGCTCATAAAAGAGCATGAGAGAGGACTTGGGGATGCATTGAGAACCATCTGTGTCAGAAAGGCATGAAATGTATACAACATATGTTGAAACTGTCATGTATATTTGAAAATACACACACTGTATGGGAGAGAAGAGTCCAGTTTAGATGTTTGAAACATAGATACTAGTCATGATTACCAAATGTGAACTGTGTGTGGAAAAACGGTGATGATTATATTAGATCTGTACATTATAAGGGCCAACAAGAAGAGGGGTCTTTAAATAGGGGTCGTAAAGGAGTAGGAGCTGGGAGAGCCCTGTTGAACTAGTAAACAGCTGTGAAAGCACAAAGGTGGGAGGAGGCAAGGATAAAGGGGATAGCAAATTTGAGGGACATTGGATTTGTCCTGGGGAGAGACTGAGATGAGTCTGCTCCAGGCTGTCTCTGCTTTTTTGGGAAATATTCCAATAAAGTATATTCTTCTGATATTCATAACCCCAGTCTGAGCTTGATTCATTAAGAAAACAGCCAGAAACCACAACAGTATTAATGGTGAAATGTCTCGGTTTAGTTTAGTTCCCTGTGTTTTGTCAGTTGTGAAGAGATGCTCAGATCTGAGGGTGTTTGTGTGGAGTCCATTTGCATGACATCTGTATTTTCCGCTTGTCTTCAGCTGATGGGGTTGCTCTGGGTGCAGCTGCGGCCTCATCACAGGTGTCTGTGCAGATCGTCGTGTTTTTTGCTGTCATTTTGCATAAGGTAAAACTGCTCTGGTGTTTCTAATTTAAGTATCTGCTGAGTCATTCTCTATTAAAGGGAGAGTTCCCACAAAATTAAAAGTGAATATATACTTTAAATTAAATGGGGGTTGCTTTGAATAATTATTGCATGAATATTAAAGCATTGAACATGTCTGCAAAAATACTGACTCTAAATCCTTATTCGGATGGGACTTCTTTTCCAAATGACGTTTCAGTCGACGTCTGTCATTTCATCTATATATTTGGACAGGACTAAAGTTTCTGTGTTCATTACAAAGGTAATGTGCTTTTGTGTCTGTAGCCTAAATAAAACAAATAAGACTTTCTCCAGAAGAAAAAATATAATCTGAAATACTGTGAAAAATTTCTTGCTCTGAAACAGGAAATATCCATTCATTTATTAATTTTCTTGTCGGCTTAGCCCCTTTATTAATCACAGCGGAATGAACCGCCAACTTATCCAGCACGTTTTACGCAGCGTATGTCCTTTTAGCCACAACCCATCTCTGGGAAACATCCACACACTCATACACTATGGACAATTTAGCCTACCCAATCCACCTGTACCGCATGTCTTTGGACTATGGGGGAAACCGGAGCACCCAGAGGAAACCCAAACGTACGCAGGGAGAACATGCAAACTCCACACAGAAACGCCAACTGACCCAGCGGAGGCTCGAACCAGCAACCTTCTTGCTGTGAGGCGACAGCACTACCTACTGCGCCACTGCGTCGCCTCGGGAAATATTTAAAAGAGAAAAAAAAAATTGACAGGAGGGCGAATGATTTCGACTTTAACTGTGTGTCTGTGAAACAGAAATGTTTGTAAGGTCCCCCAGTACAACTAGTCCCATCCGAATAGGTCTTAAGATTACACAATGGAAAAAAATATAGTCTTTATTTCAGCCAATCATTTAAAAGTCTTTAAAAACGATGTTCATTTTGCTTCGGCAGCTCCTCATAAAGGAGGGAAAGTGAGTGTTCACTGTTGCACTGTTTTTGACAAATGTAGAAACATTATAGTCAAAAGGCCTTAGTTTGTTTAATACACATTGCCTTTCTTCCTCTCGCTCTTTTCTTAGGCTCCTGCTGCGTTTGGACTCGTGTCGTTCCTTTTGCACGCAGGTCTGGAGAAGAAAACTATTCAGAAGCATTTACTGGCATTTTCTGCTGCGGCGCCACTGATGGCAATCAGCACATACTTCATCTTGAGTGCGGTGAGTTACTGAACAATATACGCACTAGGCATGGGCTGGTATAAGATTCTGATGGTATGATAACATTGGATATAAATATCACGGTATTGTGATTACTGCTCTAATATGTATTATTTTTAAATGTCTGGGTAAAAAAACTAAAACTTTTTCCCCTTTGAAAACAATGTATATTATTTTCTGAAAGATTTATGATATTTTGGAGCAGTAAACATGTCAGGCTAAATGATTCAAATGAATCACTGACTTCTGCTGTCTTCATTAGTTTCAAAAACACTGATTTCTTTACAATTTAAAACGGCATCTTTGGATATCTTTTCTGCTGGAGATACTGTTGTCCTATATATATATATATATATATATATATATATATATATATATATATATATATATATATATATATATATATATATATATATATATATATATATATATATATATATATATATATATATATATATAAATAAATATAATATAAATAAAAATCTTACACATACCTTAGGAACGGTATTACAGAAAATTTTGCCAGGTTTAAAACCATGACCGCGGTATACTTTGAAAACGGTTATTGTCCCATGCCTAATATGCACTCAGCAGTCATCTGGTTTTGCAGTTACTTGATTTTATTTCAGTTTGTTGGATGATATGTTTTTGTATACAACCAAAATTTTAAATGGTTAGCATTACAATATTTTGCCAAACAACTAAATTTGTACAGAATGTGGTGCTATAATAATTATTATTTATATGCTATTATTTTTGATAACATTTAAATGGGGTTTAATAATTATGTTGTGCTATATTATATAATTTCACATAAATTATTTGTACTTTAAAAAATATTTTAAACAATGTAAAATTATTAGTGCTGGGCAAAAATGAATCGCGATTAATTATGTAGATATAAACTGTATGTGTATACAACGCAGTGGCGCAGTAGGTAGTGCTGTCGCCTCACAGCAAGAAGGTCGCTGATTCGAGCCTCGGCTGGGTCAGTTGGTGTTTCTGTGTGGAGTTTGCATGTTCTCCCTGAGTTCGCGTGGGTTTCCTCCGGGTGCTCTGGTTTCCCCCACAGTCCAAAGACATGTGATACAGGTGAATTGGGTAGGCTAAATTGTCTGTAGTGTATGAGTGTGTATGGATGTTTCCCAGAGATGGTTTGCAGCTGGAAGGGCATCTGCTGTGTAAAACGTGCTGGATGAGTTGGCTGTTCATTCCGCTGTGGCGACCCCGGATTAATGGAGGGACTAAGCCGAAAAGAAAATGAATGAATGAATTAATGTGTATATGATACAAATTAGCGGCGTCACGGTGGCGCAGTGTGTAGCAAGATCGGCTTACAGCAAGAAGGTCGCTGGTTTGAGCCCCAGCTGGGTCAGTTGGCATTTCTGTGTGGAGTTTGCATGTTCTCTCCGTGTTTGCATGGGTTTCCTCCGGGTGTTCCAGTACAGATATGTGGTACAGGTTAAATGAATAAGCTAAATTGGCCATAGTGTATGCAAGTGTGTATGGATGTTTCCCAGTGTTGGGTTGCGACTGGAAGGGCATCCGCTGTGTAAAACATATGCTGTATAAGTTGGCCGTTTATTCCCTGATTGATGAAGGGACTAAGCTAAAAAGAAAATGAATGATACAAATTATGTATACACATTTAAATATCTATGTAACACAATTGTTTTGTATAGTTTTATTTCTTTCACACATACATAATAAATATATAATACATGCACATATATTATGTCAAAACAAACTTTTATTTTGGATGCGAATAATGAGGATTAAACTTAAAGTAAACTAAATTAAAACTAAACTTAAGTAAACTTAATTAAAGTAAACAAACTAAATTAAAATAATTATTCAGTTATTATAATTATTGTGCTTTAATAATTCTTCTTTTTAGTATATTTTATTTCAGTTTCTTACCAAGCAACAATTTTAACACCCGAACCACCTTAAAGGGAAAAAAATGATGACTAACCTGCAAAACTAGTCTAAGCTGTTTCAGCAACCAGACCCTGCTCTCAGAGAGTAACCGACATGCTTACCGATAAACCGACGTGTTATTTTTAGACTGCAGTTTACAGTATAATGAGCGTTACAGTGAATCCACGTAAAAGGAGGAAGAAAGCAGGGCTGTGCAATGTGAATACTGAATACAAAGTCTATCATGTCATATTATGCTGTATTGCGTTGTTTTTTTTCGTAGTGTAACAAATTTGTTTACGTTATCAGGGTGTCTGCAGGGTCTTAAAAAGTCTTACATTTGAAATATACACTTTTACGTCTCAAATTCACTGAAATATTGTGTTGTAGGTCTTAAATCATTTTTAGCAAGTCTTAATTTTCCTGTGTCCATGTAAAGCTACCCAGTCAGCCAGACACACATCCAATCACAATCAATAATGCTCTCAATAAAACATTTAACAAACGTTTATTTAATTAACTCTGTTTACCAATATGGTTAATTGTCTTCCTTACTATAACATGTGCTGTGTGACGCATATACTGGATAAGTTGGCGGTTCATTCCGCTGTGGAGATCCCTGATTAATAAAGAGACTTAGCCGAAAAGAAAATGAATGAATGAAGAATAATTAACATTTGTTAAAGGTTGTGCTGGGTAGCTACCTAGTGGGGACACTGACCAGGGGTCCGTTCTTCGTACCTCACTTAAATGATCTAAGATGATTTAACAGATCCTGGATCTTTTAATCTTGATAACTCATTTCTGGCTATTTTGGTTCTTCAAACAAGTTGGCGAATCAGATTAAAATGTCTGGATGAACTGATCTGAGATCGCTGCATGTGTTGTGAAGGACAGATCTATCGATCCTCGAAATCATGATCAGCAATGCAACGATTGGCTGGCGGCACAGCAGCGTAATGACAACATCTGATTAATATTCAATTATCCATGTGAGCTAAATGACATTAAATTCGTAATAAACTGTTTGTTAAATATGATAAGCAATAACTTTCCACATCTGTTGTGGGCTGCAGGCTTTACACCTTCATGTGTCAAGAGTATTTCGCAATTTATTTAGTTTTACATTTAGAGCAGATTTTCTTCATTAGAATAGCCTATAGGCCTTTTCAAGTATCTTAATCAGTGTAAGGAATAACAGGCTGTTTAAATTAATTCTGCATCAAAAAAGCATTTTGATATCAGTAAAGGCTGATTAAATATCAGTATTTAAACTTGAATTTTTTTATAAAGTATTTTCATTTAGCTCCATATATGTCTGACATTTAGTGGGTGTAGTTGAATTGATATATGTCATTATATTGTTAATTCAGTCTATATGCTTTAGTAATGCTTTTTCAAATTAAATAATAATTTATTCATTTATTCAAAATGAATGAATATGAAAACAACAAAACAATTTATTTTTTTTATCTCTGCAGTCTAATGGCTCCTCACAGAGCCGTCTGAGCGCTACAGGCATCGGCATGCTGTTTTCCGCCGGGACGTTCTTATATGTGGCCACAGTTCATGTTCTGCCAGAGATCAACAGCAGAGGGCACCAGCGCTCCACTCACCTCCATCATCACGCAGTCAGTGGATCTGGCAACCCGCAGCAGGCCGGACTGGGCATCACAGAGAGCCTCACGCTCATACTGGGTGCTGGACTTCCAGTGCTGCTCGCCCTCAAACTGCCTGACAACTAATCTGCTAAAACAAAAACAGCCAAACATCATTTTTACATTATTTCATATTTTTATGAAGACTTGAGAATGGAGTTTTAAGTTTTGTTAGTATTATGAAAGCACTTTTTTTTATTGCTGGGCAAAGATTATTCATGAATCACATCCAAAAATACAAGTTTGCATTGATATACTATATGTGTGTGTATTATATTTTATATATATATATATATATATATATATATATATATATATATATATATATATATATGTTATACACATACATATAAACTATACATATACAATTTGTTACATTGATATTAGTTTTATATAATATGTATCATATATATTTTATATCTCAAAATAAATCAGCATTTTCTCAAATACATGCATGCACGTGTATTTATATACACATAAAATTGTCAAAACAATGTTTATTTTGGATGTGATTCTTTTTTGCCCGGCACTACTATTATTATTTGCTGAGAAACAAAATGTTAGCCTTTGCTGTTTTATGTGCGGTCAGCTTCTACCACAGTGTCCTATTAAAGGGGTAGTTCACCCAAAAAATGACATTTCTATTACTATTTACTCACCCACAAGTAGATAAAGACTTTTATTCCTTTCAAACACAAAAGAAGATACTTTGAAGAATGCTGAAAACCTGTAACCATTGACTTCCATAGTATGTTTTTCCTATTGTTGAAGTCAATGGTTACAGGTTTGAGCATTCTTCAAAATATCTTCTTTATAGAATAAAGAAACTTGTGAAGGTTTGAAACAAGTCAAAATTGAGTAAATGATGAGCAAATTTAGATTTTTTTGGGTGAACAGTCTCTTTAAGTCACAAGTCAGTACCTGGAGGGCCGCAGTTCTGCACAGTTTAGTTCAGGGGTGTCCAAACTCGGTCCCGGAGGGCCAGTGTCCTGCAGAGTTTCAACTTGCTTCAACACCACCTGCCAGGAAGTTTCTAGTATATCGAGTAAGAGCTTGACTAGCTGATTCAGGTGTGTTTGATTAGGGTTGGAACTAAACTCTCCAGGACACCGGCCCTCCAGGATCGAGTTTGGACAGCCCTGGTTTAGTTCCAACACTAATTAAACACACCTGATCAAACTAATTGAGTGCTCTAGGCTTGTTGATACCTACAGATGGGTATGTTGAAGCAGGGCTGGAACTAAACTCTGCAGAGCTGCGGCCCTCCAGGAATTGGCATCTTTGCTTTAAGTCGAAGCCAAAAGAGATTATTTATTTTTGCTGTAATATCTTAAATCAGTTTTATTTCTTTCATCTGAAGTAGTTCAATGTGCAATACAATGCTCTTTTCCAAAGAGTTTTACATTTGTTGAAGTTTTATATAAAACTGAGCAAGATGTCTTGTATTAGTATAAACCAATGTTTGAGATTTCCAATGCAGTCCAGATTGAGATGGCACAACAGACTTTCTGGTACATGACAATCTATTAAAAGCCATTAAATTTACTCTTTGCTTTGTCCATTTTGTCTTTGCAGATCACTTGACTTGATGTATTAGATACTATTAAATCGGTATTGATTTAACTGAGAGACGCCGTCAGGGTTCAATCATTCATGTATTAATTTTTCTTCAGCTTAGGAGGTTTGCTGAAGGTGCAGCTGTCCTGCAGTGAGGGGTTGCATCTTTAATAAACTATGACAGCGTGTGTTCGTTGAAAAGTAAGAATGATTAATAAATCCATATCAAACAGTCCCTTAAAAGTCACGTCTTGTCTTTAGTGAGCCTGATTCAGACCACTCACACTTCTCAAACGAACTGGGAATCGTGCCCGGGCATGGTTCGGATAGCATGGTGTGAGTGCGCCCATTTGATTTATCAGGGGTCGCCACAGCGGAATAAACTGCCAAATATTCCAGCATATGTCATATAGACAGCGGATGTCCTTCCAGCCGCAACCCAGTACACCCTCACACTACGGCCAATTAAGTTAATCCAATTCACCTATAGCGCATGTGTTTGGGCTGTGGTGGAAACCGGAGCACCCAGGGGAAACCTACGCCAACATGCTTGCTGTGAGGCGACAGTGCTAACCACTGAGCCACCGTGCCGCCCTTATTTACCTTAAGCATGCAGTTTTAGTTTAGGGAGTCATGTTTTCATTTAGAGATGTAATAACTACATAAGAATCGCCGATTTCAACATTTCTAGCAACACAAGTCAATATAAAAATATTGTGCATTATACCCAAACTTTATAGGCTACTGAGTGTTTATAAAATCAAATGACAGTCAAATAAAAAACAAAACATTAACAAAATCTTTCATATAAATAAACAGCCTGTCTTTAGTAGTCTGAAATATTCTACAATAGTTTTGGCTTCATAAATACATTCGTAAGCACCACAAATGATCATTTTAATTGACATTTCAACACTGTCGTAATACTTCTGAAGCTGCATTCTACATTTCAAAACATGGTCATTTTCATTTGCATTAATCCTATTATGATTATTAATTCATTATTCCACAGTACGACTAATTTAATTAATCTGCATAAATACTTTAAGGTGGGCCAGGTAAATGTGCACGATGTCAGTTTCTGTCCAAGTCTTGCAACAAAGTCCATATCAGAACTGATATTACAGAAAGAAATAATAATTATTCCAAAAATATTTACTGGCTAATAAATTACATATTTGGTCAAATAAAAGTCAATAAATAAACTAAATTTAAATTAAATAAGTACATTGCCTGTCTTTAGTGCAGTCTAAAAAGCTTATTAACTGTCTTTGGCTTAATAAAACTGTTAGTATTACAACCACCTCATTCTTAAAGGGACGGTTTACCCATTATTTACTCATCCTGCATGTGTTCCAAACCTGTTTGGATTTCTTTCTTCTGTTGAACACAAATGATATGCTGATAAAAATCGTTGAGAAAAATGTTTTCTTTTTATTCTATTATGGATGTCAATGGCTGCTTTTTTACAACATTTTACAACATAGAGCCACTTGAGTGTGAGTAAATAGTGAAAAAGGGTTTTTGGGTGAACTGTCCCTTTAATAAAAACATTATATAGTACAAAGTTATTTGTCGTCTAATAACTCTGGTGGAAACGTGCAGTCTTTTAAACGGTTTTAATCTGCGGTCACTAGTCTTTGTGTGTGCGAAATTCTGTCGAACGGCGCTGCGAAAAGGGGCGGGATTAAACAAGATGTTTAGACATTAAATAAAGCAAGCAATCGGTCCATGTTTTAAATTTCTGTCCAGAGAGGTCATGTTTTGATCCTCGATTGGTCTCACGCAGTCAAGTTGCGAGATTTCGCAGGTCAGCGTTCAACATGCTTGAACTTTGTACCGCAGCGACATGCGAAACTTGACGCATGACCTTGCGTTTCCGGTCTGACGCATCCGCGTGCGTATGAATGGAAGTCTATGGGAGGAAAAGCCCAGTGTGACCGCAGCTTTATGGTCACACTTAAAAAGAAATGGTCCATTAATTCATTAGCTTATGTATTTACTATCATGAACTAAGCATGTACACTCTTGTTTAGCGTTTATTCATCATACTGTAGTTCAACATTTATCAATGCACTATTTCTACAAAGTTGCCTTTATATTAATGAAATGCTTTTATATTCATTTAGCAAAGATGAATAAATACTGCGATAAATTAATTCTTCATTGTTAGTTCATGCTAGTAAATACATTAAGTAGCATTAACTAAAGGACCTTTGTTTTTAAAAAGTGCTACCGGTTGAATTATTAATATAAATAAAATTTTCAAATAAAAATCCCCACAGTAATACAACCACCTCATTCTTAAAGAGACAGTTTACCCATTATTTACTCATCCTCCATATGTTCCAAACCTGTTTGGATTTCTGCCTTCTGTTGAACACAAATGATGTGCTGATAAAAATTGTTGGGAAAAATTTTGTTGTTTTTTTACAACATTTTACAACATAGAGCCACTTGAGTGTGAGTAAACTATCCCTTTAATAAAAACACAGTATATAGTACAAATTTATTTGTCATCTAATAACTCTGGTGGAAACATGCAGTCTTTTAAACAGTTTGATGGTCACACTTAAAAAGAAATGGTCCATTAATTCATTAGCTTATGTATTTACTATCATGAACTAAGCATGTACACTCTTGTATAGCGTTTATTCATCATACTGTATGTAGTTCAACATTTATCAATGCACTATTTTTACAAAGTTGCCTTTATATTAATTAAATGCTTAAATGCTATATTTATTTAGCAAAGATAAATAAATACTGTGATAAATTAATTCTTCATTGTTAGTTCAGGTTAGTAAATACATTAATTAGCATTAACCAATGGACCTTTGATTTTTAAAAGCGCTACCGGTTGCATTATTAATAAAAATAATATTTTTCCAATAAAATTCCCCACAGTAAGCTTAAATTATGTCATCACTACTCAGAAATTAATTGTTAGTAAAATAATTCATAACACGAGTGTTCATAACACAAAGTTTGGAACCATGTGAGTAAATGGTGAGGAAATTGACTGTTTGTGTGTACTGTCCCTTTAAGAAAAATGACCTGCTTTAAATGAACTGGTTCTGTTATCTAACACGTCTGGTGAAAACGGGCTATTCAAACATGCAGTTCCACTTCTGTTCTGATTGGTTGCATTAGTTATGTTAACAATACTTTTCAAATAAAACACTTCATAAATTCATTTGGCTCAGTTATGCGTTGTTCTGTTGATCTTGTTTTGTGTTGAACAGAAGAAAGAAATTCATAAAAGTTTAGAACCAAATGGTGAAGAAGTTTTTCTGCTAGGGTGCACTCTCCATACAGTGTTTATATGTAGTATTAAAAAACTAATTCTTTGTTGTCCAATACATGTGCTATTGAAACGTGCTGTTACACTTCTGTGTTTTGATTGGTTGCATCACTAATGTTCATCACAGTAAGCTTCATTTACGTCATGACTGTCATTGTCTGTGGTCACTCATCCTCCACTGGTTCCAATCCAGTTTGAGTTTCTTCTGTTGAACACAAAGGAAGATATTCTGAAGAATGTTCAGTATTCTTTGTTCCTACTTTGGATTCTTTTTTCCAACATTCTTCAGAGTATCTTCTTTTGTGTTGAACAGAAGACAGAAATTCATAAAAGTTTAGAACCACCAGAGTAAACGGTGAGTACATTTTTCTATTTGGGTGTACTGTCCCTTTAAGAAAAACATTCATTCATTCATTTTTTTTTCAGCTTAGTTCCCTTATCAATCTGGGGTCGCCACTGTGGAATGAACCGCCAATTTATCCAGCACGTTTTACGCAGTGGATGCCTTTCCAGCTGCAACCCATCTCTGGGAAATCTCCACACACATTCATTCACACTCATACACTATGGACAATTTAGCCTACCCAATTCACCTGTACCACATATCTTTGGACTGTGAGGGGAAACCGGAGCACCCGGAGGAAACCCATACGAACGCAGGGAGAACATGCAAACTCCTAAGAAAAACATATATGCTATAAAAGAGCTGGTTCTTTGCTGCCTAACACATCTGGGTTAAATTATATCATCACTCTTCATAAGTTCAGCAGGCTCAGTTGAGCGGTCAGCTCGGCTTCTCTTGCCATCTGGTCAAAGGTGCGTGGTGCGGTCTGCTCCCTCACTCTATCCCGCATATAGCAGGAGGCACGAGCCACCTTCCGGCTCCTCTCCTGAGCCTCAGCCCTGTCCTTCTGCAGCTTCTCCCTGCGCTCCTCCTTCATCATCACCGCCGTGCATTTCTCCTCCCACTGCGCTTTCTCCTCCTCCAGCACTCGCTCCTGCAGTCTGCGATGGTGTTTCTCCTTCTCCTGGTTCTCCGTCTTGATGTTTTGAGCCCTGCGTCGCAGCTTCTCCTGCGCCTGCAGCACAGCATGCTCAGTCCGCAGTTTGCAGCGCTGCACCAGCGTCCGCCTAATCTCCAGCCGCTCCCTGTTCTCCCTCCCCGCCCGCTGCAGCGCCATCCGCATCTGCTGCTCCTCCTTCGCCGCATGCAGTCGCATTTTCTCCACCCTCTCCTCTAAAACCAGCGCGTGGTTCACCTCAGAGCGTTTCAGCTTGTCGTCTAAATGTTTTCGCTTCATCTCCTTCTCCGCGCGCTCCTTTTCCTCTGCTTCTTTTTTCAGCAGGAGGTGTTTGAGTAGCTCTCTTTGGTTCTCCTGCTGCAGTCTTGTTTTCGCTCGCGTCTCCTGGATTTGTTTGCTTCTCGACGCTTGTTTCTCTTTTTCATGCGCTAAGAGAAGCTCCTTTTCTCGCTGCACCTCCTCACTGCGCTCCTTCTCCCGCAGGAGTCTCTCCTGGTAACATTTGCGCTCTTTCGCATCTTTACTCGCTGATTGGTGCTTGAATCTACGACTTGCTTCTTGCACTTTCGCTGATCTCCTCCAGCGCTCCTCGTGATGAAGCACCTCCTGTTTTTGCCGCTCCACAATCATGGCCTCCTCCTGCTGCTTGCGCCTCCTCCGCTCCTCTAAATCCTCCTGCCACTGCCGAATGTGCTCCAATAGTTGCTTCCGACGCTTTTTCTCAAAGTGAGCTCTTCGGAGCTCCTCATTCCTCTGCTCCTCCTCGCGGTGCTCCTTCTCAGATTGGCTTTGACGCAAGCGAATCTGCCGTTCTTCGTGTTTGGCTAGCATCAGCGAAGCGATTTTGTGGTCTTTTTCAGGGAGTGCGATGTTTAGTTTGCGGTTGATCTCCTCAGTGAGGATCTTCAGGCGACGCTCTGTTGCGGGAGAACGTCTGAGGTCGGCCAGACTGAAAGTGTGTGGGAACTTATGACCGCGTGTCATCGGAAACGTCTCCGATTTTGAATGAATACTATCATCAGTTTCAGCGATTGGTTTTGTTTTTAACTCGGTGCATTGATTCTGAATGGTTTCCAGTGCAGTGAATGATTTTAGGGATGATATTCTGCTCAAGTCTTCTTGTATGATCCGCTCTCTCTCCTCTCGACACATTCTCAGTCGTTCTCTTCGTTGTTTCTCATGTTCCTCAAATAATACGCTCACCTCCTCCAGAGGAGATCCTTGATTCTCATTGATGAACTCTGTGAAGGATCTGAACAGCAGATCAACAGGTTTCACTCCCAGTTTTGCACAGGATTCGAGTGAACGTGGACTTGTCAGAACATATCTGCTGTCTTCAGCTTCTGGGGAGGTAAAATTATCTAAATTCAAATGCAGGAGGGGTGAGGTTGACTTTATACGCTCCATTGATACCTGCTGGGTGCGTTTGACCGACAGCGATTACAGCTTGTTAACTAATCCGTCTTAACGAGGATGGAGCAACTAAAGCAGTATGCGCGTACTACATAAAGCGTGTGTTTAATTCTACATGTTGATTTGTCATTGTAGAAGTGTGTTGTAATACTTATTCGCGCGTGAATCTGCTCTTCAAAACTCGCTTCTCTGGTCGCCATAGCAGCGCAGAACGTCACAGGAACAACAGGGGATTTAAAAGCTAAGCTTGTGGAGATTTGAGTTCAAACGAGCGCCATCCAGAGAGCAGGCGACGATAATATTCCGTCCCCACTTTTCCAAAATGTTTGACAAAAATACAGAAAATACATCACAACCCGTGCGAAATATACTTCTTTGAAAATAAAGAATGACGAAAGTACACTTCACCTTAAAACGTCGACGAATCATCGAGCAGAAGTTTGTTTTTGTACATCATATGCTTTGATTTTTATCTAAATTAAATTAAATACAGCTTCACTCTTCACTAAATACACCCACTTCTTAGCAAATATAGTGTTTTTAAACCATACTATAGTAAAGTCTTGGAATAAATATGTTGAGGTAATATTCTGATACAACTATAACGTTAGTACGTTAGCTAACTATAAACACATTCATCGATACTGTAGTTTTATACAGGACAAATACACTGTACACCACCGTTTACTGTGGTAAAAACTAACGTATAGCTAATATCCGTTCACAATAATGTAGCATTTATTTCAAAAGTGTTGTAAATACTAACGTTACACATCATATAGTTCAGAAACTCTGTCGTAATAGTTTTATTTGTGGGAGTAAATAAAACAAAATATGTACCCACAACGATAGTTCCCCACTTTGTAACAAACAATATTTTGCTAGTTTAACCATTTGAAAAGTATATGTGATGTGTTCATACGTGTTATTAAATTAAAATAAACTGGGTCAGTTTCTCTATTTGTGCGGTATATTTTAAGAAACTCGTGTGAACCCCACGCTTTCATGTTGCACCAAACAAGTGAATTGAGACTGCTCTCTCACCTCAACCGAACTTCTCAGTCCACGAATCATTTTTTTCCCTCTCAGACCCGAGCAAACACGACATTCCGCTGATCTCAGACCAGCTGTTTTAGTGTGAACCAGAGCACAAATGCTGAATTCAAACCTAGTTCAAACCAAAGTATCCCTCCTAATGAGTCAGGTAGGAAAACACCCTCAAGTTTTGGTCGTTGAGGTCAAAACCAAACTCTGATGTGGTTCAGCTGAAATTAATCAAACCAAAATCAGGGGGGGGGGGGGGGCTTATGAAAAATACTATAGTAGTAATAGTGTTTTTGAACCAAAGTCAGGTGTCATAAGTTGGCGGTTCATTACGCTGTGGCGACCCCTGATAAATAAAGGGATTAAGCCGAAAGGAAAATGAGTGAATTACCACAGCAGATGAATTCTACTTTACAATAGTATGGTTCAAAAACGCAGTATATTTACTATAAATGACAATAGCATTTTTTCATGTGGGAAATCTGCGATCTTATTTATTTCATTCCCTCGTTTCATGGCAATGGTGACACTTTTACTCTATTAATACCCATTGTAAATATAGTATTGGTGGTAATTAAACATAGACGTTTAGTAGAACTATAGTAATTCACAGTATATACCAGGGTGCAAATTACAGGCAAATTGTACAGGCAAATTACCCCCCAAATTAATGCTTGATTAATGCTCTGATCTGCATCTTAAATACTAATATTACTAATTAAATAATAGATAATATAAATATACATTTGACCACCCCTATAATGGATTATACCATTGTGAATGCAATTTATCTAAGCCGATAGACATGGTAAGTGCTCACAAAACCCTTTTCTCGTAAAATAGGTGTATAGTCTAAAAATAAAATAAAATTAAATGCATGGTTTGTATAGTTTGACCTGCAGTAACTTCTGAAATGGCTAATCACAGTATATTGTAGAACAGAATACTCAAACTATACCACAAAACTCTGACAAAATAAATATGCTGCATCACTAAAATAGATGTCATTTAGATTGATTCACTGAAGCATGTATTACACAAAATAACATTACCGAAAAAGTTGACCCCCGAGTGTCAATGTATAATTCGCACCCTGATATATATATATATATATATATATATATATATATATATATATATATATATATATATATATATATATATATATATATATATATACATATACACAGCATTTTTCAGCCATACTATAGTACTAAGTGTACTATGCAATATATTACAGTATATACTTCAACACTCGATAAAAGCTACCACATATCACAGTAAACTACAGAGAATTGATACTTTCATAAATACTGTAGTATACTTTAGTTTTACTACAGTAAAATGTGGTGCACAGCTATATACAACCACAACAAATTATGTCAGGTTCTTTACGGTAAAAAAAAAAACAAAACACTATAGTATTTATTATAAATTACTACTGTATTTTTCATGTGTGATTACAACCTTTTTTTGTACTAACTCTCTATAATGAGTCTGCTGAGATACAGAGGAGCAGTGTTTTGGGCGCAGAATAGACAACAGCATCCATTTAAACAGAAACTGGTTTATTTCTCGCCCTTCAGCTCAGCACATTTCAGTTCTGTCAATTTTTTTTGAAAAAGAAAATTCATTCAAAAGGCACCAAAGCAGGTTGTGCACGTACATGGTGTTAGAATCATACAGGCTGCATTAAAATACATGTCATACAAAAAGCTGATATAAAACAATCGTATAAATAATAATAATAATAATAATAATAATAATAATAATAATGTCAATGTAACATTTTTAGGCCTTCACGTTTGATTTCATTTAAAATGATAATCCTTCATTCAGTGCACTCAGGCCAAATACTATTTAAAAACACGATTAAATCCAAAACATGCAGTGGACAACATGAACAGCAGACATCGGAACTGATTTTAACATTCAAAATGCCATTAGAAACTGGGGCCCTTTAAATGATGTTATACAGTACAATTTATCTAGATCCACTGCAAACTAACATCTTGTTTTTCAGTACAAATATTGGTCACACTACAATAAGATTCTATTAATGCTGGTTAATGTATTTACTAAAATGAACTAATAATAAATACTTGTACAGCATTTAATAATTATAGTTGAACTAGAGCTGGGCTGACCAACGATACTATATCAAATCGTGATCAAATTTGTCAATAACAATGATAAGCTCTGGACTTTTTTTTACTCTACATTGACCTAAGAGCCAATCATACAACAGAAATGTGCAACAATGGGAATCTAAAAGTGTGTTGATATTAGAGATGCAACAAATTTTCGGCAGAAAAAATGTTATGCCATTTAATGGACCGTCTAATTGTTGTGGCTTCAGTCATTGTTGGGGTTACTCTTAAATCTGGACGCATTAACATTAATTCAGGAGACTGCATTTGTGCCATATCGCCCAGCCATAAGTTGAATGAATGTATTATTAAAATCCAAATGTATGCTTGTTAACAGTTTATCAGCATGGTTCACGCCACACTTTGAGCTAGACTTTACTGAAGGGATGTGGGGGATGGTAAGAGAAAATTGGGATGAAGAGGAAGGGAAGTATGAGGATAAACGGTGAACAGGTAGGTCAGAGACTCAGAGTGGGTGTATCGTCTCTGTAATATTTTAGTAGAGTGAATGGACTCCTTGATTCAACCTAGGGGCGAAGAGAGAGTTATAGGATTGTGAATGGAAAGTGAGAAAATGGAGGGAGGGTGGGTTTGAAAAGAACGAGAAGAACAGTGCTAGATGGCTGGTCTGCCTAAATCAGTTTTAGGGAGTAGGTGATTGGTTTAGGAGACAAAGTGAGACGTGGTTGCGCCGCCGAACCTTTGTTAACAAGTTAACTCCATTTAATGCACCTCTAGTTAACAAGAACTAATATTGAATTTATTTAAATTAATTAATGTTAACAAAGATGAATAAATACTGTAATGATTGTAGTCTGTCAATAAATACATCAACTAATACAAGCTTATTGCAAAGAGTAACCCAAATATCCAAACATTTTCAAATCAAAACGCATTTACTGAATAAATTTCTGAAAAAACCCTATCAAAATGAATTGTTTATGTTTAAAGCAGATCTATTCCGCCAAGACCGAACATATTAACAATGCCATGTGCATATGTGTGACCATACTCGATCTCCCCCAGAGCGGTCACGACAGAAATCAAAAGATATGTCAACAGGCTCTGGGGCTAGTCAGACTATTTCTGATTATTTATTCTTAATATAAGCATTTACTTGAAGTTGCGTTCATAAGAATGTCATTAAACCTTCATAATCATAACAAGAATCTGAATGTGATTTTATGCATGTTTATAACTGTTATTAAGTGTCATTGGCGTATTGACTGTTTTTGTCTTTGTTATGATAACCTGACATTACCAGGACAACATTACATGTCATAAATCGGTCATAAACATGATTGTCCTGAACCTATTATAAATGTGTCAAGAATATTTCTTATGACCTCGACTACAGTGGTACAAGCTGAATTTGTCATTAAAATGTCCTTAAATATTAATGACGCTGTTGAGCAATGACACTTTTAATGAACAATACAGTGACATGTATAGAAAACGTGAAATATATAAAAAAAATATTCACGACGCATTTATAATGCATGTGTAATGCATGATTGTAATGCATGACAATCATGTTTATGACAGATTTATGACAAGTTATGATGTCTAGGTAACGTCAAGTTGTTATGACAAAGATGAAGACTGGCTATGATGTATTTGTTAAAGTCAAGTTGTCATAAAAAATAACTTAATTGAGCACATGATAACAGTTAATAACAGTTGTCATAAGCATTCTCATTTAGTCTTGACGCGTCATGTCATATGATTATAAATGTTTAAAGGTCCCGTGAAGTGCTTTGAAATGTGCATTTTTATTTGATGTATGATGTAATCTCAAAGGGCGGCACATAGTGTGGCTCCTCCCCTTTAAAACAACAGCAGCCTATAGTGTTTCGTTTCATCACTGCTCTGCCAGTGAGAGTGGTTGAGCTCAAGCGCATCAAATAAAAAGCAAATGTGAAGCGTCTTGAAGGGGGCGGGGCATTTGATTGGTCAAGATTTGATGAAAAACTTATTTATGTGACGTTAAAAAAATCTTTGCTCCATATAGGTGGCAAACTACAAGCTTTACATGTTTATATCAGTTTTACGCAGTGTTCATACCAGATGCGGCACGCATGGATAAATTGTGATATTTGCGCATAAATAGACGCGTGAACATTGAGTTTACTCGCTTCGTGAAATTGGGGGGCATGAAATTAGAGCTGTAAAGCTTAACTTTGACCTTAGGTAAAAAAATCGAATCTGTTGGAGACGTCCAATAGATTAATAGGTACCGAAAAAGTCCACAGAGGCGGGGGTGGGGGGGTGATCATTAAAATGGGGAAGTCCCAGAGTAAAGTGAGAAAATATGATACACTGGTGTTTTGGAATATGGAAAAACTGTCTCTGATTGGGCAGTTAACAGATTTAACTTGGGCCATCACCATACTGGTAGATCTGTCTCTGTGGGTTAGCAACAAAACTACAATAAGTGAGGTCCGAGACGGGACTCGCGACGGGGGTGGGGGTTAAAGTCCCTGGAATCTGGCTGAGATCAATACCTTTTATTGCATTTGGCTTGCTAAAGCGATCTACTTCCGAAAGGGAGTAGAAATCAGGGGCAAGCGATTTACTTACAGAAGGAAGTTGAAACTGGGGGGCACGTAATTAGAGCTGTAAAGCTTAACTTTTCAATTCTAGGTGAAAAATTGAATCTGTTGGAGACGTCTAACAGATTAATAAAATTCACGTCATTGGCAGGGCTTCTGTCTTGGCTTCATTGCTGAATGACTAACATGTATTTTATTGAGTATCTGTGTTTATGTGCTTTCATGACGGCTGAAAAACAGTGTTGATACGTACAGCGCCGTGTCTGAGTCCACTAGATTCTTTCAGAGGTGCACCCAGCTCTGTAAGTTCATCAACTCCTCCAGAAACTAAACCTGGATGATGGAAGCTTTCAGCGGTGCTTTAGACGGAGCCCAGTTTGATGAACTGTTGTCCGGTATCGGCAGTCGGATTTTCCCCGGAACACCAACAACAGGCGCTACGTCATAATCACACCCCATACAAGAGAAAGCTACTGACGCAGCGAGAATGTCTGCTGAAGTTCAGATTTTCCACCTCGAGTGATTTATTCACGCGAATCTCATCTTTCGCACCGCCTCATTCCTGCATATCGTGCCGCAGGATGTCTATTCGCATCTTTGCATTGACAACATGTAAATCACGTGCACTTTACGCTTCATCCGTGTCTGGTGTGAAGGCAGCATTATATCTCCTAAACGCAAATTTTGTCTTAAAAACTAATACTGATACTAATATCTAAAAAACTGTCATGGGACCTTTAATGATAGTCTCAAGAAAATCCTTTTCAAGTAAACAGTTCCCGCAAGCACTAACATTTACAGAAAACAAGTAAATGCATCTTAATTTAAGAATTGTTTTATGTTCATAACTGAAAATACTCATGAACTAATTTTTGCAGTGACCTACTGCTGCCCTAATAGCTGCATGTCTAAAACGAAACAAATAAAACCGTTAATACCTATAAAAACATTAAAAAAGTAACTAAAACTGCAAGGGGTTAACCTAAACTATGTATTATTGCTAAATACTAAATTGGCAATTTGGAACCATATACAAAAAAAGGACATAAAAAAAAAATGGAGAGAAATTTTGGCTTGTTTTTAGCTGATGATGATTGTTTTTCTGGAGTCTCTTGCGTCTGTTCCAGCTGGCTCTTCTTCAGAGGGACAAACATGTGAATGATGCTATGTATAAATGTGCAGTATGAACACTTTCTCTCTGGCTTAGTGTGTACTGGGATTCAAAGTTCCTCTTCTTCATCGTCACACTGAGAACTAGGCCACGGTTCTAGATCATGTTCCGGAAGCCGAAGGATAACGCGGCTCCCACAGCCAAGCCCAGAGAGAGGAAAAAGGCCATAATGGCTCCTGCGGTTTCGGCTTCATGCTGGGACACTTTCCTGTAGGACAGACATAAAACATTAGGAGACGTCGTGAAGTAGTGATGGGAGAAACTACTGCACTAATATTTGCTTAAAGCGATCTGATTGGCTGACGCCTGCGTTGGTGCTTGAAAAGTGAGTAACGGATCCAACGTGTCTTAATGGATCCACATTTAAGTTCGGCAACGCTAGAAGGCACTCTATTTAAAGTCAATGGGAAGTGTTACACACTCTTTTTGAATGCCCTATGTAAATGGGGCGTTAGAACTGACTTTTCCAAACTTTAAATTGAAAGTATCACCTGTAAATGCACTTAGCTTATCATCCACTACAGTGGTTTCCAATTCCAGTCCTAGGTGATGGCAGCTTAAAAATGCCTCTCATATGGACAACAAAGTCACATGCATTGCTCAGGTGGGATTTATTTCAACAGAGTAAAAATCTTGATGGTTCTGTGGGTCGTCTAACAAATCTGATCTTTAATTTGTATTTTCTATTGGATTTAAGTTAGGTGATTGGCTGGGCCATTCTACAGCTTGATTTTCTCTCCCTGAAAGCATTTGAGAGTCTTCTTGGCTGTGTTTTGGATCATTCTCTTACTGAAATGTCCCCAGATGTTGGTAACAACCAAAGAAATCCATATTTGCAAAGAAAACAAAACTTATTGGTTTGCAAATAAATTTATGTGTAATGAAATGAAATGACTCAAGGAAAAAGTATTGAACACACGAAGAAAGGGAGGTGTAGAAAGAAAGTGAAAGCCCAGACAGCAGCTGAAATCTCTCAGTAGTTCCTCAGCAATCCTCTGCCCTTCATCAGTGTACATGAATATTAGCTGCTTCAGTCCAACATCTACATTAGCAGGAGGATGAAGATGAAACCAGGGTGGACATTTCAGCAAGACAATGACCCAAAACACAGCCAAGGAAACTCTCAAATGCTTTCAGAAAAAGAAAATCAAGCTGTAGAATGGCCCAGCCAATCACCTGACTTGAATCCAATAGAGAATACAAAATAAAGAAAATCTTTGACAGACGAGACCCACAGAACCATCAAGATTGATGACCTGAGCAACACATGTGACTTCATTGTCCTTATGAGGCGTCTTTGAGCTGCCATCACCCAAAAAAAACCTTTTATATAAAGTATTAAATACTTTTTTCTGGGTTTTTTTTTTGTTTGTTTTGTTTTATTTTCCATGTTTGTATTGTTTGGGTTTTTACCAAAATTCTGGTTCAATTCCATGTCAACAGCTCCTTTAGAAACATTATTCCCAGGAAAAAACCATGAGGTGTTCAATACTTATTTTTCCCACTGTACAACAACAAATAAAAATGCAACCAAAACCAGAATTACAAGCTTTCATAAACTTTCAGTAACAAGCTTAAGTCACACTGCAATAATCAAAATATTACAAATTGCATAAAAAGTGCATTAAAGCAAATTAGACGCCTTTTCTATAGAGTCTGATTGCATTACCTAAATCCTGTGATCTAGATTGTGTTGCTGCCTACAGATTTTACTCTGATTAGATGCGTTTTTGTACTCACTTTGGCCCAAAGCACATGCAGAGACTGGCCAGGTATCCGTTGCTGAAGGAGAAGAAGATCATGAAGATGATGTACCAGGCGTCATGAGAAAACACCACCGGCAGGAAACTTCTGGGCTGAACATTACAGAGGATGAAGAGAGGAACGAAGACCACGCGAGCAATCACCAGGATGGGCAGCCAGATACTGTCTTTACCAGGCTGAACACAGAGACAGAGAGAGATATGTAAGACATAAACTGAATACAAAATCATCATCCTCTAGGGAAAAAATATAATGCACGGGAATTTAGGGATAGGCATAAATCATTGGTTAGGGATTAGGGATAAATCATTGGTTATATTATATTAAATAATGACATTGCAATATTATGACATGAGATTATTGATAATGCGGTTACTATTATTATTACTACATAACATTATTTTACATTCCATTAAATAATTTTACATTATTTTATTATATTACTACGTTACATATTACATGACATTGATGATATTGTTACTATTATTATTACTAGTATTATTATATATTACATCACTATTACATATTACGTTAAATAATTTTATATTAAAAATACATTTACAAAACAACAGCTGATGCCTTTCCAGCTGCAACTCAGTACTGGGAAACACCCATCCACACACTACAGCCAATTTAGTTTTTTGAGTTCTCCTCTTTGGACTGTGGGGAAAACCGGAGCACCCAGAGAAAACCCACACCAGCACAGGGAGAATATGCAAACTCCACACAGAAATACCAACTGAACCAGCCGGTGCTCGAACCATCAACCTTCTCGCTTTGAGGTGACAGTGCTAACTACTGAGCCACTGTGCCACCCTTTAAACCCCAATTATGCATTCATTCGTTCATTCATTTTCTTTTTGGCTTAGTCCCTTTATTAATCAAGGGTCTACACAGTGGAATGAACCGCCAACTTATCCAGCAAATGTTTTATGCAGCGGATGCCCTTCCAGCCACAACCCATCACTGGGAAACATCCATACACACTCATTCATACACATGCACTACGGACAATTTAGCTTACTCAATTCTCCTATAGCGCATGTGTTTGAACTGTGGGGGAAACCGGAGCACCCAGAGGAAACCCATGGCAATACAAGGAGAACATGCAAACTCCACACTGAAATGCCAACTGACCCAGGCGAGGCTCGAACCAGCAACTTACTATAGAGGTTATAAAACCCATACTGGTTCACCACTAAAATTCATCAGTTCATGAGAAACCCCCCCCAAAAAAATTCCATCCTTCAGCAGCTTGATCACATTCTGTCCTTAAATGACCATCCATGTGAATTAAGATTTGCGCTTAAAATACTGAAAACCCATGACAATACCAGATCTAAATATGGCAAATTTATAGCCATTGCCTAAATAAAACTTTGCTTACAATCATATGAGTACAGGCTAATCTACTGCAGCAGACATTTCTCCCATGATACTCGGCTCTTATCCTGCCAACGGACAATCAGATAACTCTCCGATTCAGAAACACACTATTCAGGGTTAACACCTTTTCCAGAGTCAAATTTAAGCACTTTCCAGGTGCATTATCAAACTTTTCCAGCACTTTACAAGTGTGGCAAATTACATATTTACACACAGTTGAGGTCAAAAATTATTAGCCCCCCTGTAAATTTAATTACAAACATTTTAATTAAAAGTTATGTAAAACTATGTAATAATAATAATAATAACAACAACATTTTAATAATGTCATATTATTGTAATTCAATATAATAATAAATAATTTAATGTACAGTGTGGGCCATTTATATGGAGACACCTTACTAAAATGGGAATGGTCGGTGACACTAACATCCTGTTTGTGGCACATTAGTATATGTGAGGGGCAAACTTTTCAAGATGGGTGGTGACCATGGTGGCCATTTTGAAGTCGCCATCTTGGATCCAACTTTTGTTTTTTTTTTTCAATAGGAAGAGGGTCATGTGACACATCAAACTTATTGGGAATTTCACAAGAAAAACAATGGTGTGCTTGGTTTTAACGTAACCAACGTTTACTCTTTCATGAGCCCCCTCATATATACTAATGTGCCACAAACAGTACGTTAATATCATCAACCATTCCCATTTTATTAAGGTGTCTCCATATAAATGGCCCACCCTGTAGTATATTATTGTAATGCAATAATGTAATGTAATATAATAATAATAGTAATAACATTACCAATTATGTGATGTAATATAATACTGTAATGTAATAATGTAATGTAATATAATAATAAAAAACCAATTATGTCATGTAATATAATATTGTAATGTAATAATAAAATAAAGTTAAATAATTTAATATAATACAATGCAATATATAATAATGTAATGTAATCTATATTTAGTGAATTAAAGCAGCACGAGCATCAGACAGCTCACTGGAAACTCCTCAACACTGATAAGGTCTTCCAGAGTGACTTCCGCTGAGCTTTCTATTCACAGTTTAATCAGTTTCCCTAATCAGCTATAAATGAGTTTGACATTTTAAGCAGAAAGCCAGATAACAGTATATAAACATTGAACTTGGCGAGAGGAAATGAGCCACCACATGCCTATAGATGCTAATTGGCTTTAGTTGAAAACATGAAAACAACATTATCAAGATGATCAAACTGACATTTCACGATGGGAAGACCTGACTTTTACTGAATTCTCCAAGTTTATTTAGAAGCGTCACCAATGACCTTGATATTATAATCACAACCTCTGAATAATACTTCATATCTACTGTATTTGTTTACGCAAGTAAATAAACTCTTAATATCTACTATATTTGTATTGTGATGGATGAATAATTAATATCCATTATACAAGCATGCATAAATAAACAATTAAGAGCTAAACTACTTTGTGTCATGAGATAAAATCTTGATATCTGCTACATTTGCATGCATGCATAAACAAAAAACTTTGTATCTACTATATTTTTATTATAATAATTATTTGACATGTGCTATAAGTGAAGTTTATTTATAAACTAATTTCGAGAGGATCACGTGACTATGATTGAACACGACTGGTTCTGCATTAGCTACGTATGATCCACCAATCAGGCCAGTCCTAACCCACTATAAAGAGCCAGGGTTTCTCACTACAGCCATCTTCAATTTGAAGAAGCCTCCCTTCCACCCCTACTTCTCCACCTTTCCCTTTATAGGGCGGCACGGTGGCCCAGTGGTTAGCACTGTTGCCTCACAGCAAGAACGTCACCGGTTCTAGTCCTTTAACAGGCCGGCCGTCGTTTCTGTGCGAAGTTTGCATGTTCTTCCCGTGATCGCGTGGGTTTCCCCCGGGTTCTCCTCACATTCCAAAAAACATGCACTACAAGTGAATGGATCAATCTAAATTTAACACTACAGTCAAACTCTCATCCTGCAGCATATCTCTTCATAGCGATCATTTGTCATCAACTCTTATCAAGGGGGGAGTTTTCGAGATCTACCTGAGCTCAGAGCTCCCCTCTCGCCCTGCAAACGGGAGGGAGCCCAGGGCTCAAGGACCTTTTGGGCTCAGGGCTCTCTCCCGGGACAGCATGCCAAACTTGCTTATAATCAATCATGATAAGATCAAGATAACATGTTAAGAGAGATAAACAGTCCAATCGTTCCTGAGGTCAAAAAAAATGAATTATACAAGATTTGTGTGTATTTTCACAGAACAAAATCAGTCATTGTAGGTCACAAATATAAAATAAATGTAAAAAATAAATTAGAATATATGGAATATTTTTATTTGCGTATTTCTCTCTCTAATATTATTTTATATTACATTATATTATACTATATTATATCTAATATATTTACACCATTATCCTGGTGCAATATCAGTGGTGATTTCTTATACTATAAGATACTATTCAACATTTAAACTTTATTCTACATTTATATAAATGAAGCCCTGATGGCTTGCACATTTGTACTACAATAATAATCCTACTATAATATAGATGAAGATCTTTTATTATGATAACTGAATTCAATATGGGCTGACACGGTGGCTCAGTGGTTAGCACTGTCGCCTCACAGCAAGAAGGTTGCTGGTTCGAGTCCCGGCTTGGTCAGTTGGCATTTCTGTGTGGAGTTTGCACGTTCTCCCCTGGTTGGCGTTGGTTTCCTCCGGGTGCTCCGGTTTCCCCCACAGTCCAAACACATGTGCTACAGGTGAATTAAATAAACTAAATTGGCTGTAGTGTATGAGTGTGTGTGAATGGGTGTTTCCCAGTACTGGGTTGCAGTTGGAATGGGAATCCGCTGCGTAAAACATATGCTGGATATGTTGGCATGTGGCGACCCCTGATGAATAAAGGGACTAAGCCGAAGGAAAATGAATGAATGAATTCAATATTTCAGTGTATTCTACATTTGTAAAAGCACAGGCAAAATCTGTGATACCTATTATTTTGGCATCTATAAGTAAAAAACAAAAGAAATTAAGATCAACTTGCTTTTCAAACTGTTAGTTAACCAACTGTACTGTAAATGTATCCTATCAGTAGGGCCAGACGGAATCTGCGGTCATTTTTTGCTATTTCTGCACAGAATTTTGATAAAAATCTGTGAATTTCTGCAGAATGATTTGGGAGTATCATAACTAAAACTAATATATGAAATAAAAATTAATACCTTTTTAACTTGTATTTAACGTTTACAATGCAAATCCAATTAGATTCACTTTATTTGGTAAACAAAGCAAGTCATCTATATAATATCTTGACTAAAAGACAGAAAATATTACTGTACAAACTGCATTGTAAATAACCCTGCTGAAAAATCCAGCTTAAAACCAGCCTTGGCTGTTTGGCTGGTTTTAGCTGGTTGACCAGCCTGGTTTTAGAGGGGTTTTGGCCATTTCCAGGCTGGTTTCCAGCCATTTCCAGCCTGGTCTTAGCTGGTCAGGCTGGAAAATGACCAGCTAAAACCAGCTTGACCACCCTGGTTTAAGCTGGACATAGCTGGTTTTGGCTGGGCTTCCAGCCTGGCAAGGTGGTCAAGCTGGTTTTAGCTGGTCATTTTCCAGCCTGACCAGCTAAGACCATGCTGGAAATGGCTGGAAACCAGCCTGAAAGTGGCCAAAACCAATAATATTACTGAAATTAATTTAAAAACTGAATAAATTTGAATTTACACACATTTACAACACAAGTAAATAAACAGAATCAATGATGGGCTAAAAACCTGTGGAATTCTGCACGTGCAGATTCCGTGTGGGCCTACCTATCAGTAGTCCATATGACCAGAGAAATATTCAAAGTTATCATTGTGCAAAACTGATTAAAACTGCATGAATAACAACATGAATTTCAGTCTTTCCATAGTACAAAGCTAACATCAGACTTCACCCAAAATTTAAAATTCTATCATTTACTCGTACTTGCTCCAAACCAGAGTTTCTTTCTTCTGTTGAACACAAGAAGATATTTAGAAAAATATTGGTTGCTGCTCCCATTGACTTCCATTGTAATCATTTTCTCTGCAACTTTTTCTCTATGGTAGTCAATGGGTGCCAGCAAACATCATTCTTTAAAATATCTTGTGTTCAACTGCAAAAAGAAACTCAAAGGCTTAAAACCATGAGCGAATGATTAAGTAACTTTCATTTTTGAGTGAACGGTCCCTTTAAGAGTATATTTTCTCAGTGTTTACAGCCCCTGGTGACTGCATGCTTTACAAAAATCTGCTAAACATCTACTTTCACAGAAAAAAAGCAAGTCATAGGGGTTTGGTTTAGAGCAACACAGATTTATATTTTCTGGCTGAACTCCGTCTTCAGTGTGATGCAGGATTTTCCAGTGAAACGTCTCAACTTTGTTTTCCCTGCTCTGCTCATTGTAGTTCAGGAGGAATCTTGTAACAGTTACTCATACAAAAGCCCCGTAGGAGACGGTCAAACACAGAAAGCAGATGCTCTAAATCACAGCGCAGAGTTTCTGCATGTTTTATGAGGGTACATGCAAGACTTTTAAAAAAATAGGTGATTTTTTTTTTTTTAATAAATCGAAGGAAAACACCACAGCACGTCGCCTCACAGCAAGAAGGTCTTTGGTTCGAGTCCCAGCTGGGACAGTTGGCATTTCTGTGTGGAGTTTGCATGTTCTTCCCGTTTTGCCATGGGTTTCCTCCGGGTGCTCCAAACACATGCGCTATAGGTGAATTGAATAAACTAAATTGGCCGTAGTGTATGAGTGTGTGTGAATTAGTGTGTATGGGTGTTTCCCGGAACTAGATTGCAGCTGGAAGTATATTGGTTGTGTAAAACATATGCTGGAAAAGTTGGCGGTTCATTCCGCTGTGGTGACCCCTGATGAATAAAGGGACTAAGCCAAAGGAAAATGAATTAATGAACACTAGAGCAATATGTTGAGAACTATGAATAATGTCTAAGGAGCACATAAAGACTTTGAGCAGCAATCAAAGCTCTTACACATTTTCCTAAGTCAAATATAAGCACTTTAATATACAGTATATCTACACATACTACATTAAACTACATCAGATGACATTCGATTTAGTATAGTATAATGTAAAATACTCGACTCTGATTGGTCAATCACGATATTCCAAGGTAAGTTATTCAGAGATAACCAATGAATAATCCAGGAACTTCGAATCACCTTGACCGTCAGCGAATGTGCGCACATCTATATACTTACATCCACATTCATATGTATCTGCTTGTTTGACAAGTGTTTGGTGCCATCTTGTGAATGAATAATGCACAGGTTAGTGTATGCGTCATCGGCTGTTTTCATTTCTGTCAGCTTTGCATTTAATTAAAGAATTAATTTAAAATATTCATAAAAGTTTAAATATTTAAAGAAGTTTAACACAAAAGATTGTTCGGTTTTGTGGCCATTAGCCGTGTAATAAGTGGGAATAACTACATCCAGGTTGTTGCAGAACAAAGCCTTCAGTCTTATACAACATATTATACAATAGTGCTGTTTGCATCGGGCTCCCGATAAGCCTGTTGGGTGTTATTCTGCGATAACAACCTTCTGGATGTACTTTATCACTTACCTATAGTATAGTATTCTAAAGAAAACTTTTTTGATGGCATGTTTGCCCGAAGCCCAAAGTAAAAAAAAAGACTAAATAAAATATATTAAAAAAAGACACGCAGATCCTGCTGTAGCCACATACATGATGCAACAGGTGCCAAACACTGTGTTAATATAGCATGAGTTTAATCAAATTAGAGGTAAACTGAAGCTGTAGCTACTTGAACATGGAAATTACGCCTTGGCTTCAATTTAAAATGAAACAAACGAAAACAACTCTTCAAGAAAATGTGAATTTAAGACTTGCTGCTGGAAAAGTGATTTAAGACCGGCAGAAAACCCTGCAGGATCCCCGTCTGTGGCAGAGTAACAGTAAACAACACACATACCCACATACAGACAGCAGTCAGACTCCTGCCCACCCAGTCCATCACATTAAACAGCAGGAAGCAGGACACCGGGATGAAGTACTTCACTGTGGAAAGAGACACACCAGTATATATACATTTATGGGTGATTATAAATTTGCAAGTGCATTTTGAGTCTCCAAGATAAACCAATTAATTTTCAAAAACAAAAACTTCATATAATTTGTGTAATTATTTAAACTGTTGTTAAAGTTATTTCTAATGCTGTAAACCAATTCACATACTTTCCATCCTATACTGCAATAAAATAATTAGCATGTTTCAAACCATGGTATTTTGAAAAGAGTGAGCCAAAGGTTCCCTGATAGTATATATCCAGTAGAAACTCGAATTGTAGAACTGTCCGCACTACAAACGCTAATATTGCCCAAAATACATAGTGCTTTGGGCATTAAAATTCAATAACAAGTACAAAAATGGCAAATGGATGAGACCACCGCCAAGTAGAGAGGCTTAGGTAAATATGTTTGAATGACATGTTATAACATGCATGAATGTTAATTAGTATGTAAAATATAATAGATATAGTAATATCTAACCTACTGGAATATAGGGCTGCACAATTACTCGAAAAACGATCACGATCACTAAAATAAAATTAAGCAATTTCAAAATATAGAAACTAATAAAAACTAGCCTCTAAAAACTAATTAAAACTAACTGAATTTTAAAAAATTTAAGTCAAAACGAAATAAAAACTAAAACTAATACAAAATCTAAAACTATTATAGCCTTGGTGTTTACACCAGATGTGGCCTGCGTGAATAGATTGCACTATTCATGTGTAATTAGACGCTTGAACATTTTCAGTTTACTTGCTTCATTTGCGCGTCAAATTTCTTAACACATCATCCACGTTTCTTTCATATTTAATTATCTACATTATTGAAGAAGCAGCAGCAGATGGATTTGACATTCGCGATCACGATACAGAAATAAAACCCATTATTGGGCACAAATGTGTTAAAGTAATAATTTTAAGTCTCTGTATTTAATGCTGTCACGTCCACTCGTTGTTTTTGTCGCAGGAGCAACATCGATGACTGGAGGAGAACCGGCCAATGGCCAGACTCTGTACGGGTCAAACACCTGGCAGCGCGAAGTAAATAGATTTACTTCTAAAAAGCATAGGCCTACAATAAGATTATGTGTTAAATACATTTACAAAAGACGAAAACGAAGGACGTTTCTGTTATGGTTTTAGTTTCAGTTAGTTTTGTATTTACACAATACAGTTTCAGTTAGCTCTAGTTTTTTAAAAACTCGTTTTTATTTTATTTCAATAAACAAAAATTATAAAAAATTTTAGTTTCGTTTTTTTTGTTCATTTTCATTAACTATAATAACCTTGGTGAACACCCCATTAGAAGTTCAATGCCAAAGAAGGCAGCCTCGGAGCGGCACCCACCTTTTACATCATCATCATCCTCACTGATTCAATGATAATATTTAAGCCATTTACCAGCCAAAACGAACAATACCAGAAAATTCTAACCCAAAATTCAGACTGTAGCTCACGCACTTATAATCTCTTTTAATACCGAAATGAGGAACAATTAAGTTGAATAAGTTGCCATGTAAACACACTCACCCCATGCACCGCTGTCAGGAATGGTAGACTTGACCTCAACAGTGACTGCTGGGAAAATGCCAATGGTGATGATGAACACAAAGCAAACGGACAGAGCCATAACCCAGATCTACAACAGGAGACACAGCACAAGTGTTATTATACACACTGAGCACACTATTATAAACACACGCTTCCTGCATTCAAGAGGATTATTGATTTGCGATGTATAGTAATGTGGCAGAGGGACAGAGTTGAGTTTATTGCCATATCAGCTTCTCTGGCTAGGTCATGGCAAAAACAAAAGTCTAAAGTTACTTTTTAGATAGTTTTATAAGATTTACTTTTGATAAAAATTTGTAAAGGACTCATATTTAAAGATATTTAAATCTAAAAAAGTTAACCTGTTATGCCCCTTTTTACAAGATGTGAAATAAGTCTAAGGTGTGTGTGAAAATTCAGCTCATTATAACCCGCAAATAATGTTTTATAACTCTTTGAAACTGACCCTTTTAGGCTTTGATCCTAATTGTGCTGTTTTGGTGACTGTCGCTTTAAGTTTAAATGAGATTGTGCTCTTTTTCAAAAGAGGGCGGAGCTAGAAATGCATGTGTGTCAGCATAGTGGCAGATTCAAAAACAAGACTAGCGTCCTATGCTACTGAGGGAGAGATGGTCACTAGTGGGCGGGGCTTTCCCCCTCCAATGACACGTACAAAAGGAGATTGTCAATCAAAGTGTTTCTGCAGACTGTTTTCTTAAGTGTGATTATAAAAAATACCATTAATAAATGTTTATCATTAGAGGCTGGATACATTCACAGACTGTTGCCACACAACTGCGCTTAAAGATTTCTGCATAATAGGTTCCCTTTAATGTCTCTCCAGATCAAATCATTGTCTGATAACATTAGAAATCAAGTATTTCAAACGTATAGGTTTTAATAATGTGGCACTTCTTAGCTTTGAAGCTAAGAGATGCTTAAGCGTGGTTGGTTGAAGTTTTTACCTGTTTAAAGATGGCGAACACGGAGACAGTGGGTTTGGATTCTTCTTCAGTAAGGCTCAGGACCGGCCTCTTCTCAGCCTGACCTTCTACAAGCCGAGAACACAAATGATTAATAATCAGTATTATATTTAGGGGAAAAACTAATTAAATGAGTTAGACACAAAGCCAGACTTCTGTAAATGTTACTTCAATTTTTCATGTTAAGGGACTTTCTGTTAATGCATTTAAATCATAACAATACCAGGTGTTAAAACAAAACAAAAAACTCTGTGCTAAAATCAAATCAAAAAATGCAAATAAAAAAAAAATTGTACAAATAAAAATGATGTGTGGTGTGAACCTACACTGGTCTCATGGTTTGGTTATAATTATCATGCCATTGATTCGGTTCAATTCAATATCTCGGTGGATCGATGACGCTTTCCATCACACAATTATGATTTTATTCTTCACAACACAACAATTTTTAAATTAAAATCTCAATCAATCAATCAATCAATCTATCTATCTATCTATCTATCTATCTATCTATCTATCTATCTATCTATCTATCTATCTATCTATCTATCTATCTATCTATCTATCTATCTATCTATCTATCTATCTATCTATCTATCTATCTATCTATCTATCTATCTATCTATCACAATTTTGTCCTATATAAATATTATCCCGCTTGCTTTTTGAGCGCCGTGGAGCGAGTTCTTACACCCCTATGATTGGTCATTGCGTTCACCCGCTCAACAGAAAGGGCTGCGATTGGATCTAATACTGTCAGCGATGTTTACCGATGAGTGACGCGAAAGAACAGCCGCGGTTACAGTCTAAATGCGAGAGAGAGAGAGAGAGAGAGAGAGAGAGAGAGAGAGAGAGAGAGAGAGAGAGAGAGAGAGAGAGAGAGAGAGAGAGAGAGAGAGAGAGAGAGAGAGAGAGAGAGAGAGAGAGAGAGAGAGAGAGAGAGAGAGAGAGAGAGAGAGAGAGAGAGAGAGAGAGAGAGAGAGAGAGAGAGAGAGAGAGAGAGAGAGAGAGAGAGAGAGAGAGAGAGAGAGAGAGAGAGAGAGAGAGAGAGAGAGAGAGAGAGAGAGAGAGAGAGAGAGAGAGAGAGAGAGAGAGAGAGAGAGAGATGGAGTTTTACAGCTTTCATTTTCTCCCTAGTAGTGAAATAGTGGCTCGTGTGCTGTACCTTCTTCAGCGTCAGTACAAGACTGCCTAGAAAACTCACAAGGAGTGAATTGTGCACAATTATCTGCTTTGTAAGGAGCGGTTAATTTACTCGCCCCCTTCACCATAGTATTCTACCGTGACATAACGCATATAAGATCAAGGACGTCAGTAAAAACCGGTTGTGATCTATTACTGAACCGACATTGAATTGTCCACGTCTGCATCGTGATGCATTGTAGAAATTTATTTTGACACCCCTAGTTTACATATAATGGCATGTAGCTAATGTAGGGTCAAAATTGCAAAAGATAAAGTAAATAAAGTTACGTTAAATTAAATTGAGAGAGCTAGTCTTACATGTCCATGTATTTAATATTTATTTAAATATGCTACTTAGTCGCCCTCTAGTGTTTTGTTGCTGTTTTGATTAAGTTGATTCCTCCGCACCTGCAGACCATTGACCACCGGCGATTTAAGAGCTCGCGCAGCAGCACTTCAGAGACGGGGATTTGAGCGGCCGTCCAGACATGGAGTTGTGCTCCTTTTGTGTTCAGCCTTCGTTTATTGTGTTTTCTCCCCACACTTTGTTTATATTTGGTTATTCAGTTAATAAAACCCCTGGACCGATCCGTTTGTGTTTTTCCCTCATTTAATGTTGTGACCGTGGTCGTAACAGCTGGCAAACATTAAAGTAAATGCTGAGTGTTTACTTTTTTATAAAAATAAATTAAAATAACCGTTAAGCCAATTAAAATTTTAGGGCTCTAGAAACTTTTAAAAAGTGTTTGGTTTCAGGCGACACGGTGGCTCAGTGGTTAGCACTGTCACCTCACAGCAAGAAGATTGCTGGTTCAAGTCCTGGCTGGGCCAGTTGGCATTTCAGTGAGGAGTTTGCATGTTGTTTCCATGTTGCCGTGGGTTTCCTCCGGGTGCTCCGGTTTCCCTCACACTCCAAAGACATACGGTATAGGTGCACTGAATAAACTAAATTGGCCATAGTGTATGAGTGTGTGAGTGTATGGAGTTTTCCCAGTACTGGGTTGCAGCTGGAAGGGCATCCGATGCGTAAAATGTGCTGGATAAATTGCCGGTTCATTCCACTGTGGCGACCCCAGATTAATAAAAAGACTAAGCCGAAGGAAAATAAATGAATGTTTGGTTTCAAAGCTAGATGTTATTGTCAATTAGGTTATTTAGAGAAACGCTTTGATAACTAGAACACTGGATATTACCTGGTTTCAATAAATCCATTTTGTTTTCCTCATCAGTGCTAGATCGAGACCTGTTGCTCTCAGAGTAATACTGGAAAAACTCCTGCAGAACAACACGTTTTAGATTTCAGTGTGCAAACATGGAAACATAACTCTCAGCACTGATTAGTGGAAATGAAACACAGATGTGATTCACAATTGGACACCATACCATTCTGGGCAGAGCGAGGTAAGAGACGATGGCCAGCAGAATGACCACACAAGCTGTGATGAAGTAGCCGAAAGCGCTGTCCTCCAACTCTGAACCCGCTGCAAAAACACAAGACTCAGTGTCAGATAAAAACTCACCAGCATTTCTGCATTAAAATCACTACAACTAAAAGTGAGGATGCATGTCCCTGTGCAGCTATTCTATTGTCTATATCAGGGGTCACCAATCTCGGTCCAGGAGGGCCGGTGTCCCTGCAGGGTTTAGCTCCAACTTGCCTCAACACAGCTGCCTGGTTGTTTTAAATATACCTAGTAAGACCTTGATTAGCTTGTTCAGGTGTGTTTAATTAGGGTTGGAGCTAAAATCTGCAGGACACCGGCCCTCCAGGAACAAGTTTGGTGACCCCTGGTCTTTATCAGGGGTGGGCGAACTCGGTCCTGGTGGCCGGTGTCCTGCATAGTTTAGCTCCAACACTTATTAAACACACATGACAATGCATCAGTGTCTTCAAGATCACTAGAAATCTATAAGCAGGTGTGATTTGATAGTGCTCAGCATAAATGAGTACACCCCATTTTAAAAGTGAATATGGGTCATTTAATTTAGTGTATTTGAAGAAAACAGATTTATTAAACAACAATATTTTAGTCACCAAACATCTTTAGAAATAGAAAAATAATTTAAATTCATGCAACATTGTACAAAAGTATTAAACTACAAAATGTTATATATTTTTTATTTCTCTTGATTTTTGCTCCTTTTTCTGTTTTATTTAATGTTTTTCCCTAACATTTCAACTTGCTAATCCTTCAACTTGCTAATACTTGCTTATCCGAATTTATTTTGCTAGATTAGCTCCAGATTGTTGTCGATAGTTGTTTTAATGGATCATAAATAAAACTTTATAACTTTGATGAAAGACTTCAAATATTGACTATATACTCATATACCATGTACATATTTTTGTGGTAATTCAATTCTATTTTTTTTAAGAATAGTTCACCCAAAATAAAAATAGTCATCATTTATTAATCCTTAAGTTGTTATAAACCTTTATGAGTTTCTCTCTTATGTCGAACAGAAAATAAGAACATTTAAAGAATGTTAAAAGCCATTGACATTCATAGTAGGAAAAGCAAATAGTATTATAGCCAATAGCAACCACTTTGAATTGCCATTTTTGGGTGAACTGTCCCTTTAACAGAAGCAGATTTTCATTTTAACAAGCTGCTCCACATTCTGGTTTTGGAAAAGCAGGAAACAGAGCATGAAGTCATACAGGCGAGAGCACAGATCATGGAGAAGGCCGCAAACGCTCCTGCCAGGCCCTGTCCGCTCATGATGGGTGTAGTGTAGGACGCCGGCAGCATTCCTGCCAAACCAAACAGACTGCCCTGCAGAATCGCCCCGAACGCTGAGCAAAGAGAAAAACAAGACACGCGTCAGTGTTGTGAAACACAGAAACTGATGAAACATTTCAGAGCGCTCACTCCTGTGCGATCTGCTCTTTCAAGTAGGACCATCCTCAGCTTGATCCTCAAAACATAGTGTGGATAATGTCAGCATCAAAGCATGCGTGTGAACTCCAGCCATCTTTTACTCATTATAAACACCAAAACAGAAAGCAAACCTCGCGACCCAAGCCAGATGAGAAAAACAGCTCTGAGCTTACTTGTACACTGGTGTTTTTGTTTTAAACTGCCATCCCGCACTCCTCCAGAGTTTTAGACCCTTGAAAATGGAAAGTTTGGAAATGCTTCAGATTAAGGCATTTATTTGATTTAGAGATGCTCATTTCGGTTTATTTTACCAACCGACAACCGGGGCTTGTTAACCAAATATTAACCGTTAACAGAGAAATATTAAAATATTATTTAATAAAGCAAATTTGACGTGTCTATTTTGTGATGCATTAAATATTTCAATATACTGAATTATTTTAACATGAGAACAGCATACTAAACAGAACAGAGCATCTTAACGCACCTGCGGTGTTTCCGACAGTAAAGAAAAAAAAGAGTAAATTAAATAAAAAAAAAAAATAATAATAGGCCTGCTAGGGGTGGGCGATATGACCTAAAATTAATATCACGGTATTTTTCATCTTTTGAACGGTGACGGTATAATATCATGGTATTACTTTCAATAGCAAAATAATATACATCTCAAGGAAGAATGGACAAAAGAAAGTCTCACTTCTATCACTCTTTAAAAGTTTTGGTTTGGGTCATTGTAAATGCTCAGTCTCGTTATGAGCTGATCTTCATTTCTCTGTGTTGGTGGAATAAAGCAGGCGAGTTTTTATGAGCAGATAGAGCAGGATTCTCATGATGACCACCAGCGCAATTCCGCTCTTTGTTATGAGCTGTAGTTTCAGTGTAAACTTAGTAAAGGCGAGTTTCTTTGGCGATGATGTGTACAGTGTTGGACTTTACATTTAGCGGACATTTGCGCTGAACACGCGGTGAATGCAACGCATCGAGATTCGGGCACCTTCTCCGAAAACACTCGATTGATCTCAGCTGGCGGATCAACATTTACCTCATGTCATGATCGCTGTCATCTGCGCCATTATTATTATAACTTTAGGTGAGGTTTGCAAACCTGTGCACTTTTCACTCTTCAGCCGTTTGCATTTCCTGCAGTAACAAAAGCTCCCTGTTATCTGACAGCGGGAAGCGTTGAGTGATTAACAGCTAATATGAACCAATACAGCAGCAGGGTAGAGCGATTCAGCAAGTTTTTAGAGAAAGTCAAATCAGATTGCACTACAACCATTATATTCAGACACACAAATGCTCCTAAATATATTATGAGGGCGCATAGATTAAATTTCGGGCGCACATGCGACCAAAATGGTTGCAATTTCGAGCTCTGTAGTATAAGGACATGTATTCCGACCACAACTTAACGTTTGAAGAAAATTGAATGCCTTATTATTTAGAATTAGCTATTACTGATGCAAATGCAGCCGTTCAAGGTGCATAATTGATTTATTACGGTATTGACGGTATTAGAAAATCCATGTCATGGCGCAATGTCACACCGGTGATGACTATGACACCAGTGTACCGCCCACCCCTAAGGCCTGCCATAGATTGTTTTCACTTAAATGACAAATTTAGATTGCGAAACAAAAACACTGACTGAATCCTTTTTAAGAACCGGCATAGGCTGTTTTTTCCAATCATGTCTTTCGGATAATGGTTAATCGATTATATTGAGAATCCCTAATTTGGTTAATTGTTTATTTAATTACATTTTTGGTACAATTATGAAAAAAACATTCATCCAGATAAAACAACTATTCATATATTATTATATAGCAGTTCAAACCAAGCATCAGAATGGGGAAGAAAGCTGATTTAAGTGACTTTGAACGCGGCATGGATGTTGGTGCCAGATGGGCTGATCTAGGCATTTCAGAAACTGCTGATCTACTGGGATTTTCCTGCACAACCATATCTAGAGTTTACAGAGAATGCTCTGAAAAAGAGAAAATATCAAGTGAGCGGCAGTTCTGTGGGTGCAAATGCCTTGTTGATGCCAGAGGTAATGTATCAGAAGATCGTCTTGACAATGTCTACAGGCCTAAATGATTGGGTTGCTACCAGAAAAATAGGTAACACTTTATTTTGATGGTCCATTTGAGTATTAGTAGACTGTCTGCTCAATATCTGCTGATACTTCTCCATTTAACTGACTATAAGCAGGGCTCGAAATTGCAACCGTTTTGGTCGCATATGCACCTGAAATTTTATCTATGCGACCTCAAAATATATTTGGGAGCATTTGTGCGAGTGCATAAAATTGTTGCCGTGCGACCAGTTTTCACAGCAAAATGTTCACCGCATGAGCGGATTTAGGAGACATTCTTAAATGACACTTAAATGACAAATTTAGATTACAAAACAAAAACACTGACTGAATCCTTTTTAAGAACCGGCATAGGCTGCTTTTTCCAATCATGTCTTTCGGATAATGGTTAATCGATTATTTTGAGCATCCCTAATTTGGTTAATTGTTTAATTACATTTTTGGTACAATTATGAAAAAAACATTCATCCAGACAAAACAACTCTTCATATATTATTATATAGCGGTCTTCATTTATTTCTCTGCAAAGTTCAAAAATCATGTAAAGTGACGTTTATGCATTGAGAAGTGCTTGATTCATTAAAGTGCACTAGATTTATTTATGTTTTAAAGTGCGAATAAGAGCTTGTGTCATACCGAGTCACAGAACACAAAAGTAATCTTAGTCTAACCTGAATTAGAATTAGATCAGAAAAATAAACTTCATTCATTCATTTTCTGTTCGGCTTCATCCCTTTATTAATCCGGGGTCGCCACAGCGGAATGAACCACCAACTTATCCAGCATGTTTTTCGCAGCGGATACCCTTCCAACTCCAACCCATCACTGGGAAACATCCATACACACTCATTCACACACATACACTACGCACAATTTTGCTGACCCAATTCACCTATACCACATGTTTTTGGACTTGTGGGGGAAACCGTAGCAGAAAAATGTACTTGTTTTATATTAATAAATTATTTTAAAGGGGAAATGTTATATCGTAAGTAATATCTTTAATCGCGATGGTCACCAAAAGTATCACATATTGTATATTTTTTCCAGTATCGTGCAATCCTAACTGGAACCACTTATTAAATTTGCTGCCAACTCTCTCATTGCAATTTAATACTAGCTGTTTGTAACTAGTCATTCCCCCGGGTGCTCCGGTTTCCCCCACAGTCCAAAGACATGCACTATAGGTGAACTGAATAAGCTAAAATTGTCCATAGTGTATGTGTGTGACTGAGTGTGTATGGATCTTTCTCAGTGATGGGTTGCAGCTGAAAGGGCATCCGCTGCATAAAACATATGTTGGATAAGTTGGTGGTTCATTCCGCTGTGGCGACCACTGATTATAAAGGGACTAAGCTGAAAAGAAAATTAATGAAATTTATGTCTACTTTAAGATTCTGACATCTGTTTTTTGGTCATGTAATGTGGACAGAGATATTTTCTTAAAGTATAGTGAAAAACAGTGGAAATGCCAGTATGGACGAGGATCATTCTCATTTTTAAAGCTGTGTGCTAAATGTGGCCTGAGGTCAGTGTCAGATGTTGTAAAGGAGACGCTCACAGTTGATGCAGATGATTTTGATCATAGTGAGCGTGAAGAACGGCAGGGGCTCCATCTCCACCTTCACCAACACCGCTGTGATGAGAAACACCACCAAGATGACAGACAGACTGCCGGAGATCCTCAACTTCTGAGGAATCCTGGGAGAAGATAAACCTGATTAACTCTCTGGGAGATTTCTGATCATATCGTGCATTATCAAACAGGGTTCCCACTCTTTCATGAACAGCATATTCAAAGGACTTTCAACGATGTTCAATGTTTTATTTCTGGACCCCAAAACTGACCATTAATCATCACTGTGCCAAAAAAGACAATTAATTATCAAAGAACCTGAACAGGTTATTAATTATATAATCGCAATTACTTCTTTGTCAATAATTAGTCAACCATATTTGATAAAAGCGCCAGCCCAGTGTAGATGTGCAGTTTCTGTCTCACCTCTGGTGGATGAAGGAGTTGAGGCAGGTGAAAATGAGCAGCGGGACCATTGCGCAAAGCGTCATCACATTGTTGAACTTTGACTGAAGGACACTACGGAACTCTGTCCCGTTAACTGTCTGATTGAGTTCTCCATTGGTTTCCTTCAGACGCTTGGTAAAGTACTGCACAAAGACAAGACTCTGACATTAAGAGGTCCACAGAGAGAAGTTTTTGCTGATTTCAAAAAGCTGCTGCATGCAGATTTGCTAGGCATGTTGCGTAATTGACCTAGATGTCTAAAAGATTTGTTTGTGTTCCAGTTTTAGTTTTAATAATGCAAGGAAGCATGTTTATTATTGAAGAACACACAGGGGGAAAAAGCTATTCATCAAATACTAAAGATAACAAACAATTGCATATTAAAAGCTGAAAATAGTTTAGAAAATGCATACGTTATTTCCTGAGAGCTTTTTTGTTCTTGCATATTTTTTTTTGCATAGCATTCATCATTCTTCTTTGGCTTAGTCTCTAATTCAGAGGTTGCCACAGTGGAATGAACTGCCAACTATTCTAGCATATGTTTTACCAAGCAGATGCCCTTCGAGCCGCAACCAAGTACTGGGAAACACCCATACACAAACACTCATACACTACTTTTCGGCTTAGTCCCTTAATTAATCAAGGATCACCACAGCGGAATGAACCGACAACTATTCCAGCATATGTTTAATGCAGCGGATTCCCTTCCAGCTGCAACCCATCACTAGGAAACACCCATAAACTCATTCACACACACAGACTACAGACAATTTAGCTTACCCAATTACCCTGTACGGGGAGAATTGGGTGACACGCCAACACAGGGAGAACATGCAAACTCCACAAAGAAATGCCAACTGGCCCTGCCAAGGCTCGAACCAGAGACTTTCTTGCTGTGAGGCGCCAACACCGACTGTGCCACCTTACAGCCAATTTAGTTAATCCAATTGACCTATAGCGCATGTCTTTAGAGCAGAGGTGCTCAAACCTTCTTATGAAGGGCCAAAAACCAACCTTGATTGAGAGTGGTGGGCCAAAGGCAAATATACTAAACTGTATTACATTATTTGCCATGGTAACTTCCTAATTGAATAATATTTAAAAAATTAATAGAAAAAAATATTTAATCAGTGTTAATAATAATGACATTACAATACTGTACTTATAATACAGTGAAACCATCTCAATAAGACAATGGATTTCCAGCCTTTTTTTTTATTTACAAAAAGAACCATATTTTACTCGATAGTGAAGTGTGTCCCATAAGTGTGGTTTTAGCAACGTGCCACACACATATACTGTAAATGTCAACATCTAAAAATGAGCTGAAGGGTTTCATGACTCTTTAAAAAATGTCATTAATTCACAACATTTAATTCAGTTTGCTTTTTTGTAGTTCATCAAATAAGCAAACAAACATAAGGTTATGTTAAATTAGTGATGATCTCTACTGAAGGTATTCGCCCCAACCTTCCCCTATTATTCTCCCTCTTGTCTTAGATAGGATGGCGAGCCAAATCAAAGGTTACCATGGGCCAACTTTGGCCCGCAGGCCCTAGTTTGGGTATCACAGCTTTAATAGTTCTCCTCTTTACAATTTAATGAATATCTTATATTTTGATGGTTTAATAAAACTTACGAGGGCATTAAAAGCAAATATTGCGTCCCCTCCAGACATCATTTTTATCCTCCACACTATTTTCAAATCAATCATTTTATTTATCCTTTTAAAACACTAATTTTACAGGTAATTTTTCATGTTTTTGGTCAATATGAACCATATTCTGAATTAAACAGACTTAATGCAAGATCTAAAATACAGAAAATCTTCTTTTTAAAGAACTTTAGATTTTTAAAACTAATAATATTTATGCATGCATGTTAAAGCTAATGTAATGCACTGATATTAGATGCAGTCTATATACTGTACATTTATGCATGGCAGATGCTTTCATCCACAGAAACGTGCATTGCATTCAAGGTATAATTTTTTTCGTTTATGATGTCCTGGGAAATGAACCTGTGATCTCAGTGTTGCTTTCCACCTTGAGCTCCAAGAATGTTTTACATTAAAAGCAATATTGACAGCTGGTTAAATTTATATTGGCAAAATCATTTTACTTATCCTTATAAAATGCAATTTTACAGGTCCATTTTTATGTTTTAGTCAATATGAACCATAATCTGTATCAAACAGACTTAATGCAAGATCTAAAATCCAGAAAACCTTTATTTTTTTTAAATCTAGGTTTTTAAAAAACATTTACATAAAAAAAAATCTTAATGCATGTTAAATCTACAGTAATGCACTGATATTAGATGCAGTCTATTTGCATTTATACATTTGGCAGATGCTTTCATCTACAGAAACGTGCAGTGCATTGAAGGTATATTGTTATTAGTACATGACGTCCTGGGAAATGAACCTGTGACCTTAATGTTGCTTTCCACCTCGAGCTCCAGGAATGTTTTACATTAAAAGTAATATTGACAGCTGGTTCATTTTATACTGCCAAAACGCAAAACAAAATGACCTTTGGGGAACAAAGAACTTAAAATCCAATATAGTTCACATTATGATGGCTTCATCTAATAACTTGCTACAGTGTGTCATAAACTGCAGTCTCAAGGTCTATCATTGCGACTCAATGAGAAGATTGTTACCAAAGTAGCAGTCATGAAGAAATTCCAAGGCAGGAGAGTTCCCAGACCCAGAATGAAGAAAATTATCCATACGGCATTGTACCTGGAAGACAAGTCAAAATACACACATTCAGTTTCACTGGGGTTTATTTTCCATCATGCAGGGCCCTATGAAATTAATTTGATATTTTCCAGAAATCTGTTTTATTTTGTCACGAATTAAAGGTTAAATCATGAAAACGATGTAATCTGATAATGTTATTGAAAGCTTAACAAAACAATGATTTTAAAACCCTCAGAAATGTTTTCGCAAATCAAACCAAACACCAAAATTAAACCAGACTTTCATGTTTTTTATGCATTGTAATGAAGACACTGCAAACCAAACTGCGCCATTCATGTTTAAAAAGAGTCTTGCATTTTAATATTCATATGCAACATCTCATCCTGAGATTAAAAGAGCCCCTATTATGCATTAAAAATAGTCATATTTTGGTTTTGGGGGTCTCCAACAGTCTGATATGCATGCAAGGTCAAAAAACACTTTCATTCTCTTATAATATGCATTTATTTTTACCTAATTACGCCAATGACTCTCATATTCAGCGATTCATTTGTTCCCAAACCCCTCCTTAGTGAGATGCTAATCTGTACTGATTGGTCTGATGACCCAATCTGTTGTGATTGGTCGATTGAGTTCAGCGTGAGACAAAGAGAAATGCTCAATACGGATTATCAACAAGTAGTCAGAATGCAGAGTGTATGTGTGAACCCAGTGCAGGAGTGCATTAAAGCAGTGCAATTTAACACCAGCATATTGCTCTATTCCTAACCACGACATACATTCAGTATTAATCCACACAGCGGCAAAAGCTGAACTATTTTAAAACTTGACCGCCACACGTGTGAAGTAACAGCTGATGGCGGACATAGCAACGACAAACAGCAGAGGATCACGAGCACACAAACGCATTTAAATCCGTAAACAAAGCAGCACACACCGCATTTTCAACGTGGTTTAAGACACAATATGAGAATATAAAGAGTTAACCAGATACAGTACAAGCGGTTACAAAACACAATTAAATACATAATTAGCAAGAGAGAAAACAAGGAGGCAACCATTTTAATTGCACAATTTGCACTTGTGAAATGGAGGAATAAACTGATCCATGAACTGTGTACGATAAAGTTCCTGTCAAGCTCTGAAAAAGAGCATCAATAATCTTTTCTGATCCTTCCTTTAGCAAACAGCTGACGAATCCCCCGTTGTAAGCGTATAGATTGCTGAAGTACTCGTCAGAAAAATGACGGGAACAGCAAAACACAGAGGTATTTTTGCAAAAATAAACCTCAACCACTGACTCTTCATAGCCTGATCTTTGGGTAATTAAATTAACAGTAACATTCCCTCACACTTCAGAGCAAAGCGTCTTTGCGACATGATTTAACAAGGATCTGCTAGAGTGTTTGCCCCTGAGCCAATTAAGGACCAAGGAGACGCGAGACCAGCAAAAAAAAGCAGGCCGCTAATGAGACGATGACGGATTAGCAGCTTTACTGGGTTTGTTCTTCATGTTTTAACACAAAAAAAACATTATTTCGATGGACATTAAGTAAACAACCCTTATAGGCTTGGTGTTGGGAGTAAAATAGGCTGAAGATTGAAATATTGGTAGATGAGCTACAAGAGCAACGCAATTTACACCATAGTTTCTCAAACAGGAAGTCAAACATGCACCTAATTGTGCTTTATGGGACTGTTTACAACTGGTGTGACTTCATGCATTGTTCTTTGATCGTATTCCATGACACTTTATGCTTAAATTCTGCATTTCCATCCAAGTTTTCCACAGTGCAGAAATCAGAGGGCCCTAATCATGTAACGTGATCAAGCTTATAGATATATTTACCTGTCTCGTGGAGCGTTCACGGCCGTCATAGTGTCCGTCTGGTAGATCTGTCACCGAAAACTTTCAGAATATGGCATCAAAACTGAAATGATACAAATCACAAGGCAACAAACATTAATGACACTGAAGCACGAAACAACAGATAATCTGATCATTAACCTCCTAGGGCTTGAGTGAGCGCATTTTAGCTCTTAAGTGGCTATTTAAAATACTTTAAATGTTTTATATTTTGTTACAGACATACGGTGTCATCTTGCAACTGTTTTGCAGCATATGAAATGTCCCAAACACTATTTTTAACTGTCCAAAAATGGGGAAAAAAGTGTTTACTCTCTGATAGTCAAAGCAAAAAAATTCAGGAAAAAGTCTTTCATGTAAATTCGGACCACGAGTCCACATGTATGGACATCATTTTTCTCTAAAAGTACATCATTTCAATAGATGATACTTAGGTTTTTATTCCAATTAGGTTCTAATAAGCCCAAATAGCAAAGAGAAATAAAAAAAATGCATGTAAAAAACACCTTGGGCCTTAAGAGGTTAAGACATCAATGAGACTATCATAAGACATGCATTTGTGCGCATTTAGAAGCTTCAAAATAAAAGTCGTATTGACAAGTATCGATTGGTACCAAATTCCTATATCGTGCAACCCTATTTAATATGACTATATGTTCACCTCATACTGAGGATAGCTTGAGAGCAAGTAAATAAATGGAGAAATTTTCATTTTTGGGTAAACTATTCTTTTAATGATACTTATAGAGAAACTAAATGTACAAATACCTTTCGAGGTCTCCAGATCTCTCTGTAGGCCTCAGTGTTTACTAAATAAATACCCTTTTTAGTTCAGAAATATGATCATGAAGTGGATATTCTGGCAGTATTAACAAAAACATACTGAAATATCCAAACAAACGCTTCGATGTCATTCTAACATGTGCTTGCAATTAGTCTAAATCTTTAAAACAATATTTTGAATACATTTCATAATATGCTTTATTAACACTTGGGTGTAGAGTTCGTAATGGCAACAAGAAATTAATTTCCTGAGCTCAAGCAAAGCCCTGAAGGAACAAATCGTAAAAGTCTTTGCACACAAGAAAGAACGAAATATTGATTAATTCTGTGATCCATTCAGAATATAGATATACAAAGTGAATGAGAAAGTAATGAACTGCAGAAATGATAGCTTCTTACTTGTGAACTCCATTTTCTAGTTCAGTTGTACAACTCTCCATGTAATTCAAGGGTTTGAAAATGGATTCCTTAATTTTGTATTAAACAAAAGTAAATAAATCCCTGCAACAAAGCACTGTGACTTGTTTTAGATCAACTGTTTGCAAACCAAAATGATAATGAGAGACTGATGTTGGTTTATTCCATCTTTATGGAGCATAACAAAGCTTTGTGTATGCATGTATGAACCAATCTGCTTGATTTTTGCTGTTTACTCTGTATAAACAAATCAAACGGATGTCTTTCTGACAACAATAGTCTTGAAAAGATGTTTAAACCCATACTGATACTAATGCAGCATCCTGTTTCATAAAGCACTTTCTGCAGTCCAATAAAACACACTCAAGTGCTCTTCATTCAAACAACTGTCAGGGCATACAAAACAGACTCTAAGCTAAGAGATTTAGGGAAAGTCAGAGCATGAACACAACATCACCATATATTAAATATGGTATATCTTATCATATTATCAGTTTTACAAATCATGCAGCTTTATATTTAATATTATATGTTGCATATCATAATGTGTTGTAACATTGTTTTTAAAAATCTGACAAGTAAAGGTTTCTCTAAATCAGGGGTGACCAACCCTGCTCCTGGAGATCTACCTTCCTGCAGATTTCAGTTGCAACCAGTGTTGTGTAAGTTACTTAAAAAAGGTAATCAATTACCAATTACTTAATTATTATTGTATTTAAAATATGTATCTAATTACGGTGTGAAAAGTAACTTAATTACTCCAGCAATTTAACTAAATAAATCTTAAAATCCATATAATATAAACCTTAAGTGGACAAACAATAGAAATTAAACTCTGTAAATAATAAATAATTAAATAAAACATACGAGTCAAACATTAAATAGTTTAGCCCTTTAGCTTTCTGAAGAATCTTTATTATTCTATAAAAAGCACTCTATAATAATTACAAACATATTTTTTTGTAAGAAATGTACCCTTCTTTAGGAACACAATTCCTGAATAACAAAAATATATATTATTCTGCATTTCTGAATAACAACAAAAAAGCTTAACTTAAGAAAAGGTAAACATGACATGTTTTGATAAAATTGGACCCGTTGTTCTGCAGTCACTTGAGTTCAGTACATAAGCCGAATGTATTTGCTCGATTTCATTACTGATTATATATATTACTTAATTATTATTGTATTTAAAATACGTATCTAAATACGGTGTCTGAAAAGTAATAATTACATAATTACTCAAGCAATTTAACTAAATACATCTTAAAATCCATATATATATATATATATATATATATATATATATATATATATATATATATATATATATATATATATATATATATATATATACATATACATATATACACACACACACACACATACATACGTGTGTCTCCCTCGAACTCTTTTACATGCTAGTGCAGCATGTCTTCATACAAAAGTAGAAGGATCAATCCAATGTGCCGTCATTCAGAGAAAACTTTTATTGTGGCTGATCTAAATGTCAGCAGTCGTGCAAATATATATTCCAAACTCTCGAATGTCCCTTTAAGCTCCATTTCCATGTCAGAATAACACTTATCTAGTCGAAAACAGCAAAAAGGTCGCTAGTTCCAGCCTCGACTGGGTCAGTTGGCATTTCTGTGTGGAGTTTGCATGTTCTCCCCGCTTCCTCCGGGTGCTCCGGTTTTCCCCACAGTCCAAAGATATGTGGTATAGGTGAATTGGGTAAGCTAAAATTGTCCATAGTGTATGAGTGTATGGGTGTTTCCCAGTGATGGGATGCAGGTGGAAGGGCATCTGCTGCGTAAAACATATGCTGGATAAGTTGGTGGTTCATTCCGCTGTGGCGACCCTAGATTACTAAAGGGACTAAGCCGAAAAGAAAATGAATGAATGAATGAATGAATAGTCAAAAACATATTTCGATCAGGCAGTGCTGCTTTTTTGACAGACACAGGTATTTTGTTTAATGTGCACCGAAAAGATGGAGTTTTTACAGTGCGCAGTGGTATCATCTCTTCCACAACGTACCCTGCAATCATTTTAAGCTCACCTTCAGACACATTCTGAGCTGGCAAAGTAAAATCAAGTTTGGCCTGCTTAGCAGGAGTTGCCACGGTGTTATCCGTCGATGATGAACAAGGATCACTCAGAAGTGTTTGTCTATGCTGCCGTGTCAGGTGCTTTAGTAGATTACTCGTGGTGTTGACAGCGGCCGATAGTTTTTTTCCCCTGGACATAGCTTACATATTACTGTAATGATCTTGTCTGCTTGTTTCAGAAAAGTGAAGCAATGGGAATTTTCCATTTCGTAAAGCCGCCACTTGCTTCAGGCGAGTCCGACATCTTCTGCTTTAGAATACGACTATGCAGCAAACTGGCGTGAAGTCACGTGCGCCTGCACTACGATGATTTTAAAGCAGCAGAGTTTACTTTTACCTTTAGAAGATCAATTAATAAACTTATATAATGATATTCAGCGAGTTTAAATTATTTCACAATGTAACGCAGGTACATTATAAGTAACTGTTATTAAAATGCCTAAAAATGAACAGTAATCAGTTACTCTACTTTTTCAGTGGAAGTTTGTTAGTAACACGTTACACCCAACACTGGTTGCAACCCATATCAAACACACCAGCCTGTAATTATCAAGTGCTGTTCAGGTCCTAAATAATTGGTTCATGTGTGTTTGATCAGGGTTGGAGCTAAAATGTGTAGAAAGGTAGATCTCCAGGAACAGGATTGAGCACCCTTGCTCTAAATGATTGAAATATTTAGGCCAATATGATCAGTTATTTTCCAAATTAAATAAAATAACATGCTTTCTCTTTCATGCGATTTCTGGACATGCTTAATTACCTTAAAAAAAACAATAGAGAAAGTAAAAAAAAATTAGACATTCAAACGCAAAAACTTACAAAATGGTTCAACAAACATTCACATCACAATTGACAATAAAACATGCAATATACAAATCCATACAGAAGTATAGTGACAACAGATTAATACAATAACAAATAAATAAACAAATAAAGTTACAAAAAAGGAAACAAATAATAAAATAAATACAAAAATAATAATAAATAAACAAAACACTAATCTTCTGTTTTAGCCTAAATTAGTCTAATCCTCTTCAATTTAACTATTTCTTGCTGAATTTATGTTTTTAAAATAATCCATGAAAGGTTGCCAGATTTTATAGAATGTCTTTCTTTTTTTAGGGAGAATCTGATTTTCTCCAGTTACAAATGTTTCATTACATCCCTCATTAGATGTATATATGTATGAACAGCTTTCTGTTTCCAGCTTAATATTAACCTTCATGCTAGTAGACTGACAAATGGAACTATATGTTGTTCTGTATTGTTTTTAGCCATCTTGAAATCAGTGATGCCTAGAACTGCGATAAGGAGATCTTGATCTAATTGGCTTTAGACCTATCTAAATATTTTTTCAAAATGCATAATTACCTTTTAATGCATTTTTAGAAACTTTTCAGTTTATGGTAAAAAGTTTAATTCATATTTTTGTTTACAAAGTTTACTTCATATGCATGCATACAAAATAAGCTCATATCAATATATTTTAGTGCATATAATCCTCTCTTTGAACAATTATTTACTCCAGCAATGCAATTCTGTATACATTTTGGTACAGATGTATAACTAAATCTAACAAGTGCACAGTAGCGCCACCACAAATACAACGCTACTAGCTTAACTACACTTCTCAGTAGCATGGTGGTAGCGTCGCTGCTTTCTAAATCAAATAGCTTTTCAGTAGCGAAGCTATTACTTTAAGCAAGTAGCGCAGTCGCGTCAACACAAGCTACATTTACCGATCGTTGATTATTAAGTGACGCCACCTCCATTCATGGAGCTATAAAGATGGTGTTTGGACGATGAAAGTAAATCCATACGATAGCGAGAATGGCGAAATCTTCTGTGTTTTACAATGATCAAAACCAAACTTTTTAGCAAGTTACTGCCACCTCTCTCTCGCTCTGATGACGTCGCCAATCAATTGGGCTGACACGAGAAATTTGCTTGATAGAAAGATGACTGTAGAGGAATTATTTCTGAAAACAGGACCATTCCTTGAAGTACATGTCTTAAAGTTAATTCTGATGCTGTGCTCTTGTTAGAGTTGAATTGGTTTTAAATGTATTCATGGTTTGTTTGGCCAAGTTCCCAAATGTACCCAAGTACACTTACATAAAAATATAAAGATAAAAAAAATAATAGTAGTTTACTGTAAACACAGTATTTAAAATACTATAATGTTTTTTGAGTAATATTACAGGGAAGTAACTGAATTAATTTGCTGTCGTACTTTAATAGTTGCAATACAACAACTATAGTTTTTTGTTTTGGTTTTTGCTGTCTAGTAAAATTTGTTTCTGTTAGGAACAGCACATTAACTGCAGTAAATAACTAAACTTAACCATTAGGTTTCATTGGCAGTTTTATTGATTACTAAGACAGAACAGACTTGGATTGGAGTTGCTTCGATTTAAAAATGAATACATAGATGTAGCTAGCTACTTTTGTCATGCAGCATTTAGCTTAGCTTGCTACATTTTCCAGGGGGTAGCTTTTAGTGTAGTAATCTACATTATAAGATGAGTAACTAATAGCTTCGCTCACTGCATTTTCCAAATAGCTTGCCCAACACTGCAAGTGCACAATTTCAAACAGTAACATCAAAGTGATTTCCACACAACCACTTGACAAAATCGTGTTAGAAGTACTGGAAATCTCAGTCACGCTAAGAGAATCTGAATGACCTTGTGTGAACACAAGTACACAATCATCTTTTATCAATACGTCTATGCTTTCATAAGGCACCAACATTAATCATATCACCACTTCAACCAGGTCAAGATAACCTCTGTAAAGCAGACTGACACACAGCTTCAGAAACTCAATGTTTCACTTCAAAGTTTCAAGGGAGTTATTAATTTAGTGAAAGGAAGAAAAATAAAACATTGCATGGTTAGCTGATAATGGCTGAAAGCAAATGAGGCATTTCCACCTTGAGCAGACTTATCTGACCTAGAGTTGGCAACCATAAAATATTGAGGAACTCCAGGAATGAACACAAAACTACTGACATGCCAACATGACTGTATGTGAGAACACTAGTTACTCAATATATATCATTTCAGCATCGATATCGCAATGTGCACATCCACATTGCAGGATCTGCAATGTAGAATCCGGATTATAGTCTGGTAGTGAAAGATGCAATTCAATTTCTGGGGGAACTATCCCTTCAAGTTCATATTCATCCTGCTACAAATGTTTAACAGACATTCATCTTCATTTATTCAAAGCCTTAAAGGCTCAAGAACATCCAGTACATTTTCCCGAGTCGTTGTCAATAACATTTACGATCAACAATCACTTCCAGAACAGCTCATGCGTCAAATCTGAAGTACGCCATCCAAACTTCCCATTTAAGCCGATGTGCAGAGTCATAACTGCACTCCACAAATTAATCCCTGCAGCCAACAATCACTATATTCCCCCAATTTGGTCAACCTTTGGCCAGTTTCCCAGGGTGTCCTCTAGCAAGGCTTCCAGAGACTGTGCATGTAAAAGGTCCCTCAGTGGCTCCACATTTCACAACAAAGCTGCAGGTCCTGAAATAGTCTGTCTGCTGGTGTGCTCCAGAGCTGAAACCCGAGATCATCGCCAGCACATCCAAGAACAAGCTTAGAACAGATTTATACTCAAGAGGCCCTGCAAACCAACTCTAGCAGCCAATAGCTATGTTTCCAGTCCAAAGATGCAACTTAAATCTTATGCACAACACTGGAATATTGCATAAATCATTTGCAAATAAAGCACTTTCCATCCAGTGAGTCAATAAGAACTAAATTGTCACGTCCTGATAAACTAGTGGCAAATATCAAAAGGTAAAATTGACTGTGCTCCTGTAGGAGAATCCATTGTGGGACAATTTTTCTTACATAATAAATGAGTGACACTTTAAAAGACGAAACGCAATGAACGTGCAGTGGCTTCTGGAGGCGTGAGACATTCTTTGGGAGCGTAGATGCTATGCTCAAGAAAGTTATAGAGGTAATTTTAATATAATATAATATAATATAATATAATATAATAATAATAATAAAAATAATAATCATAATACTGAACCACTGTGATGACAGACTTTGAGACATTTTATGACCAAAACAATTCAGTAGAGCTGGTCAATAACTGAATGTAGATATATATCGCGATTGGAAGGTATAGAAATATTCTATGATTTTATGCCTATTTCATGGTTTATTTTTGCTTATTATGCATTGCTTTGTTTTTATGAAAGGTTAAAAAGGTTAATTTATTGTACTATTTTTATTTCTAATATATATATATCGTTTCATAGGAGGAGGTTTTATAGAAACCCAAATTCATTCTGAAAATGTACCACTATATATATTTCTGAAGAGTGCCAAATACGTCCCAGGAGCTACGTTTTTTGCAGTTTTGGTTTTCGCAAATCCACCAGAGCCTGCTGTGTACGTGTTTTGAGATCTGAAAAATATCACAAGTGCCATTTGCGCCTGCTGTTCTTACGTAAATCCACCAGAGGCCGCTGTCGACTGACTGACCCACCCTCCTCCTTCCCTAAACCCAACCAATAGTGTTTTCAAAAGCACCGATTGACCCGTCCACCCACTTCCCTAAACCAAACCAACAGTTTTAAACAGCTATCCAGAAAAAGAAAAGCCCTTGCCTGATTTTTACGTTTTCAGATTTTACCACATTCTCACCTTGTTATTTACTTGGTTATTTATTAATTTTTTTGGCTTCGGTTTTTGTCTTATCCGCTTTCTGGAACCGTTCTTCGCCGGACTCGAACCCCATCATCGTGGTCAACTCCTCTCTGCATCTCAAGTCTGACGACGTACATGGCGAGCTACTGGTAACAGCGGAAAACTGGTAACAGCAGGAAAGCCGTCCATACAGAAGCGGTCAGCTGGTAGCGCAAAAAGAAACGGCATCATAGCGCCCCCGTAGCATTGTTTTAAACACTAAATGTTGCCATACGTACCTCAGGCTACATAATTTGTTCTCTCCAGAAATGTTTTTAGGGCTACGTTTTCAGAATGAGCCTATGTTGTTAGAGTTAACTTATAGACTTGGTCAATTTAATTGTATTGACAAAATGGGATTTTCTGAGGCTTTTTATAATAGTATATCAATGTCCAAATTATATCGTATCGATCGGAATTAGGAAATATATCATGATGTAAATTAACCATATCACCCCGCCCTACATTTCAGATGTTTTAAAAATGTGCTTGCTCCACTGGCTTCTCAATTAATTCTCCATTAAAGTCACATGACTTTTTTAATGCACATGCAAGAATTTATTCAGTAAGTGTTTCTCTCATAGTTTATCCACTTTTTTATTGACACAAAAAGTTTATCCTACTCAGTTGTGCCATGCGCATAAGTTTTTTGCTAATAGAACCAAAATGTCATTGAATTAGTTTACAGCACTCCAGCATTTCTTAAATTAACAGATTTTTTCAAAAAAATATTTCCAATTATATGGACTTGATTAAATTTCCCATTTTGTTATGAACCCCACAAACATGCATAAACTTAATCAAAATGCTTTAGAAGAAATGGTTGCACCCCTATAGATTTGCTTTGCAGGGTTCGAAATTAACTTTAATTGGTAGCACCGGTGATCCCAACTTGAAAAATTTAGGACTACACTACAACCATTATATGCTGTCGCACAAATGCTCCCAAATATATTATGAGGTCACACAGATTAAATTTCAGGCACATTGGCAACCAAAATAGTCTCAATTTCAAGCCCTGCTTTGATAGGTTGTGTAGGTTTAATTAAGCGTTGTATATGCCGAAGATTACGGTTTTGATTCTACATTTTTCTTTGGTTGGTTAGTTTAGTGGGTTGGGGGTTTAGTAAGATTGTTTTGTTCTAATTATTTCTTCATTTTGGCAACACTCCTGTCTTTTGTTTGATTTTGATTATCAATTATTTACAATTTTATGCAGCCTTAAATGTGAGATATCTGCTATAAAGTCCTACTGTTACTTTATAAAAAAATAAATAAATCTATACTTAAATCTATACTAAAAATTGCAGTAAGAAATGACACAAAACAAATGTAAGATTTTAATAAATCATTTGATTCGATGCTGAAAGCTGCAAAGCATTCATCAGTAACTAAATAGAAAAATAATTTATTAAGAATAAAACGGACAAAAGTAAAAGAAAGTCTCACTTCTGCCACATTTTAATGCTCTTGGTTTCGGTTTGTATCATATGAAATGCCAAGTCTCGTTATGCACCGATTTACATTTTTCTGTGCTTGTGGAAAAAAGCAGGAGAGTCAGCTGGCCCAATATACGAGCGGGGCAGAGCAGGATTCTTGTGATGACCACCGTTCTGTCATGAGCCGCAATTTCAGTTTAAAATTAACGGTAATAAAGGCGAGGTTCTTTGGTCATGGTGTTTATGTATGCATGCATGTATGTATGTATGTATGTATGCATTTTTATTTAAATATATATATATATATATATATATATATATATATATATATATATATATATATATATATATATATATATATATATATATATATATATATATATATATATGTGTGTGTGTTCAATTTTACATTTAGCAGCCATTTGCGCTGAACGCACAGTGAATGCAATGCATAGAGACTGAGGCCATTAAACAGCTCATCCACTTCGTGTTTTTCAGCACTCTCTCCAAAAAACACTTGATTGATCTCGGCTGGCGGATCAGCAATCGCCACATGATCACCATAATCAGCTCCATTATTCGTAGCTTTAGTTAAGTTTGTGTACTGAGTACTTTTCATTGCATCTTCCTCAGCCGTTTGCATTTCCCACGGCAACAAAAGCTCTCCGTCATCTGACAGCAGAAAGCCTCGAGTGATCGACAGCTAATATGAACCGATATTGTAGCAGGGAAGACCAATTCAGCACGTTTTTTTTTTAAAAAGTTCAAAACAGGTCGCACTGCAACCATTATATGCAGTCGCACAAATGCTCCCAAATATATTGAGGTCGCATAGATTAAATTTCGGGCACATATGCAACCAAAATAGTCGCAATTTCAAGCCCTGCTTTGATAGGTTGTGTAGGTTTAATTAAGCGTCATATATGCCAAAGATTACGGTTTTGATTCTACATTTTTCTTTGGTTGGTTAGTTTAGTGGTTTGGGGGTTTAGTCAGATTGTTTTGTTCTAATTATTTCTTCCTTTTGGCAACACTCCTGTCTTTTGTTTGATTTTGATTATCAATCATTACAATCTAAATTCCTTTATTTGCAGTTTAATTTCATTGTTTAATAAATGGGGTGACACGATGGCTCAGTGGTTAGCATTGTCGCCTCACAGGAAAAAAGTTGCTGGTTCGAGTCCCGACTGGGTCAGTTGGCATTTCTGTGTGGAGTTTGCATGTTCTCTCCATGTTCGCGTGGGTTTCCTCCGGGTGCTCCGGTTTCCCCCACAGTGCAAAGACATGCGCTATAGGGGAATTGGATCAACTAAATTGGCCGTAGAGTATGAGTGTGTGTGTGAATGAGTGTATGGATGTTTTTCCAGCTAGAAGGCATACGCTGTGTAAAACGTGCAAGAATAGTTGGCGGTTCATTCCGCTGTGGCAACCTCTGATGAATAACGGGACTAAGCCGAAGGAAAATTAATGTTTAATAAATCACTATTCTGTATGTCAAATAAACTTTGTTGTGGTTTCTCCTAATTTCGTCCAGCACCAGCAAACTGTCTTCATTTTACAACTCATACCTTATATCAACATAAACACTTAACCCCTTTAAGAAAGCATTTTAACGTTTGTATTGGGCTCAGAACTTAAAACCTGACTAAACATTACAATCACTACTATAACCAGCACCATATGTATAATCCCATTCAAATCCCTTTGTGAGGCTTGCTGCCCAACAACGTCCAGTCTCTACCTCATGGTTTTAGCTTCGTCACAAAAGAACAGCAGGCTATGATTACATGCATTTTGCCAGACTCATTTCAAAGTGCTGTGAGGCAGCTGGATGGCAGGCCTGATGTTTTTCACCAGAAAGAAACTCAAGGCCATTTCATTTGTCATCTATTCTCATTCTCTTGAAAACGTTTACGAAAGAAGAAAATACACGAGTTTGAACTTCCGCCATCTAACCGAAAGCAAAGAACAGATTGAAATAAACACTGCAACATGTTGTTTATTTGTACCACATTTTGTGCAAAAGCAGCGCTCTATAAACCACACGAATGTCCTAAAATCCCCAGTACTATCATTTGCTTGAGTCTACATTTAACAACTAGCACAACACATTTTACTTCCTTAATGCGATGCAGTTTAGAGTTAGATTAAAGATCAAACATGAGCCTCATGAAATAATATGTTGGACGTGATATTGGTGTTATCAATAGTGAAAAGATGGGCATTTCTGTGTTAATGCTATGGGGCTGTGCAATTAATCAATGGCAATTGTCATGCACATTGTCAAAATTGATTTAATCGCAATGATTGTGACATTGAGATAATCGTTCTGTGATAACGACAGCTGTTTGCCTAGATTCTCAGTGAGCTACGACTGTGTGGTAAAATGCAGCTGCATCAGAAAAAATGTGAAAAATACCACATATGATAACGTGTTTTTACTCCAAACTCGCTTCATAACTTCAGTAGAGTGTTTGAAATAAATTCTCCTGTGAGAAAATTCTGTAGTCTTGTGATGATTCAGTTAAAGTTGTCCGTTATGCGCTTGTTAATGCAGAGTTCAGACTGCATGATTTTAGCTCAGATTTTGACTCACCGACAGGTTGATAAATCGCAGACAAATACCTGAAATCACAAGCACATCGGTGCTCGTTCACACGAGTAACAATCACACAATGTGAACTATTAAAGACACGATCTGAGAGAATCGCCGATTAGTTGCCAATAGGCATGGGCCAGTATACGATTCTGACGGTACGATATCACTGCTTCATGGTATTGTGATTACTGCATTAAAATATATAATTTTTTAATGTCTGGGTAAAAAAACTAACTTTTTTTTCCCCTTTGAACACAATATATTTTATTTTGAGAAACATTAATATATTTTGGAACAGTAAACATGTCAGACTAAATAAATCATTGACTTCTGGCTGTCTTCATTTGTTTCAAAAACAGATTTTTTTTTAACAGCATCTTTGGATATCTTTTCTGCTGAAGATACTGTTGTCCTAAAAAACAAAACAAAAAAAAATATGTACTCATACCCTAGGAACGGTATTGCAGAAAATTGACCGTTTTCAAACCTGGACTTTTCCAAACCGCGGTATTCCTTGAAAACGGTTATTGTCCCATGCCTAGTCGCCGATGCCTGTGAGATATTTGGCATGCGAAATCTCTGGAGCTGTCTGCGATTCAAATCATGCCGTGTGAAAAGAGTTTAAACTGAAAACAACATCAGCGATCACCTACAGCCAATGAGGGCGTACTCACACTATGCTATCCGAACCGTGCCCAGGCCCGTTTCCCGGATCGTTTGATCGCTGAATCGGGCTCAGGTACGGTTCACTTGGCCGGCCCTGGCCTGGTTTGAAGAGGTGCTGAGCGTGGTTCACTTGGGCTTTGGTGCGGTACGCTTGTGTGTGAGTGCAAAACGCACCTAAGCCCAAAACTGAAAGCGAGACGTGACTTTTAAGGCACTGTTTCACATGGATTTATTAATCATTCTTACCGTTCAATGAATGCAAACTGTCGTAGTTTATTAAAGATGCAAACTACTCTCCGCACCACAGCTGCGCCTTCAGCAAACCTCCTAATTCCTGCAGCACGAGGACTTTATGACTGTTTATGAGCGTCAAAAGTGGCTGATCTGTTCGGCGAAATATTTGACTGTGTGTCACTGCATCCCCAACAACTAAAACAATATAACTGAAGAAATCTCCACTGTGCTGAGCGAGAGCGCTTCTGACCAGCCAATCATCGATGACGCAAGCGTGCCCAGGCCCAAATGTAATGTGAGTGCGGGCCGTCGGTGGAGACGGGAGGGGGGGACAAGCGTGCTTTGGCCCGGTTCAAGGAAACTGTACATAGTGTGAGTACGCCCTGAGAGAGCAGCATCCACTAGTGTGAGTTTCTGCAGGCCAGCGGGAGGTTAGGGAAGAAGTTAAAAGTGCTCATTTTCAGTTTATTTGGACCCAAGAAATGGAGGAAAACTTAGTAGAAATTTGGCAGGAGCAGCCGTGTCTGTTTGACGTGTCACGTAAGCAATATCACAACCGGGTCAAAAAAGAATAAAAGTTGAGAAGAAATTCCCCACAAACCCAGGTGAGCAAATATGTACATTTTCTACCCCATTAAAAGGCGTCTTTCCGTCAGCGCCAATAGCCTAGTGGTTAGTGCGTCGACACATAGCACCCAGGTGTTTGCGGCGACCAGAGTTCGATTCCCGACTTGAGCTCCTTTGCCGATCCTTCCCCTATCTCTGCTCCCCACACTTTCCTGTCTGTAAGTCTCCACAGTCCTGTTAATAAAGGTGAAAACCCCTAAAAAATAATTATAAAAAAAAGCTTCTTTCTTCTAACAAAAGATATATGACAAGTTTTTGGTTGTGAGACGTAGTTTGGACAAAGTTGTCTGCGATTCTTCCTATTGTAAAGTCATGCAGTGTGAAAATATCTGTGACAGGACTACTTTGAAAATCATGCAGTCTGAACTCGGCATAAGTCATGATGTATGGAGTAGGCATGTGACGAGAACTGTAAAGTCAAGGTTTTAAAACAGTCAACATTTTCTGTAATAGTTCCTAAGGTGTGTGTCAGGTTTATTAAACTTTTTTTCCCGTTTTTTAGGACAACAGTATCTCCAGCAGAAAAGATATCCAAAATACTGTTTAAATTGTAAAGAAATCTGTGTTTTTGAAACAAAGACAGCAGAAGTCAATGATTCATTTGAATTATATAGCCTGACATGTTTACTGTTTCAAAATATTATAAATCTTTTTAAAAAAATTAATATTTTGTTTTTAATGGGGAAAAAGTTTTAGTTTTTACCTAGATTTTTAAAAAGAATATATTTTAGAGCAGTGAGCACAATACCGTGATACAGTGAAACCGTGATATTTTTATCCAAGGATATCATACCATCAGAATCTCATGCCGTTCCATGCCTAGTAAGTACATATTAGTTAAGGCCACTTCATATAAAGTGGGACCATGACTTTTTCTGGTGATCATTAGTTGCAATAAAAAAAAAAAAATAGCATAGTTTCTGGCTTTTATATGGAGTATTGCGTGTGTGTGTGTGAGAGAGAAAAAGCTTAATGCATTTACTTTGATATGTCTGAGAAAATCAAAATAAGCAGCTCAGCTCTCAGAACATAGTAAACATAGTAAGTGTATTTATGCGCACACACTATAATCTACTTGTTTTACTCCATAGAACTCCATATGAAAGCATTTTTGCACAGCTAAACTATCTAAAGGGTTAATGGTGCCAACTGACGATTAACCGTAAAAGTGACACATTTTACCTCTTTCCAATAGGGAAACCCCCAACAATCAAGATAATTCTAAAACAGATGTACTACAACAGTAACAATAACGAATGCCATCTGCGGATAAATATGCCAGTTTGCCCAGCTTATATTTTCACACAGCTGAAACACCGCTCAGGAAACCAATCTAATTTTTCAATCTGACCAAAGTTGCATGACATGCACGCACGCCACATGAGTTGCATTAATCTGCCGGCTATAGTACTGAGAGCTCACTGTCTCGGTCCATGATACATCTCACATGAATCTCATCTCAAGTGCATGACCTACATCTACTGTCCAACCACCAGCAACATGACAAAAAGCAAGGTTGTCATTAAACTATTGTGCAAATGAAATGTCACTAGTCTCAAAAAAGCATATGGTGTAATCAGAGGAAATACTTTGACATTTTAAGAGTAAGATAGCATAAAGATGACCCCTCAATGTTGATAGACATGAACTAACAGTCAATAATTCGTGTTAGTTTCATGGGTCACTGCATAAATCTTTAGCATCATTAGTTGCATTGATTTTTTGTGATTAATCTATACACAAAATGGACACTGAGATTGGGAAAATGGCAGATGAGTTGTGTTTCATGTTTTGGTTTCAGTGGCCTTTGCAAACATCCTTGGGATTATTTGCTGCATTGATTTCTAATGATATATATACATGAAAAATGGAGAAAGAGATTGGAAAAAAAAGAGCATACGAGTTGCATTACATCTTTGGTTTCGATGGCCATCGCAAACATCCCTGGGATTATTTGCTGCATTGATTTTTGGTGATTTATCTACATTTAAAATGGAGAATGAGATTGGAAAAACAGCTTATGAGTTGCATTACATCTTTTGGTTTCATTAAAAGCATCCTTGGGATTATTAGTTGCATTGATTTATAGTGATTTATCTTCTTGATAATGGAGAATAAGATTGGAAAAACAGCAGATGAGTTGCGTTACATCTTTTGGTTTCATTGCAAATTTCTTTGGGATTATTAATTGCATTGATTTATAGTGATATATCTATATGCAAAATGGAGAATGAGATTGGAGAAACAGCATAGAAGTTGCAGTTTATCCTTTGGTTTCAATGCAAACATCCCTGGGATTGTTTGCTGTGTTGATTTTTAATGATTTATCTACATGAAAATGGGGAACGAGATTGGAAAAAAAAAAAAAAACAGCATAGGAGTTGCCTTTCTTCTTTTCGTTTTATAGTAAACATCTTTAGGATTATTTGTTGCATTGCTTTTTTTTATTTATCTATACCAAAAATGGACACTTAGAATGGAAAAAACAGCAGATGAGTTGCAATTCATCTTTTGGTTTCAATGGCCATCGCAAACATCCATGGGATTATTAGTTGCATTGATTTTTTTGTGATTTATCTGCATGAAAAATAGAGAATGAGATTGGAAAAACAGCATTTGAGTTGCATTTCATCTTTTGGTTTCATTGCAAACATCTTTGGGATTATTTGTTGCTAGGGCAGGGCGATTTGGTGTTAAATCAAAATTTCGATTAATTGAAGATATTAACTTGATTATGATTTATGAATGAATTTTTTATTTATTTATTTTTACCTTATTCACTGACAGGTTTTGTACAGTAAATATGCTCACATATTACAAGTTAAAAAATTTTAAATGAAGAGTGCATTACTTTATTGTAGGATAATTGAAGGAAACAAACTATCCACTATGATTATTTATTGAACAACATCAACGTTGAACATCTGAAATTAAAAAATACACTGCCTAAAACCAACAGTACCTTTTTCCCTTTAAATAAATTAATTAATTAAACCTAATTAATTTTGGAAAAATAAATTACTTTCAATGTTTTCATAGTAAAAGAAAAAAATAAGTAGCATCTCTTTTAAATAAAATAACTCTTGTATATCCTGTAAATAATATTTTAAAACGTGCATTTCTTGCATCTTCTGTAGACAAATATGTTAACGTCAATAATCATTTTCATTAAATGGAAAATATGCCGTCAGTGAATTACAAAGTAAGGCTGAAGAATGGGTCAATCGTCCTACTTGACCAGAGATCTGATGTGGCTGCAAAGTGGGCACAGAAGTATAAATCAGTCTCAGCCTTTAACAGAGCTGGGTCACGTGACTCCATGTGGGAAAGGAATTGAAAAAAAACGTCCTGGAAAAATTAGCTCGATTATATGTTCTGAATGTCAATTTCGATCACTTTTCAATGAACAGCCCAGCCCTATTTGTTGCAATCATTTATAGTGATTTATCTACATGCAAAATGGAGAATAAGATTGGAAAAACAGCATATGAGTTGCCATTTCATCTTTTGGTTTCATTGCAAGCATCCTTGGGATTATTAGTTGCATTGATTTATAGTGATTTATCTACATGATAATGGAGAATGAGATTGGAAAAACAGCATATGAGTCATTACATCTTTTGGTTTCATTGCAAACAACTTTGGGATTATTTGCTGCATTGATTTTTAGTCATTTATCTATACACAAAATGGACACTGAGATTGAAAAAACAGCAGATGAGTTGCATTTCATCTTTTGGTTTCAATGGGAATTGCAAACATTCTTGGGATTATTAGTTGCCTTGATTTTAGTGACTTATCAACATGAAAAATGGAGAATAAGATTGGAAACAATATATGAACAGTTCAGAAGTGCCATCTGAAATTTGCATTCAGCATTATTCTCAGCCTCCTTTGCAATAAAAGTGAAATCAATGAACCTACACACAGGAGCCTGACAAAATAATGCTAATTTTAGAAGAAAATTTCAGATGGCATTTAGAGGTTTTTGCATCTCTTCATATAATATTATCAATTTCATGGTATAGTCCCTTAAAAAAAATTACATTTTCTTCTAATATTGCACTCAAAAAGATATTTATCAATGTTAGAAATTGCCTCCATAGTATTTTCTATCAACAATACTATTGATCAGTCACTAGTTTCCAACATTCTTCAAAATATGTTTTTGTATTCAACAGAAAAAGAAAATCATAAAGCTTTGAAACCACCTTATAGTGAATAAATTAAGATTTTTGGGTGAACATCACATTTAATATTAGGTTAACTACAAGGCTAATTGTCTAAATACTTCTAGGGGGTTACTTTATATCAACATAATATTGTCGATTTCATGGTATAGTTCTGCCAAAAATTAAAATTTTCTTCTAAAGTTGCACTGAAAAGATATTTAGCAATGTTGGAAATTGCCCCAATAGTATTTTTCTGCCAATAATACTATTTTGTAATAATAATAATAATAATAATAATAATAATAATAATAATAATAATAATAGTAGTAGTAGTATATTTTTGTATAACAACAGAAAAAGAAAATCATAAAGGTTTGAAACCACCTTATGGAGAATAAATTAAGATTTTTGGGTGAACATCAAATGTAATATTAGGTCAACTACAAGGGTAATTGTCTAAATATTTCTGGGGTTACTTTATATCAACATAATATTGTCAATTTCATGGTATAGTTGCTCCAAAAATTTAACATTTCTTCTAAAAATGCACTAAAAGGATATTTAACAATGTTGGAAATTGTCCCATTAGTATTTTCTGTCAAAAATACTATTGATCAGTCACCAGTTTCCAACATTCTTCGAAATATGTTTTTGTATTCAACAGAAAAAGAAAATCATAAAGATCTGAAACCACCTCATGGTGAATAAATTAAATGTTTTGGGTGAACATCAAATTTAATATTGGGTTAACTAGTAGGCTAATTGTCTAAATATTTCTGGGGTTGTTTTATAAAATGTAAACAAGGATTTTAAATCTTCTAGTTACCCAACCAGCTAAAAACTGATAACCTTTAACTAAAAATGAATACATAATGAAACCATGCGGTGCTAGATCAAAGCGTTCTTACGCCATGTCCAACTTTCTGAATAACGAGCGCCAAAAGCACTTGCCTAATAAAACTGTCAAAGATACAACGTGGACTATCAGTTAACCCTACTATAGCACAAACTCGAACAGAACACCAACCCAAGTCCATTTGACTGAACGCGTTTACACAACCCTCAAGTAATAAACCTGACATTCTTCATTTGTTGGTGAATGGACGCTCAACACGTGCTAAGCATTACCACAAACACTGAAATAATACTTTGCTAGAAACATTAACTGACTCTATCTACTACACACAAAGAGAAAATCTTCATCTCCCAATGTTAAACTAATAATATATCTCCAAAGTCAAGCGTGAATGAATTGGCGCTTGAATAATTTATACCGACAACACACAGTGAAAATTTACGTTAGACACGTGGTTCAAAATACTAGTCCAGTTAAAATTACCACAGAACAGAATTGTTTGGCGTTTAACAGGCCGAGAGTTAGAAATTAAAGTGTACTTTAGATGGTGTGTATTTGGAGAGAAAGCCCCTACCGTGTTTCCTCGCGAGGAGAGTTGAAGAAACTGCAGTTTGGGTCTGCTCTACTAACCACACACACTAAACACGAGGAGGTCCCACACATGCGCGCGCACACACACACATAAATCATCACGGTGATGAGAAGGAAGTCATGAAGTCCACAACAGTTTTGTAAAACTTGAAGTTTTCTTTTCCACCAGGAGCATAAACAAATACCGTTTTATAATACCTTGAATTCATAGTAAAACACGTTGAATTTTAAACATTGTGTCATAGTTTAAAGAAAAAAACGTCATTGATTATTTAAAATGCAATAATATTTCTAAAACTGCAAATATATATCCTGAAAAGCGCTCAAAATAATTAAATTTCAAAGAAATGTTCTCAGGGTGACATGGTGACTCTGTGTTTAGCACTGTCTGCTTACAGGAAGGTCACTGGTTCGAGTCCCGGCTGGACCAGTTGGCATTTCTGTGTGCATGTTCTCCCCATGTTCCAAACGCATGCGCTATAGGTGAATTGAATAAACTAAATTGGCCATAGTGTATAAGTGTGTGTGAAGGAGTGTGTATGGATGTTTCCCAGTACTGGGTTGCAGCTGGACAGGCATCCACTGTGTAAAACATATGCTGGATAAGTTGGCGGTTCATTCTGCTGTGGCAACCCCTGATGAATAAAAAAAGCAGAAGGAAAATGAATGAATGAATGAATGAATGAATGAAGAAATGTCAGATAACTCAATGCATTTAGGCATGTAGACATGTTCAAGAAGATCTGCTGCAGTTCAAACCGAGCATCAAAATGAGGAAGAAAAGTGATTTAAGTGACTTTGAACTTGGCATGGTTGTTGGTGCCAGACGGGCAGATCTGAGTATTTCAGAAACTGCTGATCTACTGGGATTTTCACGCACAACCATCTCTAGGGTTTACAGAGAGTGGTCCAAAAAGAGGAAATATCCAGTGAGAGGCAGTTCTGTGGGCACAAATGCCTTGTTGATGCCAGAGGTCAGAGGAGAATGGCCAGACTGGTTCCAGCTGATAGAAAGGCAACAGTACCTCAAATAACCACTCATTACAACCGAGGTCTGCAGAAGAGCATCTCTGAACACACAACACATCCAACCTTGACACGGATGGGCTACAGCAGCAGAAGACCACACCAGGTGCCACTCCTGTCAGATAAGAACAGGAAACTGGACTGAAAAGTTGGACAATAGAAGATTGGAGAAACGTTGCCTGGTCTGAGGAGTCTCGATTTCTGCTGCCACATTCAGATGTTCGGGTCAGAATTTGGCATCAACAACTTGAAAGCATGAATCCACCCTGCCTTATATCAATGGTTTAGGCTGCTGGTGGTGGTGTAATGGTGTGGGGGATATTTTCTTGGCACACTTTGGGCCCATTAGTACCAATTGAGCATCGTGTCAACACCACAGCCTACCTGAGAATTGTTCTGATCATGTCCGTCCCTTTATGACCACAGTGTACCCATCTTCTAATGGCTACTTCCAGCAGGATAACGCATCATGTCATAAAGCATGAATCATCTCAGACTCTGTTTCTATCCACATTCTTTCTTGGTCATGAATGAGGTGCAACAATCACTCACAGGCAAATTTAACATCAGAATGTGACAACTAACATTCCACTTTGCTTTGCCTGTCGACAATGACAGACATCTGTTGTTTGGTTTGCAGTGAGAGGATGCTCACTTTCCATGTTACATTCCTCACTGAGTATACTCAGTCTCTGCCATTTGAAAAAAAACTCCCACCAGAACACAGCTGCACGCTGAAACCTTCATAAAGGAAACTGCAACACAACTCCCCTTATTATCAGCTTTTCGAGGACGTGTGATGTCTACAGTTTCATGTCGAGTTTTATCTGAACTGAAGTGAAGTGCAGTTTGATACGTAACATAATATCAAGCCAATTTGTCACTTTTTGATTTAGTGGCTAGTTTGCAGTGGTGTAAAGTAACTAATTACAAATACTCAAATTACTGTAATTGAATAGTTTTTTACTAAGTAATGTACTGTAATTTACAAAGTAGTTATAAAAATGTGCACTTTTATTTTCCCTTGAGTACATTTTAGTGCAGAATTGGTACTTTTACTCCACTACTTTCCTTTAAACTGCAGCCACTACTTCATTATCTCCTGCAGGGGCGCCGCTAGGTGGGGTAAAGTTAGAAAGATTCTAAGGGCCCATACATTATACATTTAGAGGGGCCCCAGAGACATTATCAAGGGCCCGCGCCAATTCCCCAGATACCCACCCCCGCTCTTCACTTTAAGCCGCGATACCCCCCCCCCCCCTCTTTACTTTCAGCCGCGATATCAAATCCCCTATAGGTTGTATGGGTAGGTTTAAGGTTGGGTTAAGGTAAGGGATGGGTCAGAAGTGTAATTACTGAAATTAAGTACAGATGTGGGCAGCATGGTAGCTCGATGGTTAGCACTGTTGCCTCACAGCACGAAGGTCGCAGGTTTAAATCCCAGCTGTGTCAGTTGGCATTTTTGTGTGGAGTTTGCAAATTCTCCCCGTGTTGACGTGGGTTTCCTCCGGGTGCTCCGGTTTTCCCCACACTCCAAACACATGCGGCATAGGTGAATTGAATAAACTAAAATAGCTGTAGTGTATGAGTGTGTGTGTGAATGTGAGAATGTATGGGTGTTTCCCAGTACTGGGATGCAGCTGGAAGTCCATCCGCTGCTTAAAACATATGCTGGATTAGTTGGCGGTTCATTCCACTGTGGCAACCTCTGAAATAGAGACTAAGACAAAGGACAATAAATAAATAAATTACAGATGTAATTACAAGCAAACTTAACATGCAAAAGTGTATTGTACTAAATCATTAATTTACATCTATGTACATAGTAACTAAGGCCACTAATATAAAGTGGGACCAAATAAGTATGTCCCAATAAATTGTATGTAGAAACGAGAATTCCAATGTTACCCAGATATTCTACTATTTCCAATAGTAATTTGAAATGCAGATCCGTGTGCACTTTAAAGGCTAATATTGCCCACAGTACATTGTGCATGGGGCAACGCAGTGGCGCAGTAGGTAGTGCTGTCACCTCACAGCAAGAAGGTCGCTGGTTCGAGCCTCGGCTGGGTCAGTTGGCATTTCTGCATGGTTTCACGTTTCAAGTTTCAGTCAGGTTTCAGTCAGGTTTCAGAGCTCATCACAGTACAGAAACTGCATTAGTGAAAATAACCAACGATTTACTCTTAGCTGCTGACCAAGGGTGCATCTCGCTATTAGTTCTACTCGATCTTAGTGCGGCATTTGACACCATTGACCATGGTATCCTTATTAATCGCTTAAAGTCTACAGGTGTCCAGGGACAGGCCCTACAATGGTTTAAGTCATACCTATCTGACCGTTACCAGTTTGTAAATATAAATGGACAACCTTCACAAATCAGCCCAGTAAAATACGGGGTGCCTCAAGGATCAGTTTTAGGCCCTTTACTGTTTACAATATACATGCTACCCCTGGGAGACATTATTAGAAGACATGGGATCAGCTTTCACTGCTATGCAGATGATACTCAATTATATATTTCAACTAAACCTGACGAGACGTCTAATCTGTCCAAGCTAACTGGGTGTATTAAAGATGTTAAAGACTGGATGACCAACAATTATCTTCTCTTAAACTCAGACAAAACAGAATTATTACTTATTGGGCCTAAATCCTGTACACAGCAGATCTCACAACTCGATCTACAATTAGAGGGATACAAAGTTAGCGTTAGTTCTACTATAAAAGATCTGGGTGTCATATTAGACAGCAATTTAACTTTTGAAAATCATATTTCCCATGTCACAAAAACTGCTTTCTTTCATCTGAGAAATATCGCTAAGTTACGAAGTATGCTATCCATCTCAGATGCAGAAAAGCTAGTCCATGCTTTTATGACTTCTAGGCTGGACTACTGTAATGCTCTGTTTGCTGGCTGCCCAGCATCCTCTATTAACAAACTTCAATTAGTACAAAATGCAGCTGCCAGAGTTCTAACCAGGTCTAGAAAATTTGATCACATCACCCCAATTTTATCCTCCTTACACTGGCTGCCTGTTAAGTTTCGTATTGAATTTAAAATATTGCTTCTTACATATAAAGCTCTAAATAATCTGGCTCCTGCTTATCTAACCAATCTTCTGTCTCGCTACAATCCAACTCGCTCTTTAAGATCTCAAAACTCAGGACTTCTGGTAGTACCTAGAATAGCAAAGTCGAGTAAAGGAGGTCGAGCCTTCTCATTTATAGCTCCTAAACTCTGGAATAGCCTTCCTGATAACGTCCGAGGCTCAGACACACTCTCCCAATTCAAAACTAGATTAAAGACCTATCTGTTCAGTAAAGCATACACTTAGTGCTCCACTTAGGGGGCTTCCACACAGGTTATGCATCTTGCTGATATACACTGTGAACATCAGCTACGCTAATTATTTTCTTTATTCTCCATTTCCACCTGGGGATACTCTTCCCGAGGCCCTCAGACTATGCAGAGTCACTGATTCGATCCAAGACCAACGACGAGATGATCCCAAGGTTTCCATATCCTGGACCAGGCCGTATCCTGAACAACTACTGCGATGGTCATGAAAGAATGGAGAACATGAGACTGTTTCCTATGACGCTCCAGAGACAGACGAGTCTTCGCTGAGGCCAGCTTCCAGCCTCCGCCACTGAGACTGCAGCTCTGCACAAGACGTTTGGCCAGCGGAGAAATTAAAATGGTCGTGCCCAACTGAGCCTGGTTTCTCTCAAGGTTTTTTTTCTTCACTTCCGCCTTAAGTGAAGTTTTTTTTCCCTCTCCGCTGTCGCCACTGGCTTGCATGGTTCAGGATCTGTAGAGCTGCGCATCGTTGGATTTGCTCTTCAATATTTGGACTCTCAGTAGTGATTATTAAACCACACTGAACTGAGCTAAACTGAACTGAACTTAAACACTACAAACTGAACTACACTGTTCCTATTTACTGTGACCTTTTATGTGAAGCTGCTTTGACACAATCTACATTGTATAAGCGCTATACAAATAAAGGTGAATTGAATTGAATTGAATTGAAGTTTGGTTTCAAGTTTGCACGTTCTCCCTGCGTTCGCGTGGGTTTCCTCCGGGTGCTCCGGTTTCCCCCACAGTCCAAACACATGTGCTATGGGAGAATTGAGTAAGCTAAATTGTCCGTAGTGCATGAGTGTGAATGAGTGTGTGTGGATGCTTCCCAGAGATGCATTGCGGCTGGAATGGGCATCCGCTGCGTAAAACAATTGCTGGATAAGTTGGCGGTTCATTCCGCTGTGGCGACCCCAGATTAATAAAGGGACTAAGCCGACAAGAAAATGAATGAATACAATGTGCATTAGAGATGAATTTGATAAGAACTACAAACACAGATAAAAAAGTTAACAAACTACAAACATGGTAGATGGAATCTTCTTAAAATGTAATCTTCACTGTAAAAAATATTCATAAATTAACAGTTTTCAGTATTTAGTGATTTATTTCTTGTGACTTTTTCTTGTTTATTTGTGATTTTAAATTAAAGTATGGGACTTTGATCTTTCATCCAAATACTTTTGATGTTAAAAAGTTTGAAAAAGTGAATTTATCGAAATCTGATTTAATGTTTTGTTGGTGTCGTAAATACGCTACAAAAACCTGGTAATAAACTGTCAGCTCTTATTTTACTGACTTAATTCCAAGGGTGTAGAATTGGCATAGACGGAGGGGACGTGTCTCCACCAATATCTATCACTGAAATGTCCCTACCAATAATTTAATTGACTTCAAAATAAAGTAATGCTCCGTCAACTCTAAACCTACATGTGCACCAAGTCAAGTTCGCTACGAGTTCACTGTAATACTATCAACCAAGGCAGTGCAATTAATCAAAAGTCAGTTTCGATTTTGACCTCCATGATTATGAAAAACTGCGTAACACACCTTTCTAAATTTCTCTACATTCGTTCCTCCTCAAAGCCTCATGTACATTACGTTTGCAGCATGGGACATGGTTGTTATTTTTATTATTAAGTGTTTATTTTGTATTATTGAGTACTTTATTCATGTCTTTAAAAGCGTGAAACAGAATTTTTGCTGCTCAATACATGCGCTCTTGGGATGTATGTCCCCAATGTCAAGAGTGGATCGACGCCCTTGCTTAATTCTATATGCATATATATATACAGTTGAAGTCTTAGAATTATTAGCCCCTACATTATTAGTCTACAGAACAAACCATCGTTATACAGTAACTTGCCTAATTACCCTAACCTGCCTAGTTAACCTAATTAACCTAGTTAAGCCTTTAAATGTCACTTTAAGCTGTATAGAAGTGTCTTGAAAATATCTAGTCAAATATTATTTACTGTCATCATGGCAAAGATAAAATAAATCAGTTATTAGAGATGAGTTATTAAAACTATTATGCTTAGTAATGTGTTGAAAAATCTTCTCTTTGTTAAACAGAAATTGGGGGAAAATAAACAGGGGGGCTAATAATTCTGACTTCAGCTGTATATATATATATATATATATATATATATATATATATATATATATATATATATATATATATATATATATATATATATATATATATATGGGGCGACACGGTGGCTCAATGGTTCACAGAAAAAAGGTCGCTAGTTCAAGTCCCAGCTGGGCCAGTTGGCATTTCTGTGTGGAGTTTGCATGTTCTCCGATTTCCAAAGTCCAAAGACATGTGCTATAGGTGAATTGGGTAAGCTTAATTGGCTGTAGTGTATGTGTGTGAAAGAGTTTGGGTGTTTCCCAGTACTAGGTTGCAGCTGGAAGGGCATCCACTGTGTAAAACATATGCTGGATAAGTTGGCGGTTCATTCCACTGTGGTGACCCTGATGAATAAAGGGACTAAGCTGAAGGAAAATGAATGAATGATTAAATAATTCAAATGCAGTGAATATTATAGGTTGCAAATGTCGTGTCATGTTTTATAGACCCACTGTAAGATTCTAATTAAATGGCCATTTAACAAACTCTAGTAAACAGGATGTTGCTTATTTTAAAGTCATCCTCTGCCCTGTTTTAGCTTGTTTACGTCTGTAGGTTGGCTTCTGTGTCAGATGAATTTGTATGTTTAAAATAGAACTGGCAAGAGTGTTGTATTCTTATGGGCTGCCGCTTGAATATAACCATGTGGTTAGACTCTGTTTGCACTCATACAGGCCGACCGCGTCCACCTACACCCTGTCTCCTTTAAAACCAGCCGTGGTTTGAGTGAGACAGTTTCTCCGTGGATATGAAGATCAGCAAGTAAACATCCAGAGCAAGCGAGAAGGGACAAAAATACCTCTTAATGTAACTTAAAGGGGACCTATTATGCAAAAATCACTTTTATAAGGGGTTTAAACAGTTGTGTGGCGACAGTGTGAATATAGCTAGCTTCTAATATTAAAAATGTATTGTATTTTTTATAATCACACTTGATAAAAACAGTCTGCAGAAACACTTTAACTGACATTCTCCTTTGTACAAGTCATCATAGGTGGAAAGCCCCGCCCATTAGTTATGATCTCTCCCTCATTAGCATAGGACATTATTGTTTTTGAATCTGCCACTATGCTGACACACAGGCATTAGTAGCTCCGCCCTCTTGTAAAAAGAGCATAATCTCATTTGAATTTAAAGTGACAGTCACCAAAATGACACAATTAGGATTAAAAGCCTAAAAAGAGCAGTTTAAAAGAGTTACAAAACATTATTTATTTGATTTTTTTAGCTAACACACACACACACACACACACACACACACACACACACACACACTCTAGGGACATCAGAGACTTATTTTACATCTTGTAAAGAGGGTCATTATAGTTCCACTTTAAAATAAGGCATCAAAAGCATTCAGAACAATGACTAAAACCCTGAACCACTAGACTGTTATAACTCAAATCACTTCAGAAATGAAGGGTTAATTAAATATTGTGCTGCTGATCTGGGTCATAAGCAGGGCCAATCTGCGGATGTTTTTTGCTATTTTTGATGAAGAATTTTGGTAAAAATCTGCAGATTTCTGCAGAATGACTTTGGAAGTATCATAACTAAAACCTTAATATATGAAATAAAAAGTAATACCTATTTTAACTTGTATTTAATGCAATTAAATGTGTTTACAATGCAAATCCAATTAGATTCACTTTATTTGGTAAACAAAGCAAGTCTCTTATACAATATATCTACTAAAAGACAGAAAATATTACTGTACAAACTGTACTGTACATAAATCCGATGAACATTTTCATATTAGTCAATAATATTACTGTAATTAATTTAAAAATTGAATAAATATAAATTTAAACACATTTACACAAGTAAATAAACAGAATTAATGATGGGCTAAAAATCTGCGGAACTCTGCGCACACAGATTCTGTGTGGGCCTCAAGCTCAGGATGAGCGTTCTGGAAAGGCCGCTTTGGACTGAACTGATCTGTTAAAAACTGAAAATTGATATGAAAGGAAATGTTCTTTGAGGTTAAATGTGAAGCATCATCTTGAATTTGGGAAATGAGATTGCTGATGTGAGTTTTTTAAGGTCAGTGAAATACAAGGGAAGTTGGCATTCTAAGAGTTTTATCAGTGAAATATATATATTTTTAAGGTTTTTTTTTTTGGCTTGTGTAACCCACCAGTCCTACTGCACCCATCCCATTCTGAACTGGAATCGAATCTGCGATGCTTCGTGTGGGAGTCGGTTTCTCTAACAAGGAGGCTAAAGACCATGGCCTCTAGCATCTGTCGCTAATGCACCTTTTAAGGTCAGAGGAGTGAGGTTTACCTCTCTAGCTGGCCTCCGTTATGCCTCATTCACACTAGCAGCGACTTTGTAGCTGCCTGTCGCTCTGTCACTCATAGTGTAAATTAGGCGCAACACTCACCCCCTTAAACCCCACTGCCATCCCGGACGAGCCCCCACATGTAACCCACCGGTCAAAACATACAAATCTGTTTTACAAGAAGATGTTAAAATATATTTTTGAAGCATCCTATGATGCTAGGACAGATGTGCCCAAACTTGATCCTGGAGGTCCGGTGTCCCGCAAAGTTTAGTTCCAAATCAGACACACCTGGGCTAGCTAATCAAGCTCTTACTAGACTTTCTAGAAACATCCGTGCAGGTGTGTTGAGGCAAGTTGGAGCTAAAATCTGCAGGACACCGGCCCTCCAGGACCGAGTTTGGGCACCCCTGAGCTAGGCACTGTAAAATACTATTATATATTATTATATTTATGATTTATGATATTATATATGAGGCGACGCAGTGGCACAGTAGGTAGTGCTGTCGCCTCAAAGCAAGAAGGTCACTGGTTCGAGCCTCGGCTGGGTCAGTTGGCGTTTCTGTGTGGAGTTTGCATGTTCTCCCTGCGTTCGCGTGGGTTTCCTCTGGGTGCTCCGGTTTCCCTCACAGTCCAAAGACATGCGGTACAGGTGAATTGGGAAGGCTAAATTGTCCGTAGTGCATGAGTGTGAGTAAGTGTGTATGAATGTTTCCCAGAGATGGATTATGGCTGGAAGGGCATCCGCTGTGTAAAACATATGCTGGATAAGTTGGCGGTTCATTCCGCTGTGGTGACCCCGGATTAATAAAGGGACTAAGCCGAAAAGAAAATGAACAAATGAATGCATTATATATGACATCAACATAATTATATATAAAATTTAAATAATTAAATATAATATAATATATAAAATAAATAATATAAAATAAATAAAATGTAGAAAATGTAACCTAGCAGTTGGGTTTGTCCTAAAGATATTGAACAACACCCATTCTTGATCCACTTCAAATATTGTACTTATAATAATTATAATAATAATAAATGTTATTTATAGTGTGCTTTTCTCAGGCTCAAAGCACTACAGAGCCTACAAGGCAAACTGTAACAAAGCAAAACAATAAAAAAAAGTTATAAAAAAAACACAATAAGACAATAAAATATGAACGATACAATAAAATTGGATGATTAAATTAACAAAAAAAAAAAATCAATCCAAGTTAAAAGCAATGGTAAAAAGGTGAGTCTTGAGAAGTTTCTTAAAATAGTGCAGAGAAGCGGCATTCCTGATGCTGATGGTAGACCATTCCATAGCTTAGGCACACTGTATGAAAAAGCTTGACCACCCATAGTCTTTAGTTTACAAGGTGGCTGATACAGCGTAAGTCCAGATGAAGAACGAAGACTGAAGGTGGGAGTGGCAAGAGGTCACAAATGTAGTCAGGTGCTAGCCCATGCAGTGCTTTAAATGTTAAAATCAGGGTCTTAAAATCAATTCGTGACTTAACAGAAGTTGCTGAAGTACAGGGGTGATATGGTGGCGTGACGAAGTGTGTGTCAAAACCCGTGCAGCAGAATTTTGAATATAACGTCTGAGAGAGCTTATTGGTATATACAGTATGCCCACCGAAGAGTGAGTTACAAAAATCAAGATAAAGGATAAAGGAATTTTTCACAGTATTTCCTATAATATTTTTTCTTCTGGAGAAAGTCTTATTTGTTTTATTTAAAACAAAAGCAGTTTTAATAAAAAAAAAAATTTTTAAAGGGCCCATAGTTTACCTCTTTTTTATGATTTAATATTAATATTATGGTTCTTCTGAGTGTGCCAGTTTAGGTTCAGTTTAAAACACAATTCAGATTTTTTTATTATAATGTGTTAAAAAGTGTCATGTTGGGGGCGTGTCCACAGTTCGCTGATTTAGGGGTGTGTTGCTTCACATGTAAATTAGTTTCGGCTTCCTGCCAACGTAACAAGGGGGCGGGGCCATGAGCTCACCCGCTCTGTGTTTGCAACACAGACAGGCAGACTGAGAGTAGCAGGAGAGGATCCGCATTTAGTCGTACATGTACGGCTCGGACACAGACCAAGCAGAGAGTACAAAATCATGTGTCTTTGTACAGTTTTACAGCCAACTGTGTGCTAGTTTCAAGTGCCGAGCTTGAACACAGAAACTAATAACCACGCACACTGAATTAACTTTGACTGAGGCACCGGATGCGCCGCTCGAAGCCGCGACACGGCACACCAGACACTCTCTGTGGCGTGGCAGAATAATGAAGTGTCCCGAATCGTCGCGCAAAAAAAAAAAAAAAAAAAAAAGCACTGGGTGTGTTTATATCACCCCAATATGACGGTCTATACACCATACATGCACATATGTCTGTCCAAACAGCTTGAAAAGTAGATTTTTTACCATAGGTGCCCTTTAAGGTCAATATTATTAACCCCTTTAAGCAATATGTTTTTTTCATTATGCTACAGAACAAACCATTGTTATGCAATGCTTTGCCTAATTAACCTAGTTAATCTAGTGTGTTGAAAAAGAATAAAAATACATTACACAGGATGGCTAATAACTTTTACCTCAACTTTAAATTCTGCAAAGTATGTCTGCGCAGTCTCTTCTGAATATCAGTGGCATGGAGCTTTGTTTCGAGAGACATAAATAGACATTCTGTATATTTGGAGCTCTATTGCGCCCAGAGGCACATTAAATCTGCATGCAGTACGTGACACACCTGGCACACAGAGGAACAGGAGCCGAGCACATGGCGGTGAAACAATCTCTCTGCCATGTGCAATGAAATCAGAGCCGCTGGGTCACCCGGCAGAGGACTGCTCTGATATACAGATTAGCACGACATTAAACAGATGTAAATTGGAAAGTTACATGAGCTCCTGAGAGTCTTCCGTTTAATTACACGCGAAACAAAAGAGAGTTTCCTCCTCCAAATAAACAACCAATTAGATTGTTTACGAAAGCAGATCATTACAGCCACATTATGAAATTATGTTTACTATTATCATTAAAGGGCACCTATTATGCAAAAACCACTTTTATAAAAGGTTTAATTACATTTGTGTGGCAGCAGTGTGTGAATATAACCAGCTTCTATAGGTAAACATTAATTAATTCTATTTTGTATACTCACACTTCATAAAAACAGTCTGCATTGACATTCTCCCTTAGTATGTGTCATCAGAAGGGGAAAGCCCCGCCCATTAGTGACCATCTCTCCCTTATTAGCATGTTAGACGTGTTTTTGAATCTGCCACTATGCTGCCACACAGGCATTTGTAGCTCCGCCCTCTTTTAAAAAGAGCACAATCTCATTTGAATTTAAAGCAACAGTCAGCAACATGACACAATTAGGATCAAAGCCTAAAAGGAGGAGTTTCAAATACTTATAAAACATTATTTGTGGGTTATAATGAGCTGAAACCTAACAGACACAAGGGACTTATTTTACATCTTGTAAAAAGGGGCATAATAGGTGTCCTTTTAAACTGCATTTTCAATTGAACGCAATCTATGAACGTTTTAGACTACTTCCTATTTCAAGTTCAAAATGGCAGAGATTGAAATACAGTTGAATTTACAGTGTATTCAACATACAAATATTTCCTGATTAAACCCGTGATTGTGGCGCTGTTATACTGTAACGCTCCACTAATAATGTTATGCGAATCCTAAATTTTTGCATTTAAGTGAGGTCACTGAATCACTGTTATACACTATAGTACTAATATATAGTGTTGTAATATATAAACTATAGTATAAATTCTTTTTTTAAGGCATGTCAAGAAAGTGGTAAATATAGTCAAATTAAAGGTGCAGTAGGTGATTGTCTTCAGATAATTTTTTTGTTGTGCTGGTTGAAAGTCTCTTCACATTCCGATAGTAATGATTAAAGTAAATGATCCAAATGTATTTATATAAAATATCATTTTTATTTTCTGGGAAAGGCATAAGACTGAAAAATATTCATCTAATTAAAAATTGTTGGGCCGATAATTCCCATAATTCTAATAAGTAGCCCAAACTGTCTGTCAACAAATGGAGATTTGAACAACTGCGCACCCCGGTCACGCAGATCTGCCTGTGCACGTGCACCACAGTCACGTGGACATGAGTGACAGCAGTAAAAACAAATCCTGAATCAATATTGGAGTTACTTTTGCACGCTGGAGGGCTGAAGTATTTTTTTAGACAGGCAAAGTTTTGTTTTAAAACTATTTTAGCTTCCCACAAAGCTGATGTAGATTGTGTTGTTTTATGAATGGGTTATATGCACAGAAGTGTTGTTCAGCCACTGAAATGTTCCAGCAACTACAGACGTTTCTGGAGACCGCGAATTACGTAGCCAGAGGTATGTATGGCTGCATTTCATTTTTTTTTTTTAAACAAACGATACAGGGCAATGACGCCGTTCCTTTTCTCGCTTACCAGCTGACCGCTTACCTCCATATGGACGGCATTCCGGCTACAAGCAGTTTGTCCCTTTAGCTCGCCATGTACGTCGGCAGACTTGAGACGCAGAGAGGAGTTGACCACGACAACAGGGTTCGAGTCTGGTGAAGAACGATTCCAGAAAGCAGGCAAGACAAAAACAGAATCCAAAAAATACAACAAACAAGTAAATAACAGGGTGAGAATGTGGTAAAATCTGAAAACGTGGTAAAAAAAAAAAAATTCAGACGAGGGCTTTTATTTTTTTGGATTGCTTTTGAAACGTGTTGGTTGGATTTAGGGAAGTGGGTGGGCGGGTCAATCGATAAAATTGGTTGGGTTTAGGGAAGGGGGAGTGTGGGTCAGTCAATCGTTCCCTCAGTCAGTCAGAAAGTCTGTCGACAGCGGCCTCTGGTGGGTTTACGCGAGAACAGCAGGTGCGAATGGCACTTGAGAGGGAAATTTGAGATCTCAAAAAGCGTACGCAGCGGCCCCTCGTGGATTCGCGAAAATAATAACTGCAGAAAAACGTGCCGCCCGGACGTATTTAGCGGTCTCCAGAAACATCTGTAGAGGTACGTTTTCAGAATGGGTTGAAAAAAAATTCATACACTGATGTACTGGAATCAGCTTCCAGAAATGATCACATGTGCTCCAACATTAAGCACAATCAAATCAAGACTGAAAACACATCTGTTTAGCTGTGCTTTTACTGAATGAGCACTGTGCTACGCCCCACAGATCATCCCATTACGTCTTTCTTTTCTTTTTCATTCCTTTAAAAACTGGAAGTTTTTAATAATTATTACTCATTGTTGTTTAAATTTTCTCATACATGTTTCTTTTATTCCTGTTTATATAAAGCACTTTGAATTTACATTGTGTATGAAATGTGCTATATAAATAAACTTGATTTCCCTTACTTTTGACCACCAAAATTACGAGAAAGTCAGTGTATTTGCATTGAATCAGCATGTAATTACTTTCAAATGTAACTTGATTAATGGCTATAGACAGGTGTTTATAAAATCAGACGGAATCCAGATTGATGTTAGAAAAGCAAATAACCGGAACGAGAGCGGTGTTTACTCAGACAAGATTAGCAAAAGCTGCCAGATTTGGCAAACGCCGCATCAGAAGAAGGCACGCAAGCATGGAGCGGACGTTCCTGCATCTCTGATTGTTATCTGCCGGCATGAAAAGGGTTCTTCCTGCTGAACCCCATGAGGGAGGAGTATCCTGACGTCCACTAAAACACAGCAGGCTCCATTGTCCTCATGGCACTCTCACCTGAGGCGCAGCGGCCAAACATAACAAGAGGAAACCTGGTTCAGCGACCCACTGACCCGAACTTAGTCCCACTCAACAGGCCTGATGAACTAGCGGACTACAGATTGTCCCATAAACAGCTCAGAAAAATGACTGGAGAATCTGATGAAATCATAAATCCTGTCCTTATAGAAATCAATCAGCACATCTCATTGATATAAAGCATTATAACCTCATCATAGACTCAAATACAAACAAGTCCAATTATATTAGCTACAGTATGTATAGGTATATATATATATATATATATATATATATATATATATATATATATATATATATATATATATATAGAGGTATATAGAGGTGTGAGAGGTAAAAAAGAACTGAAAGATCACCGTGGCTGAGCTCAGATGCAGTCGGGTGATGGAAGAGAGTTGTAGAAAGTCAACCATCACTGCAGCCCTCCAGCAGTCGGGGCTTTGTGGCAGAGTGTTGGAAACCTCTGCTCATTGGAGTTTGCTAAAAAACACCTGAAGGACTCCGAGATGGTGAGAAATAATATTCTCTGGTCTGATGAGACCAAGGTAGAATGTTTTGGCCTCAATTCTAAGCGGTATGTGCGAAGAAAACCAGGTTGTGCTCATCACCTGTCCAACACAGTCCTGACAGTGAAGCATGGTGGTGGCAGCATCATGCTGTGGGGGTGTATTTTAGCTGCAGGGACAGGGTGAGTTGCAATTGAGGTTGAAAATGAATGCGGCCAAGTAGGACCTCAGGACCTCAGGACCTCACACTGGGCCGAAGGTTTACCTTCCAACAAGAAAATGACCCTAAACACACAGATAAAATAGCAAAGGAGTGGATTCACAACAACTTCATGACTGTTCTTGAATGGCCCTGATCAAAACCCAATTGAGCATCTATGGAGGGACCTAAAATGCCTGTCCACCAACGTTTACCATCCAACCTGGGGATCTACAAGGAGGAATGGCAGAGGATCCCCAAATCCAGGTGTGAAAAACTTGTTGCATCTTTCCCAAAAAGACTGATGGCTGTATTAGATCCAAAGCGTGCTCCTACAAAACACTGAGCAAAAGGTCTGAATACATAGACCATGTGATATTTCAGTTTCTTTTTTTACAAAATCTGCAAAAATATCAACAGATCTGTGCTTTTCTGTCAATATGGGATGCTGTGTGTACATTAATGAGGAGAAAAGTGAACTTAAATGATTTTAGAAAATGACTGCAAAATAACAGAGTGAAAATTTTAAGGGGTCTGAATACTTTTCTATACCTGCTATATATAGTTTTATATAAATATTATATATAATTTCAGGTAAAGTTTACTTTCAAAATATTAGTTTTGTTATTTTTTGCAATCAGGAGCTATTCAATTAAACTCTGTTTATTCCATTAAGTTGTAATAGAGTTAAAAAAATATATTAAACAGTATTTTCAAGTAAAATTACAATAATATATGTGAAACTAGACCTCAGAATTAAGTGTACATTTTAGGAAATTGAGATTTATACATCACAAGAAAGCTGGATAATTGAAGATACAACTATTTAAACATCTGTAATGTTGAGAAAATCACCTTGTGGTCTAAATTAATTTCTTAGCAATGCATGTTACTAATCAAAAATTGAGTTAGGATATATTTACAGTAGAACATTTACAAAATATCTTCATGAAACAAGATCTTTACTTAATATTCTGATAATTTTTGAGGAAAAATCAATTATTGTTTCATGTATTTTTAGCTATACTGCCAAAAAATACTCATGCAATGTCATTTTGTCATCCAGGGTCACACATTTACATTTTTTTTGCTCCAAATGTTTCTTGTTTTAACCTTATCTTGTGTCATTCATTTCCCTTTTCCAATAACGTCATATTGATCTAAGAGGTATTTGCGCTAGAAATATCCAATGAGGAAGATTTTTTGACATGAAAATGACCTTTATGAGGAAAGAACCAAACTAAAGCTTAACTTCTGCTGTCCTCAGTGCAGATTGAGAAATGCAAATGTGAAAGAGAGATGTTTTGAGTTCCAGTGTAAGAAAAATAAGGAGGTAATGCTTTAGAAACACAATTTCAGCAGTACAAACCACCACATGCAGAATTTGCAAAGTCACAGCTAACAACAACACCAATGACATTCAGTCTAAAGTCAATACATCACATGACTTCTGCCCTCTGGGGCCTTTTCTGCAGAGAAACACAATAGCCTGACTCTAATAAGGTTAGTCTTATGACCCTCCATTTAAACCCAGCAGACCTCGCCATGTCAGAACTATCAAACATCCTTCACGCTACATTTACTACACTGTAAAAAATATCTGGTAATTAACATTTTCTGTATTTTGTGATTTCGTTTATGTATGGTTGTAAATTGCATTATGAGATGTTGATCTCTGCTCTGTCGACTTTTGATGTCGATAATTTCTCTTTACACCACCTGACAAAAATCTTGTCGTTAATACCAGTCGTAAGAGCAACACATAATAACTTGACTTCTATTTGATCATTTGGAAAAGTGGCAGAAGGTCGATTTTTCAGATGGATCTGTTGAACTGCATCCCAATCATCACAAATACTGCAGAAGACCTACTGGAACCTGCATGGACACAAGATTCTCACAGAAATCAGTCAAGTTTGGTGAAGGAAAAATCATGGTTTGGGGTTACATTCAGTATGGGGGCGTGCGAGAGATCTGCAGAGTGGATGGCAACATCAGCAGCCTGAGGTATCAAGACATTTGTGCTGCCCATTACATAACAAACCACAGGAGAGGGCAAATTCTTCAGCAGGATAGCGCTGCTCCTCATACTTCAGCCTCCACATCAAAGTTCCTGAAAGCAAAGAAGGTCAAGGTGCTCCAGGATTGGCCAGCCCCATCACCAGACATAAACATTATTGAGCATGTCCGGGGTAAGATGGAGGAGGCATTGAAGATGAATCCAAAGGATCATGATGAACTCTGGGAGTCCTGTAAGAACGCTTTCTTTGCTATTCCAGATGACTTTATTAATAAGTGATTTGAGTCATTGCAGAGATGTATGGATGCAGTCCTCCAAGCTCATGATGGAGTCAGACACAATATTCATTCTGTTTCCACTGCAGCATGACTTTATATTCTATACTGGACATTATTTCTGTTAAATGACAAAACTTTTGTCTAAGCAAAGTCAGACCTTACTGTCCTAATTAAATAACTAAAAATCAAGGCATGATCATATTTTATTTTGGTAAAATAAGCGTAATCTAGAGGCCTTTGCCTTTCATATAAGCCACTTCTGATACCAAATGATCAACTAGAAGTCAAGTTATTATTTGTTGTTTCTAAAACTAGAGACAAGACTTTTGTCAGGTAGTTTGTAGTTTTACAAAGTGACTTATATTGACATTTTAGTAGTTTGAATCAATATACTGTATAAGAAATAATATAGAGAGAAACAAGTCTGTAAAATAAGTCAGAAAAGGTTTTTGTAGTGTAATATACAACACCAAACCAGACAATATATCCCTTTAAACTGTGAAAATGTTAATAAAAGTCACTTCATCAAACTTTTCAAGGTTATTAGTTGTTGAAAAAAATCTCAAGGTCCCATAATGCAATTCAAAAGCATAAATAAACAGGGAAAAAACCTAAATAAAAACATGAAACACAAAATACGGATGCTAATTTATGGATTTGTTTTTACAGTGTAGAGGTAATGACCTCTGAAAACATAGTGCAAAAATACCATTCAACCAGATCATTTACTAAATACAAGGAAACTTACCTGTAACATATTACATAATAACCACATTTCTGTGAAAGCTTGAGTTAAACGTGCAGCATGTCCTGTTTTCTTACCTGAGGTTAGTGTACAGTACGTGAGCGCTGTCACAGTGTTATGGATCTTATTTCTCTACTGGCATAGTGAAGATGCCTATAAAGCTAATAACATGAGCTGCTGTCTGGAGTCACGGCCAAATTATTCACAGCCCGTGTGCATTTAAAGGGGCTTCGAAAAGTGCAAAATGTAAATGAAATTACCACATAAACAATTTCTGTTCAGACAACATGAAGGAATTAAGTTAACATATTAGTTTTTACAAATTTGAACATAAAATAATTAAGTTGTCTGCTAAAAAACTCAAGAATTGAGTTGTCTAGGTCATTTTAAATGAGTAGTCTGAAGAGACATAAAGCACCATTTTTTGAGTGTAATATAAACAAGACAAATATGGTTTATTGGATTATTCAGAAAAAAAGAGCTTGGTTTGAAACAAAACCTCAGATACACCATGTTCAGAATGAAAGCACATGATGTGATTATTATTATAATTTTTTGTGAAATCTTTTTTTCAAAGGGCTCAATGAAATATCTCACCATGCATGAAACAAGTGAATGCGGTAGATTAATGAATTTTTATTTATACGTTTTTTTAAAAAAGTATACTTTTATTATTATTATTATTATTATTATTATTATTATTATTATTATTATTATTATTGCTTTTAAATATAATATAAAACATAATTATACCTTTGATAAACTATACATTATTATTATTATTATTATTATTATTATTATTATTATTATTATTATTATTATTGCTTTTAAATATAATATAAAACATAATTATACCTTTGATAAACTATACATTATTATTATTATTATTATTATTATTATTGCTTTTAAATATAATATAAAACATAATTATACCTGTGGTAAACTATACATTATTATTATTATTATTATTATTATTATTATTGCTTTTAAATATAATATAAAACATAATTATACCTGTGGTAAACTATACATTATTATTATTATTATTATAATTATTATTATTATTATAATTATTATTATTATTATTATTGCTTTTAAATATAATATAAAACATAATTATACCTTTGATAAACTATACATTATTATTATTATTATTATTATTATTATTATTATTATTGTTGCTTTTAAATATATCATAAAACAGAATTGTACATTTTATAATACGATACATTATTATTTTTTTTTTAAATAATAGTATTAAAATATTGTTTTATTATTATTATTATTTTTATTAGCAATGTTTTTGACTATAAAATAAAATCTCATCATGCATGAAAAACTTGAATTGCACTGGATTTTACATTTTTATTTAATTAAAATGTTTTATTATTATTATTATTATTGCTGTTGCTTTTATATAATATTATATAATATATTTATATTGTATTATTACTTTAGCTTAATATATTGTAAAACATAATAAGACTTTTTATAATACTATATTATTATTATTGTTGTTGTTGATTTTAAATATATTATTAAAGCATAATTATATATTTTATAATACTATATTATTATGAATAATAATAATTAATAGTAGTATTTATTAAAATAATAGTATAAATATTTGTTTTAATATTATTAGAAATATTTATTGACTATAAAAAAATGTTTTATGTTCATTTGCAATATAAAATCAATATTACAATTTTTTTTATGGAAATAATTCAAATGACTTGAAAAATCTATTTTTATATATATGATATTATGTATTTTAAAACATATTCTTTAAATATACATCATATATCTTTAAACGTGTGTGTACAATCTTAAATCTCCAGTTTTAAGCTTAAAATTATTATATTTTTAATTTTTTATATTTTTTAAATCAAATAAAAATAAATAAATATACAATTTTAATATTTTTTTAACTTTATATTTTATATTTAAATATTTGTTTATTTATTTATTATTTATATATCATTCATTCATTCGGTTGTGACTTTTTTTGTGCACTAATGTGAATTTAAAGCCAAAAAAAGCATGTAACTGTCACAGAAACGACTGGCTTCATCATCTTTAATCTGCTTATATTCCTCCTGACTCGCCGTCCCGTCCGCACTCTTGGCACACCAGATGACCTACACAAACTTTGGAAAGTTTTACACACATTTATTCTGAATCATGCTCTTCACTCATGACTGGACAGTGGACACAGTGTGCCGGCTGTTGGAAAACAATCACAAAAAACGAGACTGAAATTTACCCAGGAGCATCTGGACCTGCTTTAATTGGTTGTGGAATGATGGGAATGTTTAATCCCATTTACTGACTAAGAACAAAAACCCCTAACCCTGGGTCAAATCTAAATACTACTGGGCTTCCTGAGGAAAATCGGGTTGGAGACTTCAATGAAAGTAAAAATGAGTGATGCAACATTCTAGATTAATGGCTGATTCTGATTCATATTAGAGACAAGCAATAAACTTTAAAGGGATAGTTCACCCAGAAATGAAAAGTTACTCATTATTTACTCTCCCTCAAGAGGTTTCTAATCTTTATGAGTCTCTGTTAAACGCAAAATAAAATATTTTGAAGAAAGCTGAAAACCTGTAACCACTGACTTAGGAAAACAGATACAATGGAAGTGAATGGTTACAGGATTTTAACATTTTTCAAAATATCTTCTTTTGTGTTCAACAGAAAAAATACTCATGAAGGTTTATAACAAGTAAAGGGTGAGGAAATCATGACAGAATTATCATTTTGGGTCTTTAATCATGATTTGGAGCAAAAATTGTCCCTGACTTATCTGTTCATGAATTAATATTATATAAAAATATGAATATTCAGTAAACCCATTCATTCATTCATTTTCCTTCTGCTTAGTCCCTTTATTTATCAGGGGTCACCACAACGGAATGAACCGCCAACTTATCCAGCATATGTTTTACCCAGCGGATGCCCTTCCAGCTGCAAACCAGTACCGGGAAACACCCATACACACTCATTTACACACATACACTACGGCCAATATAGTTTATTCAGTGCACCTATAGCGCATGTGTTTGAACTGTGGGGGAAACTGGAGCACCCGGAGGAAACCCACGCCAACACTTGGAGAACATGCAAACTCCACACAGAAATGCCAACTGACCCTGTCGGGACTCAAACCAGCGACCTTCTTGCTGTGAGGTGACAGTGCTAACCACTGAGCCACCATGTTGCCCATTTAGTAAACTATCTAATAAATTCAGCATTCTGTGGGACCAAATCTGCCTTATGAACTAAAATGGTCACACTTTTGAACTGTACAAAGCAATTAGTTGACTTAAAAAAGTAAGTAACTTATCTTAACTTGGAACAAGTTGACTTAATATTTCTATTTATAGGCATTAGGCATTAATAAACCAGTTTACTAATTTTCTTAAAGTAAAGTAATCGCTTTAAAAGCATCAAGTTTACTCTTTTATGTATTGTTAAGCAGGCACACAACCTCATAAGATGTTAATATTAGGTTAGATTTAGATCAGGATGTTGGGTGGCCAAAAAAATGTATGTTGATATTTGGTTGCTTTTAGGTGGTGTTGAAAAGTGACCAACGTTGAGACAACATCTTAAACCAACGTCATATTGATGTCAAAAACGGATATTTATTCGTCAGGTATGACAACACAAATCTAATGTCTGATAGACGTCATAGTGGTAACATCCACACAACATCAAGCTGTAACACCATTAGACGTTGATATTTGGTTGCTTTTAGGTGGTGTTGAAAAGTGACCAAAATCCAACGTTGAGACAACATCTTAAACCAACGTCATATTGATGATAAATACTGATATTTATTCGTCAGGTATGACAACCAAAATCTAATGTCTGATAGACGTCATAGTGGTAACATCCACACAACATCAAGCTGTAACACCATTAGACGTTAATATTTGGTTGTTTTTAGGTTGCGTTGGAAAGTGACAAAAATGCAACGCCTTTCTGACGCTGTTTCTACGTGCCTTTCTGCGTGCCTTAATCTCCTCCCTCGGCAGATTCAGACAACAGACAGACTTAAAGGAAGCTGATCTCACATAGCATTTGTGATAAATACTACAGTAAGAACTTTACCAATGAGTATTTATTGTGCAGTTGCATGGCAGGATCACACAAAGTTCACGCGCGCGCACACACACCGCAGCAGACACACACAGATGCACACACAGACAGACAGAGCGCCCGTTTAGCTTTGCACTCTTTTTGCACGCAAATGTGTCAGGATACAGATTAATCTCTACTGCTGTATGGATATCTGTTATATTAATATACAAAATAAACCTGATGTAACGTCCACAAACCGGGATTGAAGCGTCTTCCTTTATAATTGTTCTGACTCGCGGCTGTGTTGATGAAGTAAAGCTGAAGTAAATCGCTGTAATTCATTCCACACATGCTCTGTTTTAAAACATGTTAAACTTGTGAAACTCACTCTTGATCACGTTTGATGATGATTGATGATCCTAGTGAACTGAACACACCTTTTATTCCCGGTTGCTTTGCGCACGTCTGGTCTTGTTGATATGATTATACACGTGACCACCGGGACATGTTAATACCTGCAGCTGTCAATCAATATTGGTGGGCGGGGGTATCGCACTCCTACGTAAAGTTGCGGTCGATCTGAAAACTGCTCCAATTGGTCCACCGTTTTTATGTTGTTAAATTGTAAAAAAAAGGACTGGGTGTGTTTATATTAGCCCAATATGACAGTCTATACACTATACCTACACATATGTCTGTCTAAACAACTTGAAAAGTAGATTTTTCACCATAGGTGCCCTTTAAGTAAAGTCAACTAATTGCACTAAAAGCTAAAAAGTGAGGTCAGCCACTGATTTTAAAAGCATCAGGTTTACTTACTTTTTCAAGTAAAGTCAACTAATTGCATAAAAAGCAAAAAACGTAAAGTCAACCACTCACTTTAAAAACTTCAGAGTTACAAATTTAGTATTTTTTCAACAAATCGCTTTAAAAATTAACAAGTTTACTCACTTTTTAAAGTAAAGTAAAAAAAATCACTTTAAAATCAATGGATTTACTCACTTTTTTCAAGTAAAGTCAACTAATCGCATTAAAAAGTGGTTTTACTCAATAAGTAAAGTCTAATATCTAATTCAGTTCAGCACAATTTCATCTGGTATGACTTTGGTTATACAATCTGATCCCTGTTGGTAAAAAAAACCTCCTGTATCTTTCTCTGTAACACCAGGCTTGAATTAATCTTGTACTAAAGGCCCGTTTCCACTGAGTGGTACGGTTCGGTTCGGTTTGGTACGCTTTTATGGCCGTTTCCACTGTCAAAAAGTGCACCGAACCGAACCGTACCGTACCACTTTTTCGGCACCCTTTCGAAAGGGTACCAAACACGAGAAAGGGTCCCAAAAGGCGGAGCCACACTCGCAGCTGAACGCTATTGGTTTACAGAGATACGTCATTCGCTCACGCAACAAGCCAGAATGAAAACAAAAAACCCGCCATGTTTAAAATACACACAGCAGAGAGATTACAGCGGAATTATAAATACATATAATAACGAGCCATGGTCGACCCGGGCTCAAACAAACCTTGTCGTCGTCTGGATGAACAGCCACAAAGCCAAGAAGAAGAGCAGATTCACCCTGTGCCCCGTAGTTTTTTACGAGCCAGTCTGAGGCGCGAGCGGTTTAGCTTTCTTGCTAGCGCTCGCACGCGTCTAACATTATATCTGAAATAACAAACTTCTTGAGCTGATGATAATAACCTGCGCTTGATTATTGACGTGCTTTTGAAACCTGATCCTGTCAGACACTGACAAACGCGAGAGTGAAGCGCGAAGAAACAAAGGAGAAGCCGGAAAAAAAGGAGCACATTATTTTTTCAGCAAACGCAAACAAAATGCCATGTATAACTAACTTATTATCTTCACATTTTGTACTAATATGAACCGGGAATGATGGAATTACTGTCTAACAGCTACATGTGCTGCTGAAGATTACAGACACAGATAGGAGGTTTTCACTGACTGTGGGCTATATTTTGTGTTGTTTTGAACCTAAATACCGACGAATGTCTGCTATATGTAGTTCTTCTGTAGTTGGTAACATATCGGAAACTGTATGGGGCTGTATGTGTTCATATATGTTCATTTATTTAGTTATTTTATATAATTACAGATGTTACAGTAGGCTGTTTCGCATCATTGATCTGCAGTTATAATCAACTCATGTTCATTGAAAAGTTAGTAATAAACATTTCTACACAAGTATTTATGTGTATGAAGCATCTGTGTTGTGAGAAATGCTTCTCATATGATATGTGAGCGACCCGTACAGCTTTATTGTAGACATTTCCTCGAGCGAAAATGACGTCGACTGAAACTTTCTGTCATACACCACGCCCACCAAAAGGGTACCCTTGTTAGTGGAAACGCAAGCCTGATAAAGGTGACCCGTACCAAACCGAACCGTACCGTACCGTACCAGTCAGTGGAAACAAGCCATAAAAGAGCTTGCACACGCTTGGACTGTATCAAAAAGCAGATTACTATCATGGTTCATTACTGACAGAAATTTGTCCAGCATTCGGTCATGTGCAATCTCTTCTATGGTAGGTAGTGCACACCCCACAACAGAACCTGCCCTTTTTATAAGCTTATTTAAATCAATCAATCAACTAAAATCAATGTGTGAACTCACTTTATTAAACAAAGTCAACTAATCACATTAAAAGCAAAGAGTTTACTCACATTTTCAAAGTCAACCACTCACTTTAAAAGCATCAGGTTACTCTATGGAATAAAATCACTGTCATAAATATTTCGTAAATAAAATTCACGCATCCGTAATTATAAAACCGTAAAGGAAAACGAAGCGTACTCGTAATTTTACGAGGGTACAATTTCAAAATCTGCGATTAGAGCAGACACAGATACGACATTGTCTTTGTCTGTTTGTATATGACTGATAAATTTACGACAGGTGTACTTTACAAATTACAGTTTCACCACGGACACGAAGTCCTGATTAAGAGTACGAATCAAACAGCAACACTCCACTGTGAAAATAACGCAAGCGGCAACCTCCCGCTCTCCCTCGGGAAGCCAATACGGAAGTAACTGAAACTGCAATTCATCAAAATTCCGCTAGTCCTGGCTCCATAATAGAGCAAATTGCAATTGAGCCCACTGTTAAAATGGCCAACTTTACAGCAGAAAAAAAGGTGTTTACAGCCTGGTACAAAGAACGATTTTGGTTCATATAGCTATTATTACCCTCCATGACAACTGTGAGGGGGGTGAATTTTTTCTCATCCATTTCCTTTATATTAGGTTATATTAAGTTTGCATAATTAAGGGCGTGGCCACTTGAGTGACAGCTAGGTCTCGCTGGTCACCGTCATTTCACCTCAGCTGAATCCGGCAGATTAGCCACTGATCTCGGCATATTCATCGTATTTTTGTGTTGTTTTATTTGGCTTTACACAGTCAGCTGCCTTTTGGGATTTCTTACAATTATCAGATGATATGGGATGCTGTGTGCACTTAATTGTGCTCACAAACCATTCACGTGGCCTCCGTTTCCCATGTGAGTAAAGTTATATACTTGTATACCATCTCTATAAATGTGTGTGTTTTATTTAAGATCATTTATCATTAATATTTTTCTTTAGACCCGTAAAGCACTCCAGAATGTGACAGATTGATTAGCTGTAGGCTCTAGAACAGTCATCTGAAGCGTTATCATACAGTGTTATGCTGGAGTTCATCAATAGTCTTGCATTTACTAACCCACACTATATCTGAAGTGTTTGGAAGTAATTTGCGTTTTCCTCCTGTAGAAAAACGTCATAAGAACAATGTTTAGTGGCTCACTGTATTACTACAGTGTTTTTGAAAGTCTAAACACTTTATTGATATAGTGTACAACGAAGCACATGTGGTCAGAACACAAACGAGTCGCAGGTAATGAAGCATCAAGCGTTTCTCCCAAAGTAAAGTCTGTCTGCCAGGTCTAAGCAAAGTGCCAGCAGGTGTCTGTAGCTCCGCCCACTCTCCGCCTCTTCGTCCTTGTTTGGTATCCCGCCGTGGGTGCGATGACCCGCGAACAAAATGGCGACGGTTGGCCGCACCTACTTGTAGCTTCTTTTGCGCTCTTCAGAAACCTATGGGTGACGTCACGGATGCTACGTCCATATATTTTACAGTCTATGAAATTACGTCACCGCTGTCACAGGCATTAATAAACAAGCGAGAGTCATCGATCACAACGGCGCGCCTGCTGGGCACACAAGCTCACACACACCGTCTCAGTTAAGATTTCTGTTATTCCCTCTTTGAGAAATGTCCGTCATGAGCTGTAATAAAGGTTGAGACTTAATGAGGTCCATTTTCGCTGTGTTTCTTGGACATTTTACAGAATCAAAATTAAGAACGGGCCGAGGATAGAGAGCTAGCATAATGTAAGTTAACATTACAGACAGCGAGAGCAGAGTCTCTCAGTGAATCACTGAACAGTGTTTAACTATAACATGACATCTGTTGATTAAGAAAGTCAAACGAATCGCTTTTTACAGTGTGCCTTTTCTCTGTGAAGCTGCTTTGACACAATTTGCATTGTATAAAGTGCTACAGAAATACTAAGACTTGAAATAGTCATTGGCTTTTGTGGGAATGGATAAACTTCACCATAGGGTTAAACACATTACAGTGGCACATCATGAGACTCAACATCATGAGTTTCACATAAAGAGCCTCTTTAACTGTGTTCACAATCTATCTGCTCTCGAAAAATCTATATATCGCCACTGTGCGATCAAGTGACTCTATAGACGCAGGTAC